>NC_073746.1:92998574-93598574 GCF_029784135.1 Toxorhynchites rutilus septentrionalis | reverse complement strand
CAGATATTTTGACATTCTTGATGAAGCAGTTAGTTCAAAGGCGTTTCCCCCAAGCCGTATGTGTGATGTGGACTAAACATCCATTATGACAGTAAGTTCCAACATTCATATTTTGATTCGAATTTATTCCAAACACACTTTTTAATACATACCTTTGTTACTTATTTTCACAGGTTCAGACCAAAAATTCAAAAGTTTTTGCTTTAAAAGGACGGCGACAAGTTGGTTGTGTAACTTCAGCCGAGAGAGGAATCCTGACAACGGCTTGCTTGTGCATGTCAGCAACTGGACACTTCATTCTTCCTTTTCTGATTTTCCCGCGCTCAAAGCTTACGGAACAACTGAAGAAGGATACACCTTACGACACTATATTTAGCTGCAACGGAACCAGCTAGATGACAAAGGATGACTTCAATCGTTGGTTCGATCATTTTCTCGACCATACCAGACCCACGGACTCGAATACTGTGTTGCTTCTTTTGGATAATCACAGCACGCACGTCAAAAATTTGGATTTTGCTGAGAAAGCGGCAAGAAATAACGTCTGTGTCGTATCGTTTCCGCCTCATTGTTCCCACAAGCTTCAACCTCTGGATGTTAGTTTCATGGGAACCTTGAAGACCTACTTATCCAAAGCCGTGGAATCGTTTCTGAAGAGTAACCCAGGAAAAGTCGTTACTCCGAACGAAGTAAGTGCCTTTTTCGGTAGAGCCTTTTCACAGGCAGCTTCTGCCTCGGTTACTTACCATGGGTTTCAGAAAACGGGCATTTATTCATTGAATCGTTTCGTGTTTAATGAAGAATCATTTGCTCCATCCAGCGTCACTGATGTTCTTCCGGAGGAACAAGAGCCTAAGAGGACAGAAAATCGAGAATCTTGTAGCGCAGCAAATGTCGAATACGATACTCAGCAACTCGATTTCGATGAAAATGGCAACTTCGAACACCGAATTGTTAACTTGTCCAATGAAGATAAGGAAAGTAGCTTGTATAGTTGCACGTCAACCGTGCTTAAAGATCAAAAGGGTTCTTAAGTGGGTCCATCAGTTAGTTCAAATGACATCCTACCGTTGCCAAAGATTTCTTCGAGAAAAATAAACAAACGAAAACGCGATAAGACTACTGAGATTTCTTCAGCTGAACACCACAACACACTAAAAGAAGCTGCCGCAGCGAAGGATATTCAACATCTCACGAAGGAATTGAAACGACGGCGAAAGGGTATTGCGGCTAAACGCTCTAAGGATATTCTGGTGGACTCCCTATGCGACCGTTGTGGTCTATCATTTCTGGCGTCAGACAACGGTGTTGGCTGGACTAAATGTACCAGTTGCAACTCATGGTACCACGTGTGTTCCGGAAGTGCATGTCCAGTATGCGTAATGTAACTGCCATTGTGAGACCGTTTTAAAGAATAGATTCATTATTGTTTCGGTTCGGGTCAGTAAGCAAAAAAAAATCCTATCATGCTTTTTTTGAAGAAAATTTCTAAAATTTCATGATTTTTTATGCAATAAATGTTTAACTGTTTATGGTATAATGTATAATGTATTTTATTCAATTTGAATAAAAAACTGTGCATTAAAAATAAAAAAAATAAAAATAAAAAAAAATATTCGATCGGCTCTCTTGCCCGGAGAGATGACACTCTTGCCCCGTGGAGGGCACACTCAGAATTCGAATTTCGATGAAACTTTTATTTCAAATTAAAGTTTGGTTTATGTCATTATGTGTGAAATACAACATCATTCAAATGTCCACCTAGGGCTTCCTCGCACACCTTGATCCGGAACAGGTAATTTTCGATGACTTTTCGGCACATATGGGGCGGTATCTCGGTCATAACTTCACGAATGTTGTCTCTCAAATGTTCAAGAGTTTGCGGAGAGTTGGCATAGACACGGTCTTTCGCATAACCCCACAAAAAAAAAGTCTAGCGGGTTCAAATCGCAAGATCTGGACGGCCAATTGGCATCACCAAAACGCGAAATTATGGGTCCCTCAAATTTCGTCACAATATGGCCATGTTCGGTCGTGTTGTGTGGCACGTGGCGCCGTCCTGCTGAAACCACATGTCATCTGTATCCATATCTTCAATTTGTGGCAAAAAAAATCGGTTAACATGGGGCCATAGCGCTCACCATTCACAGTTACCATCTCGCCGTCCTCATTTTCAAAGAAATACGGCCCGATGACTCCACCAGACCATAATGCGCACCAAACAGTGACTTGTGGCGGATGCAATGGCCTCTCAACAATCACGTGTGGATTTTCTGAGCCCCATATACGGAAATTTTGGGTGTTCACATAGCCACCGAGCTCGAAATGTGCCTCATCGCTGAAGAAAATTTGATGCGAAAATTCAGCATTTTGCTGCTGTTGTTCGTTCACCCAATCGACGTATGCCCGACACATTCCATGGTCACCACGCTCTAATTTTTGTACCAGTTGGACTTTATATGGATGTAGGTGCAAGTCCAAATGCAAAATTCGCCACAATTATGTGTTTGACAAGCCCAATTGCTGAGCACGCCGTGGAATCGAAACATTCGGGTCATCCTCCACACTGGCAGCAACAGCAGCAATATTTTCGGCCGAACGCACATTACGATGATGCACAGGTTTCACAATATCCGCTACGGATCCAGTATGTTCGAATTTACGCACTACATTAGCGATTGTGTGCTCTGTAGGCCGTCCATGACGACCAAAATCCGTCCGTAATGCTCGAAAAACATTTGCCGGTTTTTCATCATTTTTATAGTATAATTTAACAAAATTAACACGTTGTGCGATGCTAAAACGATCCATATTGTAAAATGGCAGACATTCAACTAACGATATGACACTTTGGTTGACAGCTATGTCAAACGGTTGTCAGCGCAGGGCTGTATACTTTCGGAAGCCCGAAATGGGAAACCCTGTACAAGCGGGTCTTGGACTTTACCCGACTCAATTATTTCACCAACCGAATATTAGTCTTGGTCTGAACCCGACTCAATATTGCGTTTTATATTTATTTTCTTATTATAACTTTCGTCAGATTTTAGCTCAACCAAAATATATAGGTTGAGCAATTTATTTTCTGCATTACTAGCAGCACTTCCGAAAATACCCTCGTGTCTCCACTACATTTGATGTTTGAAAATAATTTATCGGTTACAAAAAAAGCAAGCAAAACACACCGCACTCCCTTCCTGCGCTATTTTATCATGGCAGGATCACCAATGTTGTATTCCATGAAACACCGATATATTCTTTGTAAAACGTTGAACAATTTCAACACATCTATCTTTATTGACACATCTATCAGAATTTCCTTTGTTTACATATCTCATCGGAGCTATACTCTAATTCGGGATATCACAATGGCTATGATATCGATCGTTCAGTTGTTACGATGGAAGGTATTTTAAGAGTAAAAACGGCCCATAGACGTTCAATATTATGGCGCAATATGAGGGGCTTCAATATTGCCCCTAGACGATCAATTATCTATCTATATATATATATATATATATATATATAAATATATATATATATATATATATATATATATATATATAAGTTAACACCCACATCCCCATGTACTACACGAACAGATCAACTAACCACCGAACAACAGCGGTGACCCACTTCCAATAGAGCTAACGCATCAGTTCTCCGGGCGACACATGAACAAACAGCGCATCATCATTGACGGCGCATCGACCTGAATATTTGCACCGTCAACATCATCGATACCAACGACCCATCGAAACATCGACCTATCGTTCGATACACAATCCTAAGGCTCAGCGCTTTGGCCAGGTCGAAGTCCACCACGATCGAGCTCACCGGAACCAAACTGGAGAATCAGCATAACCGTACGCCGCGTTAGGGAACTCAGCTCAGGCTAATTAGTAAGGAATAAAGTCAGTCATAATTCGATGTTCAAGTGAGGTAGTTCGTTTATAATTTTTTAAAAACCTTCCCAAAGGCCTAACTTCTTTAACTGGCGCAGTCGGTAGGATGCGATTACCGCTCAAGTGTTTCGAAATAGATATGAAATAGTGATCGAATTGATTAAGTGCAGAACAATATCGGATTAACAGAAAATAGAAATAATCTAGTGCAAAGTGAAGTTTAACTGAATAACGAGAAAAAGAGGCCCAAATACAAAAGACAATACGTGTGCTTCGAAAAAGACTTGAACATTACTAATGTTTGTTTCAAAGAAGAAATTTATCAGATCAATCAATGAAGGTGCTATCGGGAAGAACCACTCTGCGAATATTAGTTTTATTCTCCATGTAAGTAATTCTCCACAATTATTATCTTATACCTTCTATATAACTAAAGTTAAAACACCCAATGTGGCAGAATTGATATCTGCATAAATATTAATAATATCATTATCAAAAGAAATTAAACGTATGTGCAAGTAGACCACCTCGCGTAGCGAGTAACTAGTGTGTAACAAACAGAGAGCATATCTGTAGTTCCACTAGTGCGGAAAGTTCTTATCAGACCATCCAACGGTGAAGTGCTAATCTCACACCGCGTAGGAGACTGATCGCATAGCAGAGTGAATATCTGTGGTAGATGCGATCGGTACAATAAGATTTCCCCCGGTCGAAAGCACAGTGTCTACACAGCAGAGAGAATATCTGCGCCGTGTGTAGCCAGCCGCGTTTAGATTGTAAGAAACAATCGCCATATAAAATATCGCGTTTAGATTTAAGAAAATTCTAAAGAAAAACTAATCAAATTTCTTCACCCCCGAGATATAGGATTTGATGGACCGTTTCCATCCCTATAATTTAAGAAATCGAGAAATGAACACGGAAATGAACAATTCTCCTAACCCAATACCTCCTCCTCCACCTCAACCGAATCCTTTACTACCCCCTAGACAGAACATGAATCGAATTGAAGAAACAAACAGAATATTCGAACAGGCTGAAAAGATTACGAAATCTCTCCAAACACCCCAAGCGGTGAGAGAACTGCAACCATTCGACGGCAATCCCGTTAAGTTGCATAGTTTCATTAGGTCCGTCGAACATTTTATGCCATTCATGGAACCTATTAAAAATACACCTTTCGAGCAAATTTGGCTTCAAGCTATAAGAAGCAAAATAATTAATGAAGCGGACCAAGTCCTAGAAACTTATGGAACTTCTCTCAACTGGGATGAGATTAAAGCAAATCTCATCGCTTATTATAATGATAAACGTGACTCAGTCACACTTACCCGCGAGCTGTTTCAACTTCAGCAAAACGGATCAGTTGAACAATTTTTTGGACAAGTACAAAATCTTCTATCCTTACTAATTAATAATACTAATATTTCTCCAAGAGAAGAGAATATTAAAAATGATAGAAACTCGACGCATAAGGAAAATGCTCTACAGGTTTTCCTAGCAGGGCTGAAAGAGCCGATTGGAGGGAACGTGCGTGCACGTCAACCCAGAAATATAAAACAAGCATTTGATGCTGCGGTAGAAGAACGTAACTATCAAAGTCGTACGGGCTTAAGTAAACCGACTTTAACACCACGTTTACCCAAACCAATACATTTTTATCCTCAATTACAAACTCGTCAACCGATGTTTAATCATCGACCATTTATTCCCCGTCAACCATATCAATCATATCAGCATGAAAGTATTCCAACCAGACCAAACTTTACGCCTCGTTTTCCAGCTCCACCTCAGGGCAATAATACCAACAATGGACAACTTCGGAAAGCATTACCGAGTCCAATGAATGCTGATAAATCCATTCGCTCTAAATATGTAAATTACGTTAATAGACCACCGCATAATTATAATGCAAGAAGCCAATTCTTTCCTGCTGTCCCACCGAGACCAGCACGGATAACGGAATTAAGAAATATTGAACAAACTCAACAAAACGCTCAAGAGTATCAATACGAGTATCAATGTTATCCCTTGGCAAGTTATCACCACGATTACTACCCAACGCCAATGGATAATTATTCATACGAAGAAGACCATTCAGAAATACATTTAGAAAATGAGCAAGAAACTTCCAATGAGACCTACGAACAAGAAACTTCTAGCGAAGCAGTCGATAACCTAAATTTTCAACTGGAAAGCACATCCCATTTCCCCAGGTAAACTCAAAAAATTTCATCCCTTACATGGAAATTCCCACACGTCAAGGGTTTGGATTGAAATTATTGATAGATACGGGAGCTAACAAAAATTATTTATGCCCCCGATTTGTGAAAAAATCCTTTGCGCTGCCTACACCAACTGTTGTCTCCAACATCTCAGGCACTCACAAAATTGAACGATATGTCGACTTCAATCCATTTCCCGACTTAACTGATAAATCGTTCAAATTTCATATTTTTGATTTTCATAATTTTTTCCACGGCCTTATTGGGTATGAAACGCTTCAGGAACTTAAAGCGAAGATTGAAACAGATGACAATTCCATAACCATATTAGGAACAAAACTTCAGATGCTCAGAAAACATCCAGAACCTTTCTCAAAGGAAATTTCAAGAGAAACCATTCATAATATAGAGATACCAGTTTCCGAGCAATCAGGTGATTTTTTACTAGAAGATGATCTCGAAATCAATACAAACCTTTTCATATGTGCTGGTTTATACCAAGCAGTAGGTCATAAAGCCATTGTCAGTCTCAAGAACAGTTCAACTGAGAATCAAACACTTTCATTAGATTATCCACTTGAGATCACTCTTAATAACTTTGAATGCTTGGTTGAGCAAAACGAATTCAATTTTTTGGAAACTCGTCCTGACAGATTCAGAAAACTTATGGACCAACTTCGTCTGGATCATTTAAACAGAGAAGAGAAAAATAGTTTGATCAATGTCATTGAGGAAAATCAAGATATTTTTCACCTCGACAACGAACCCCTTACAGCTACTAATGTTGTGAAACATAAAATTTTGACCCATGATGAGATACCTGTGTATCAGAAAAGCTATAGGTATCCTCATTGCCATAAAGAGGAAGTCGGCAAACAAATTCAGAAAATGCTTGATGAAAACATAATTCGTCCTTCTACGTCACCATGGAATTCACCCATTTGGGTCGTTCCGAAGAAAGCGGATGCTGCAGGTATTCAAAAATGGAGAATCGTCGTTGATTACAGAAAGCTCAATGCTAAAACTGTGGATGATAAATTCCCCATACCGAATATCACGGATATCCTAGATAAATTAGGGAGAAGTAAATATTTTACAACCCTAGATTTAGCTTCGGGATTCCACCAAATTCTGATGGAAAAAGACGATATTCAAAAAACTGCATTTTCAACTGAGAACGGCCACTACGAATATCTAAGAATGCCATTCGGGCTGAAAAACGCCCCGGCAACATTTCAGAGAACAATGAACGCTGTGCTGGTAGGCCTAGCCGGATTTATCTGCCTAGTGTATATGGACGATATCATTGTATTCAGCAGCAGTTTACAAGAACACTGCAACAACTTAAATAAAATTTTCGCTGCTCTTAAAAAAGCCAACTTAAAAATACAGCTCGACAAAAGTGAATTTTTGAAGAAAGAGGTCTCCTTCCTCGGTCACGTGGTGAATGAAGAAGGTGTAAAACCAAACCCAGAAAAAATTGAAGTTATCCAAAATTGGCCAATTCCCAAAACCGAGAAGGACATTAAATCCTTCTTAGGAACACTGGGATACTATAGAAAATTCATAAAGGATTTCAGCCGGATAACGAAACCGCTAACACAATGTCTTCGGAAAAATGAGAAAGTAGAACATACTCCAGAATTTCTAAAAGCATTCAACAAGTGCAAACAGATACTTTCTAGCAGCGCTATTCTAATACACCCAGATTTCGAAAAAACCTTCATATTGACAACAGATGCATCCAAATACGCAATAGGAGCTGTTCTCTCACAAGGTCCAATCGGAAGAGATAAACCTGTTGCTTTTGCATCGAGAACACTCAGTCAAACCGAAGAAAAGTACTCCACTATTGAGAAGGAGTTACTAGCTATTTATTGGGCAACCAAATATTTCCGACCGTACCTTTTCGGAAATAAATTCATTTTATACACAGATCACAAGCCGCTTACTTGCGCCGTGAACTTGAAAGATCCATCAAGTAAAATTGCCAGATGGATGATTGCTTTAATGGACTATTCCTACGATATAAGATATCGTGCCGGAAAACAAAATGTCGTTGCCGATGGCCTCTCTAGAATTCCCCAAAATTTAAATCTGAATGAAGAACAAAATGATTCTTCATCAGACGCTGCTACGCAACATTCGGCAGACACCGATGACTCGGAATTTATCGCATGTACCGAAAAACCGGTAAACACTTTTTCCAATCAGATCATTTTGAAAATAGATGGAACTGAGAGTGAGACCACCGGAGAACAAGTTTTTCCCAAAGTCCTAAGACACACGTTTACAAAAGTGAATTTTGGTGTACCAATATTACTAAGAATATTCAAAGAATTCATGGATCCTAAAAGAGTAAATTGCATTTACTGCCCAGAAAATCTCATCAACACCCTTCAAATTGTGTATAAAAACTATTTTTCTCGCGTCAAAACGTTTAAAGTAGTTATTTCACAAAAGTTCTTAATTGACTTAAAAACTGAAGAAGAACAGAATGAAGTCATAAATACAACACATACAAGAGCTCACAGAGGCATCGAAGAAAATCTGATGGCTATCAGCCAGAAATTCTACTTCCCGAACATGAAAAGGAAAGTTAGAACACACGTCACATTGTGCAATACGTGTAAAACTGCTAAATATGAGCGACATCCTTATAAATTGAACCTAGCCCAAACTCCAATACCTAAAAAGCCGCTAGACATAGTTCATGTTGATATATTCATATGTCAACCAAACACGTTCATATCCGTGGTAGACAAATTATCGAAGTTCGGAATGCTTTTTCCAATTAAATCGAGATCGATTCCTGACGTCCGTTCAGGACTGACAAAATTCTTCTCAACATATGGGATACCCAGACTTTTGGTCAGTGACAATGAACCAGCACTAAAGTCTGTTGAAGTAAGAGGCATGTTAGAAGAACTAGGAATTGAAACATATTTCACACCATCTAATAAAAGCGAAGTGAATGGAATCGTTGAACGATTTCACTCAACAATTGCAGAAATGTTTCGCTGTTGTAGATCGAAACATGAGGGATTAAGTAAGAAAGAGTTGTTTAGAGTCACTGTAGCACTTTATAACGACACTATTCACTCTTCAACCAAGATGCGACCCAAAGAAGTATTCTTTGGAATAAAAGAGGGAGAGGTGAGACCGAGTAACATTGAAGAAATTGTTAGGAAAAGGAATGAAATATACAATGAAGCAACATTAGCTCTCATTAAAAAACAAAAACAAGATTTACAGCACCACAACAAAAACAAGGAAGCTGACCCATCACTGGAAGTGGACGAAACTGTATACGTCGCGCGCCAAGGGGTCAAAAGTAAAACAAAGGATAAGTATAAACGATATCAAATCGCAAGAGATAACACAAAAACCTTCCAAGATCAGAATGGAAGAACGATACATAAAACAAAAATAAGACGTCAAAGAAAATGACGTCTCGAAACCCAAAGTAGTACTCACATATTTCTCTATTCCAGATTAGCCCTTGATGTTACAGCAGAAGTGACGATAACAGACCTCTCACGACATGATGGAATAATAGCATTTAGCGAGAGAGAAGCGAAGATTATCACATCTCAACATTTCCATCTCCACATCGTGGATTTGGAAAAGTTCGAAAGTAGTTTCACCAACCTCCAGTATACGTTACACCAGTTCGAACGACAAAATTTCACGAAACCATACCTTAAAACATTGGACATTAGGATGAAACAAATTTCCGACAATTACAAACAGTTGAAACCCATACACCGACAGAAACGAGGACTCTTAAACCCATTAGGAACGTTTATCAAATCATTGACCGGCAATTTAGACGACGACGATTTACAATTAATCCGACAAACGATAGAAAATTCAAAAACCAAAACCAACACACTTATTGACAACAACAACCGACAAATCAGAATCAATCAGGAATTCGAAGCTAAAATTAACAATTTAATTAGCCACGTAAATGAAAACCAAATTGAGGTTTTAAGAAGAATATCGAGAATTGCCAATAACGTAAACACAGAATATGAAAATCATTTAAAAGGAATAGTTCACGATCTATTTTTCAATCTAGATCTACTAAACAACCAACTAAGAGACATTTTTGAAATTGTACAACTATCGAAAATAGGGATTTTATCTAGGGCAATATTAAACAATAATGAAACAGAGTTTGTACTAGAAAAGTTAGAAGAACAAAATATTCACATTAACAATATTGACCAAATTTATGAATTTCTTAGTATAGAAACACATCATGAAAGTACAAAAATAATATTTGTGATCAAGATCCCAATATTTATGTCAGAAAAGTTCCAATATATTAGATTTGAAACATTACCAAGAAAAAACAGAATTATATCGACACCCTACAACTCAGCTGTTCTGAGTAAAACACTGACACTAGGAATAAATAACGAATGTACAATTGTTGAAAATTATAGAATTTGCCAAAGACAGGAGCTCACGAATTTAACAGGCGACGGTTGTATCGACAACGCATTAAGAGGAATCAACGCATCTTGCCCCTACGAGGAACATCGCATCGGAATGGACATTAAGCCTATCGACGACCACACGCTGATCGTGAGAAACGCTGATAAATCCGTTCTTCTGGATTCAAATTGCAACATCAAATCGAGACAGATAACGGGAACTCTACTGATCAAATATCCAAACTGCTCTGTTTCAATCAATGGAAGCAAATACGACGACAAGAGGACAATTAATCATCACGAGATCAGAACTATTTCAACAATTGGAGTGAACTTTCAGCCAACAGTAATCTTCAACCAACCTGATCTGCAACAAGTAAACCTGCTTAGAATTGAAAACCGAGACCACATCCATAAACTGCAAAGAGACCACATAACACTGCAACATACTACGATTGGATTCCTGATTCCACTCGCAGCCATGATCATAGGATTGGCAATCATGAGCCTGAAGAAACATATTGGAGTATACACCACACCACGAAATGTATCAACAGAGGTAAAACCCTATGCTAACACAAAAAGCATGACATCTTCCCTCTCCTCAGATCAAACCCAACAAGACAAATCACTAGAAAACCCAGCACAAACAACTTCAACGATACTCGCAGAAGTTCATCTATGCAACAATCAACAACAGCGGTTTCAATTCTAGCAGCCTCATCGAATTGTACCTCCGAAGAAAACAACTTAAGATTCGAGACGAATCTTCATTAGGGAGAGAGTAGTTAACACCCACATCCCCATGTACTACACGAACAGATCAACTAACCACCGAACAACAGCGGTGACCCACTTCCAATAGAGCTAACGCATCAGTTCTCCGGGCGACACATGAACAAACAGCGCATCATCATTGACGGCGCATCGACCTGAATATTTGCACCGTCAACATCATCGATACCAACGACCCATCGAAACATCGACCTATCGTTCGATACACAATCCTAAGGCTCAGCGCTTTGGCCAGGTCGAAGTCCACCACGATCGAGCTCACCGGAACCAAACTGGAGAATCAGCATAACCGTACGCCGCGTTAGGGAACTCAGCTCAGGCTAATTAGTAAGGAATAAAGTCAGTCATAATTCGATGTTCAAGTGAGGTAGTTCGTTTATAATTTTTTAAAAACCTTCCCAAAGGCCTAACTTCTTTAACTTATATATATATATATATATATATAAATGGAGTGATGTCTGTCTGTCTGATTCTTATAGACTCGGAAACTACTGAACTGATCGACATGAAAATTGGTATGTAGGGGTTTTTGGGGCCGGGGAAGGTTTTCGTGATATTTTGAGACCCCTCCCCCCTCTTTAAGGGGGGGCTGCCATACAAATGAAACACAAATTTCTGCATTACTCGAGAATTAATCAAGTAAATGGGCGGGACGAAGTTTGCCGGGTTAGCTAGTATATATATATAAATGGATTTCTGTCTGTCTGTCTGTCTGTCTGTCTGTCTGTCTGTCTGATTCTTATGGACTCGGAAACTACTGAACCGATCAACATGAAAATTGGTATGTAGGGGTTTTGGGGCCGGGGAAAGTTTTCGTGATAGTTTGAAACCCCTTCCCCCTCTCTAAGGGGGGGCTGCCATACAAATTAAACACAAATTTGTACCTTACTCGGGAATTAAATAAGCAAATGGAACGGAATTTGGCATATGGAGGTTTTAGGGTGCAATAAATGATTCTATGGTTGTGATACTCTCCACCCCCCTCTCTAAGGGGGGGGCTGCCATACAAATGAAACACAAATTTCTGCATTACTCGAGAATTATTCAAACAAATGAAACCAAATTTGGCATGTGAAGGTTTTAGGGTGCAATACATATTTCTATGATGGTTAGACTCTCCACCCCCCTCTCTAAGGAGGGGCCGCCATACAAATGAAACACAAAATTCTGCATTATTCGGGAATCAATCAAGCAAATGAAACCAAATTTGACATCTGAAGGTTTAAGGGTGCAATAAATGTTTCTATAATAGTATGACATCCCTCCCTCCTCTGAAATGGAGAGGGGATCCAATAAAAATATTACACATATTTGAACCAAACATGACAATTGAAAATTTTCGAAAAACTCTGAAGGAAAAAGGGAAAATTCGGAAAATCAAATTCCCATATGTTCTACAACTACATATTGACAAGGACTGTTAGTCCATTTGATGTTTGCGCTAGAAATTGATCTTTGTTCGAAACTGGAAATGGATTTTAATGTGATGAAACGCACTCCTATCTATAATAAAAAAGGATCGCCGGATGGGTTGATAAGAGCAGAACTCGAGGAAGGAATTTAACCATTTAGAGCTGTCTTTATTCTATCATATTTTCCCAGGACCCATGAACTTGCTCATAGTAAAAAACGTGGATGTTTGAAGGTATTGATAACAAAATACAAATTTTGGGCGGGACGAAGTTTGCCGGGTCAGCTAGTATTGCATAAATCAAGATATTCAATATTATTGATCAATAATATTGAACGTTCGCTTAACATTGAAAAAATGACCGAAAATAATTTGAACTATGGAGAACCGTGCACATTCGCAGATTCCCTGAGACGTGATAGGAAATCCGACGTTGCTGACCCTACAATGGATAGATAGAGAAGGGATTATTACAAGCGGTATCCTTCAGCATCAATACGAGTTGGGTTGAAAAAACTAGGTAATCTCCAAGGAGAGATCTGATCTATTATTATAATGTTTATACTATACATATTATTATTTTATAGTACGGATGGTTTGTACTGCTTTTTTGCGTAACCCATATAATGTGTCTTTGGCATGTGTTATTGTTGTCAATTCGTCTTCAAATTGAAGAAAATGTTGCTAGATCATGTAAAAATTGTCTACAAACTAAGTTTTTAATAATTTATTTGCAAGTTCGATCCCGCAAAAAACTCAGAAACGTTTCTTTTGGCGACGAACGTGTTATTAAAAATATATATATATATATTTTTTTTAAGTAAAAAAAAATATTTTTTAATTCGGAAGAGATATCCGTCGTTCAGGAACATTTACGAAAACGTTAGTTTTCTCACTCATCCTGGAATACTTTGAGATAAATTAAACAACAATTGCTTCAAAACAATTGATACTCATTGTGCTAAACAAGTCTAAGAACCTAGATCCACCCGATATACTCATAAACAGCAATCCACTCAAAACATACGCCACCACAATCCACATCTGTATCGGTATGTACACGAATGAAATCTAAATCAAACGAACCTCAATTTACCATAGGAACGCTTTTCCTTCACCCAGCTGCGATTGCTTCTCATATAGTACACTGTTTGGGATGGAGTGAGTCCCGCTGGTTGCGCCTGAAAAGATATCCTCCAGAAGTGAATGCTTTACTCACGCTTCAACTGTTTGATAAGACCGGTCAAGAATGTTTATTATAATCAGAATGTTTTCGATTTTCCACATCCACTAGCCGGACCATCCCATCCACAGTGTGTGTTTGGCCGAAACGACCCGCAGCTTCACTCTTTGCAGCACACAAGAAATCTATCGGAAATCCATCGACAGCAGAGGAGAGATGCAATTTACCGAAATGCGAACCTGCTGCTGGCTCACCAATAGACGCTACCGCCCATGAGTTCACCCATGAGAGCGTCCGAAACCTATAGGATACCGCCGCTTCAGGAAACTGATCAAGCAAAGCAAGTGGTGCCGGAAAAAGGGTTCCTAAACTTTTTTCGTCTTTTCATTCATCCCTCACTGTATTGCAGTCGAGTTACAGTGGATGCCAGTGGAAGTCGGGAGACCAACAGAAGGATATCTCTGTGCCATCTCAAGAACTGTAGCTGACGGGACAGTGCGGTATAGATGAACAATTGATTTTCGAAAGATTGTTGCGAAAATAAAATACTTCTCCAGATTAGACATTAGACAAATTATTCTAAGTTTCACGTAGCAAAACATATTTTGATAATTTCTAACCGCACTGCGACTATCAGCGCAGGTCCTTCGTATTTCTCTCGATGGAAGAAGATCTCGGCCAAGTCAGCCAAGATATAACCCCTTTTGTATTGTTGTAATTGAAATCATGCCACAGCACTACTAGTGGGGTACTTCATGCCATCGATAGTTCTACCCCAATTCCAGTGAATGTGCTGGCACAGAGAAGGGTAGGTTGGGTTCCGGCCGTGTTGCATATCACCTTTGCCGATCACCTGAGTTTGACGACTTGATTTCAATAAAGCATCGCATCATTACATCTTCCTCCTCGATATATTACAGCTTTTCGCTTCATTCTTTCGATTTTCCACAACCGATTGGAATAGGATTTCGGAACACAGCTAGCTTGTGGACAGGAAAGGGGATGAATAGTGGTGCTTGCATTTCATTTCAACAGCACATCTTCGACCGTTTCAATAAGAATCTCTGTGCAGTGTTACGGTTGAGTGGTTTTTTTAGACATACTCTTCTCTGTATCGACATCAATTGCAATCGCTGGACGGTGATTGCTTTCAGCAGTGGGAGATTGGTTGCAAAAGTGGATGCTAAACTCCCGCATAACAATCGCGTCATTAATAAGTGCTTTTGATTTTTTTTTTAGTTTTGTTTCTATATTTCAACGGTGAACAATTTTATGTCGCTGACGACGGTATATACGCGTCTTGCTTAACCAATTCCCCAGGTGTCCCAACGAAGTAAGATAATGTCGCAGCTGACGTTAACCCTTTAAAACTCTTTTTTTTTATTTGCGTGAAAAAACCATAGTAAATCATAGTTTTGATGAGAAAATCGAAAAACACAACGGCAATTTTCTAATGTTACGGATTTTTCATTCATACCACAAAACCAGTAATCTGCCTTAAGGCGAGGTTGGGTATCTGGTCGATAAAAAAATCATTTTTCTTCAGCACTCGTAGTAGTTATTCCTTATGATGGAAAGCATGAAATCAATTCTGGTTTGGCTGCAGGTGTAAATTGATGTCGCATTTAAGGTATATGACTTGCGTTTCCGATGTGCATGCAAGTCCTCTATCCGGGATATCTGTAAAATGATCTATTCTATCATGTCTGACATCAGAGGATGGATCATACGCTCGCTTTGAAGTGAATGGTTTCTTTGTGGTGATCATACGTGGGTAACCGGGAGTTTTGCAAAACATCTAGGCTTGATAGGATTTCGTAACGTCAGACCGAAAGTTCAGTAAATGAATATTTAAATGAGAATCTCAATTTTATGACGTAGGACTACGTCTTTCATTTCTATACTGGGGTGAAAGTTCAAACTTTCGAAAACGAAAGCGTTACGCCGTAGAATGAGATTTTGAGCGTTAATAGCTCCTAAACAGCTGAACGAAATAGTATGATAAACAATTCATTCGAAAGATAAATAAAATTACTTTCAAAACAGGCTATTGAAATCACACCAATCGGTATACAAGCGAGTGCCGCTTGGAAATTTAAAATTGATATTAATATCAAAAATATAACCCACTTCTAGATTTTTTTTTATGTTTTTAAATTCAGTATACTTCGGATCAGTTTTGTCAGCGGATCCAGTAAACTTTCCGAGTCCTACAAGTAGGGCTGACACATTTGACTGTTCTCCAATCTCAGCTTTTTAGTGGTATTTTTGACGTAGAACTACGTCTTTCATTAAGGATGCCAAATCAGAAAACAGGTCACGTTTTTATGAAAGAAAGTTAACATTAATAAGTATTTTTGAATCGAACTGATTTTGGCGATTTGCATACCAAACGAATCGGAAATTCCCTAAGATTTGTTTGACATGATATACATTACAATCCCATAGTCTGTATTAGGTTTAAATTGATGAAAATTGGAAGCATTCCCATTTCCCCATACATTTATTCTATCCATTTGTGTGCTTTCCCGAACAGAGCTCTCAATAACGAGCAACTTATTGACGAGCAACGAAGTGGAAACCATAGAGTGTAAAGTCTCCGTGAACAAAGAAAAAGAAGAAGAAGGGAGGGGAATATTTGCCTAGAGTATAAACGGTTGATCTCGCTGAGGTAAACTTTCATTCTTCGTGAGGAAATTGACTGAATAACATCGTTGCTGGGCGAGCTGGACGGCGAGGGATCAAATACTTTTCTCAAGGCAAGGGTGAAGGAGGAGTAATATGATGGATAAAGTGAAGTTTTCCAAGGGCCTTTTTGAAGTTTAGAGACGAATGAACTGAAGAAGTTCAAAGTCTATCTAATTCAACAAGCAAAGAAAGAAAGTAAACTTTCAGTCTCGTTCTGTGTTCAAATCAATGGATAACGCTTGTTCTTCCTTGATTTACGTCATCACATGTCTTGGTTTCGGATTGAACTGTGGACGCGACCAAATTACTCACTCGCTGATGTCTCTGACATTGCAATCATTGCATCAAACTGATGCCATTGCATTAAGGTTCTGGACTACACAATTGTGTGAGGAATCATCAAACTAGGCTATCGTCAGCTCACCAAGAAAATAAATGTTCTGGAATTGTCAGTGATTTGGTTTTCCATGGCATCAATGCATCAATGCATTGAACTGACGCTATGGTGAAGCAGGTGTTAAGGTTGGGCACCAACAAATTATTTGGGGATTACCATGTTATTCAAGAAGTTATAATAATTTATTAAGTTATTTGGGTTCACGTGTCAGTCGCAAAACTGTTTTAAACTAGGATTGCATTTGCGCTAATCTTGATCATAATGAAGCAGTGCTACTCTTTTCGAGGTTGTTGAGATTAACATATAGAGTTTATTTCGTTTATGTAGTCACCAAGAAAGTAAATATCGTTCTGGAATTTTGTATGTGATTTGGTTTCGTTGGCCAGTAGCAAAACTTTCTGCACTAAGGATGACAGGACTGCGCTTATCTCGAGCATGTATTGTTCTGCAAGCACAAGAATGAATCATCAAACAATTATCGTCAAATGATTCTGCAATAAAAAAACATTTCACGGCGACCAAACTGGTAAAATGGTTAATTCAAAATTTTCGTAGCATTATAAAATAATACCCGCAGTCATGAACAAGTGACTTGATTTAAACTACAGCGTAGTTCTACGTCAACAATGAGGTTGTGTCTTAAACATAACCTCCTACTTTTTTTTTTGTTCTTCAATTTCCTCAACATCGCTTCCGAAGTCGTCCTCAGGATGTACTTCGTCATGTCCCCACACCGTGCTTGAAAACAAACCTATAAAAACACAAAAATAGACTCAATCTCTGCAAAACAGCTGTTAATTTTCAGTAGGTAACACTTCATCAGGAGTCGGATTTTTTTTCGCTCTACTGCCCAACACCGCCTCAAGACGGGTTATGGTTTTACCGAAACAATGAAATGTTCAAAAAGTGTGTTTGTTTTTCGTTTGGAGTGCGCGACCGAAATCGAAATATTTTTTGGCGAAGAACTAAGTTCTTCAGGAATCAGAAAACAGGTCGCGTTTTTATGAAATAAAGTTAACGTTAATAACTATTTTCACTGTGAACGAATTCTTATGATTTGCATACCAATAGAATCGGAAATTCTCTAAGATTTGTTTGATATGCTATACATTACAATTCGGTAATCTCTAAACGGTTTAAATTCATGAAAACTGGAAGAATTTCATTTTTTCTATACATTTGTTCTGCCGATATGTGTTTGCTAACCCTACCCGTATTTCGAATGCTTATAACTCGAACATTTCTTAATAGATCGGAAAGATGTTTGCATCAATTGATAGGAAATATTTCTACGCGTCTATCACAATTAATAAAATGTTATGTTTCATGAGATGAACAATTGAATAACTGTAAAATATCAAGTGTTCTCTAAACGTCCTATCTGCCTAGTTTTGGTTGGTCCCATTTACGGTTTCCCCAACACAGGCTTCAAAATCGATGTACTTGTGGAAATCCGCTCTGTAAATATACATGCAAGTCGGGGGTATTTTTGTTCCCACCGAGCTGTGTTTCCCTAACACGGACTTCAAACTCAATGTGCCTGGGGGAATCCGCTTTGTCAAAACATGCAAGTCGGGGGTACTTTCGTTCCCAGCGAGCTGTGTTTCTTTAACACGGACTTCAACATTAATATGCCTGGGGGAATCCGCTTTGCAAATAAAGGGTGTGTCACATCAAATTGCATCACGGAAAAAACGCTGTAGAAATTTAATTTTTAGGAATTATATCTTCAGCTTTCGCTTATAATCAGATAAGAGTGTATAGATCACGTTGGTCATGCTTCACTGTCAATTTTTCGTAAATTTGGAAAAATGTCGTCGAATGAAAAAGAGCGTCGTGAATTAATCCTGTGCACTCATTTCGAGAATCCGGAGTTGTCACATCGGGATATCGGTAAGATGCTGGGAATCCAATCCAATCCACGGTCAGCAGAGTACTAAAACGATACTTCGAGAACCTAACCATCGACCGGAAGGTGAAGAACGGCAAAAATGGATGCTCCGTCAGTGAAAAAGATCACAAGCGCGTAGTTAAGCAGTTTAGACGTGATCCGAGAAGTTCGGTCCGGGATGTCGCCAATAAGCTGAATTTGTCAAGTTCATTCGTCCAGCGGACCAAGCAGCGGGAGGGCCTGCGTACATACAAGGTTCAGAAGGCTCCTAACCGCGACGAAAGGCAAAACGTGGTGGGGAAGACGCGAGCCCGGAAGCTGTACACCGAAATGCTGACGAAACCGCATTGCCTGGTAATGGACGACGAAACCTACGTCAAAGCGGACTTTCGTAAGCTGCCGGGCCTGTTGTTCTTCTCCGCAGAGGACAAATTCAGCGTTCCGGAGGAGATTCGCAAGCAGAAACTATCCAAGTTTGCCAAAAAGTACATGGTGTGGCAAGCGATCTGCTCTTGCGGAAAGCGGAGCGCCCCCTTCGTGATGACCGGCACGGTAAATGGGCAGGTTTACCTTAAGGAGTGCCTACAGAAGCGCTTACTACCACTATTGAAGCAGCACGAGGGCCCGACCATCTTCTGGCCGGAACTCGCTTCGTGCCACTATTCAAAGGACGTGTTGGAGTGGTACGAAGCCAACGGGGTCACCTTCGTGCCAAAGGAAATGAACCCGCCCAACGCGCCGGAGCTTCGCCCAATAGAGAAATATTGGGCGATTATGAAGCAGGCCCTCCGGAAGAACCCAAAAGTTGTCAAATCGAAGGCGGACTTCAAGGGAAAATGGATTTCTGTTCAAAAAAAACTACAACCTGACGTTGTACAGAACCTTATGGACGGGGTAAAGAGGAAGGTGCGAGCATACGGGCTTGGGCTCGAAGTATGAATAAAAAGAAAATGCCAAAAGTTGTTTAATAGTTTTTATTTTACTGTTTAAAATTTTCAAAAGGATCGGTCTACTGAGCGAATTTCTACAGCGTTTTTTCCGTGATGCAATTTGATGTGACACACCCTTTACATGCAAGTCGAGGGTATTTTTTGGTGTTGAGTACTTTTGTACTTGCTTGTCGTTGTGCAGACCGGATACTAGAGGTGCATGAACCTTCGCGGTTCGAGAACCTCATAAACATGAGAGATGCAATAATTTCAGAGGGAAATGTAAAATACAATGACCATTTGACAATTCTTCCGTTCACATATTTTGATAGTCCTAGGCATCGTATCAAACGTAAAAGGTCGTCCATCAAATTCACTTGAAACGTAGAACATAATCTATTACAAAAATGTCGATGCATTTTAAAATAATATTCGAAGTGTAAACAAGTGGATTGCATAATATAACCGCGTAGTTATACATCGAAAATGCGGTCGTATCCTAGATACGACCCCTTCCAATTTTTTTCACTTTCATCTCAAATTGTCTGGATGTCTCGTCTGATACCACCCACCGTTTTCTGCACAGTACTGCTCACTCGAATACTGCTTGATCCATTTTCGGTCTCTTACCAGCTAAGATATTTAACCTTTTGAGCAAGGGACACATTTTTTAAGCATATTTAAAAAATGTGGATGAGTTTGGGTATACAGTAGAACCCCGATTGTCCACGGAATAGTCGGGCAAGTTGACCGCGACTGAAAATGAGGGGCAAACACGAGAAAAAAATGTTCCAGCATGAAAACTATGTTTTACCAATACAGAAATCATTAAACATTCCATCTATAAGGTCGTGTACACCAGTGACCAAAAATGTAGAAGCCATGACCGAAATGAAAAGAGCGTGAGTATACCAAATTCCGGGAAGGCCGATAGATTTACTATGGAACTCGCTGTCGCGAATAATCCGCACCACGGATCGTCTGCTCGCGGATAATCGGGGATCTACTGTGTTTGAAAAAATACTAATAAACTAAGATAACTTATTAGATCACAAAAGTTGCGTTAATGGAAAATACACAGAATAAGTAATGTATATAAAATTTATCAAAATTAACTTATTTATATTGGGTTGGGGAAAAAGAAATGTCGTATATTGTCAATATATGGCAACACTTAAACATATCTTGTGTTGTACTTATTGCATCGGGTCATACTATACGGCTATTTAAAGACGACAATCTGTGCTACAAGTCTCGTTTTGACATTGTTGTGATTGTCCTTTTCAGTCTTAAGTTATAGCGCGTCAAAGATGGAGTCCACCAAACAAAAAATTCGCCATATATTACGTTTTTACTACCTGCGAGGTAAAACCGCAACGAATGTGGCCGAAAAAATCGTGTAGTTTATGGACCCGATACTGTAACGATTCGCACAGCGTTGGTTTGATCGATTTCGTTCTGGTGTAGTGGCTGTCGAAGATACACCCCGTACTGGTAGGCCAATCGTCGTCGAAACCGATAAAATCGTTGAAATCATCCAAGAAGACCGGTATGTGAGCACTCGCTCGACTGGCCAGGAACTGGGTGTAGACCATAAAACCGTTTGGAACCATTTGCAGAAGATTGCATTCCAAAAAAGGTGGATGTATGGGTGCCACACGAGTTGACAGAAAAAAAATCTTTTAGACCGAATCAACGCCTGCGATGCACTGCTGAAACGGAACGAACTCGACCCATTTTTGAAGAAGATGGTGACCGGTGATGAAAAGTGGATCACGTACGACAACCTAAAGCGAAAAAAGTCGTGGTCGAAGCGCGGTGAGCCGGCCCAAACCGTCGCCAAGCCCGGATTGACGGCCAGGAAGGTGCTGTGTGTTTGGTGGGATTGGAAGGGAATCATCCACTATGAGCTGCTCAACTATGGCCAGACTCTCAATTCGGTTCTCTACAGTGAGCAGCTTGACCGTTTGAAGCAGGCGATTGACCAGAAGCGGCCAGAAATGATCAATAGGAATGGTGTTGTTTTCCACCAGGACAACGCTCGGCCTCACACATCTTTGATGACCCGCCAGAAGCTACGGGAGCTCGGATGGGATTGCATCCACCGTATAGTCCGGACCTAGCTCCAAATGATTATCATCTCTTCCGGTCAATGCAAAACGCTCTTGGTGATACTAAGGTGGCCTCAAAAGAGGCTTGCGAGAACTGGCTGTCTGGATTTTTGGCAAATAAAGAGGGAATAATGAAGTTGCCTTCTAAATGGCAACAAGTTTGCGAACAAAACGGCGCATATTCGACTTAAAATGGATAATTTTAAGTATGTTAAATAAAGCGTCAAATTTCGATCAGAAATACGACATTTCTTTTTCCCCAACCCTATATATATACAGCCATTCCATGCCAAACCGATATAGTGGTTCTCAGATTTTCGTGAAAATTGGTAGTTTTGTTCTTTATCGCAATTTTTTTTTATCGCCGTATTTTTTTATTTTTTCATAAGGATGGCCATTTCTATTTTAGGGATATCCGAAAAATCTACTTTTTCCTGTTTTTTCCAAAAATGTCTTGTTTAAAAAATTCATAACTTTGAACTACTAGACCGTTTCAGATGATCGACATATCAAAATAAAGCCGATTACCTGGTCTTTTTTGAGAAAACGCTATATTTCAGTCGCGATCGAGAAGCCGATCAGAACGGTCGTTTTTCCGAAAGGGTGCCCGATTAAAGTGAGAGTAAATTTCAAATTCTATTAAAAAACTTAAAACACGAACAAGAGACAACATGGCCGTCAGTCAAAGGAATCTGCGAGAAAGAACATTTGTTATAAACTTTTCCGAAGCCATGAAGAAGCCAAAGATCGAAACGGTAACGGATTATATGTTCAAAGTACTGAATATTCCAACCGAACGACTAAAATCAGTGCAAGCAAACTTATCACGTGGTATAACATATTTTGAGGTAGATACGGAAGAGTATGCTCTAGAAGTGGTTGAGAAAAATGATCGTAAACATGAGGTCAAGTACAACGATTACAAGTTCGTGGTACCTCTACACATGGAAGATGGATCAACACAAGTTCGAGTACACGACTTACCACCGCAAATGGACAATGAAACGATTAAAAACGAGATGACACGATATGGTGAGGTCTTGGCGATCAAGGAAGAGTTTTGGGAGGCTCCATCGTTGTTGAAAGGCATAAAGAATGGCATTAGAGCAATTCGCATCAGGATCCATGATCAGATACCATCGTACGTGAACATTGCTGGCCATTTCACACTGATCACGCATAAGAACCAGATTATCACGTGTCGCCATTGCTGCAAGCCAGTACACATTGGGATGAGCTGTGCGGAGGCGGGGCAGGTGACAAAGAACAGAACGAGCGTAAATACTCGAATGAGCAGACCCACTTCGTCGTACGCCGGACAACTTCGTCCAGTAGATACAAGAGACAATCGTGATACGCGAGAAGAAAACTCAACACAGGGGAGCAGCGTGGTACTCGGACAGATGACAAATTTGAATGAGTTAAACAAGCAGCAACGATTGATTGAGACGAGTAAGAAGATGGATTCTGCTGCTCTGAATACGAAGAGTTTTCCGACAAACTCTAGTAAGAAAGAGACAGAGGAGGCTGTTTTTAAGATTCCTGATGGAGCAGTAGCTGTAAAAACACAGAATGGGTTCTCTGAGCTGATGGAACGTGGTGAAGAGGATGGTTTCCTTTCTGACTTATCGTCGTGCAGTTTGAATAGCCGTAAGCGACAACGTCGGGATCAAAATCAGAAAACCATTCAAGTGTAAGTAATGGGAGATATTGTCGACATTACCTATGCGATCGCAACATTGAACGTAAATGGAATTTCCAATATGACAAAGATTGATTCATTGAGAACATTTATAAGGTTGATGGAACTAGATATTATATGTTTTCAAGAGGTTGAGGGGGAACATTTTGAGATGTTCGGATATGATTTAATTTATAATATTGATCATTGTAAGAAGGGAACAGCTATAGCCATGAGATCAACCATAAAGTATGACCTGGTAGAAAAGAGTCTAGACACACGAGTGATTAAGATAAGAGTGAATGAAAAAATAACTCTTTGCAATATTTATGCTCCTTCGGGATCGCACAGAAGAACGGAGAGGGAATCTTTTTTCTCTGAGACTGTTCCATATTATTTGCGAAATATTTCAGAATGTACAATACTGTTCAAATGAGCATTGCGCAAACTTTAGTATTAATTTGAGGTCATTAACACAGAACTTGAGACTGCAAGATACATGGAATGTCATTAACCCGTCGAGAACGGAATTTTCATTCATACGAGCTGGATTTGGATCTAGAATTGATCGTATTTATGTTTCGAACGATCTTAAAACGAAAATTGTTGGTGCACGATTCAACGAGGTTTCATTCTCAGACCATAAAGCGTTTATTTTGAGGCCAAAGCTACCTAGATTGGGTGGGATATTGGGTAGAGGAGTTTGGAAGTATAAATCAATGATAACAAATCATGAAGTTAAAGAACAGTTTAGAATGAAATGGCGGTATTGGGTGTCTCAAAGGCGTTATTACCGAACATGGATAATTTGGTGGATTGAGTACGCAAAACCTAAAATTGTGTCTTTTTTAAAATGGAAGACAAAACTAACGAATAACATTTTTTATGATTCGATGAGAATATGGTATGGGGCTTTGAAAAGAGCTCATGAAGAATATTTGATCAATCCAAATAAAATCGCTGAAATAAATCGGATAAAAGGTATCATGTTGAAATTACAAAGAAATCATTCTTTGACAAAGGTAAAAGAAAATGAAGTTTATCTGTCAGGAGAACCAGCTTCTGTGTTTTACGTGTATGATAGAGTTAAGAAATTCAATTAAAGAATTATTAAAAGTTTGGAAATTGATGGACAAAAATCAACAAACCATACGGAAATTGTTGGCCACATAGTAGATTTTTACAAGAATGCTTTCACTTCGGAGAGAAATGGGGAAAGTAATGATTTTGTCCCGAATTTAACTATACCTGAAAACTGTGTCGAAAATGACGGAATGATGGAAAGAATCGAAGAAGATTTTATTTATACGTTAATAAAAACTGCGAACTCGAAAAAATCACCTGGAATGGATGGTTTAACCAAAGATTTTTATCTGGATTTTTGGGATATTGTTAAGACGGAGTTTACTGAAGTGATTAATGATATTGTAGCAGGAAATGTTCATAAAAAGTTTTTCGATGGGATGATTGTTCTAATAAAGAAGAGCAATCATTCAGAGTCCATTTCCCAGTTTAGACCAATTACCTTGCTAAATTTTGATTACAAAGTTCTTTCGAGAGCTTTGAAATATCGTTTGGAGAAATTAGTAAAATATGTAATTTCTTCAAATCAAAAATGCGCTAATAAACAACACAATATATTTGATGCTACGTGTGCACTGCGTGATAAAATTGTAGAACTCAAAACAAAGAAAAAGAAGGGTTACATGGTTTCTTTTGATTTAGAACGGGCGTTTGATATAGTGGAAGATTCTTTTTTAATCGACACTATGAGAAATATAGGAATAAATGAAAGATTTGTCAATCTGATTGGATTGATGAGACAAATGTCATTTTCTAAAATATTGATCAACGGAAGATTGAGTAATGAAATTCAGATTAGAAGATCAGTGAGACAAGGTGATCCCTTGTCCATGCACTTGTTCGTGTTGTATTTGGAGCCCCTTATTCAGCATTTGAATCGAGTTTGTACCAGTGAAATGGATCTTTTAAGTGTTTATGCAGATGATATTTGCATAGTAGTGGAGGATGTACAAAAGTTAGACGAAATAAAAGAAATTTTCGAAAGATATGGTAGTGTATCAGGAGCCCGTCTTAATATACTGAAAACTAAATGTATGATTGCAGTAGAAGAAAATGTCGATTCACAGCAGCCACGATGGCTAACCGTGCAACGAAATATGAAAGTTCTTGGTGTTTTTTATAGTAATGATTTCAAAATCATGATTGAAACTAACTGGACTCATGTTACTAATAGCTTTTCTCGATTGATATGGTTGCACAAGATGCGTAATTTAAATAAAATTCAAAAGGTAATTTTCCTAAACACTTTCGCTTTATCCAAAGTGTGGTACATAGGATCTATTTTAAATTTACCAAACAAATTTGCAGCAAAAATAAAATCACTCATTGGTAGCTTTATTTGGAAAAATTTTGAGCAAAGGGTTAGTTATATGCAACTAATTCTGCCTAAAACTAAAGGTGGGTTTGCGCTACATGATGTGGAAATGAAATGCAAATCATTTTTGGTTAACAGATTCAAAAGAACACAAATAAACCGTTACATTCATGACACGATTATAGACAACTTTAATGGTTCAAATACAGCTTCCAGTATTCCCAATGAATACGATTACCTTAAAAAAATTAACCATGAATTAAGAATGTTGCCATCTCAAGTTCTTGACCATATGACCTCAAATGTATTATACAGTTACTACATAGAAAAAGTAAATACACCAGAAATAGAGAAAAAATATAGACAATATAATTGGAGAACAATATGGAGAAATATGAGGAGCAAAAATCTTACGTCGGATGAGCTCTCCTCTTTATATCTTTTTATTAATGAAAAAATACCAAATAAGGAGCAGTTTCATAGACAGGGAAGAGTACTTCAGCCGTTCTGTTCATTCTGCATCGGAGTAGTGGAGGATTTATGTCACAAAGTTAAGGATTGTCAATTTAATGCAGGTTTATGGCGATATATGATGCAAAGGCTAAATGACTGTAATATTAGAACAGAGAGATTGAATTTTAATAGTCTGAAATTTCCAACACTTGTGAATTATAATAGAATAGAAAAAAGAAAAATCGTAGAGGTTTTTGGAAAATACGTGCATTACATTGTGACAACTGCTCCAGGCGACAGAAATGTAAATGATCTAGCTTTAGTACTAGAATAAGTTTTGGAATAATAAAATTGTGCATTGTGATAGATGCATATAAAAAAAATACCTGCAAAAAAATCGAATTCTGCTCTCGTTATTATTGCTTGTATTGGTTTTTTATTGTTTTCGTAATCTCGAGACCAAAGGCGCCATATTTTTTTTATATTTTTTCTGGAAAGCTGAGCATTTTTCAAATAACATTTGTCCGAATACCAGCCTTCAGGAGAAAATATAAAAATATATAGCGCCCTTGGTCCCGAAACGATGAAAGCTATAAAAAAAATATAATCAATAATTGTGAAAACAAAATCCATTTTCATTCAGGGTGTAAGACTAGCTCATTGGCTTTAATTTGATATGTCGATCATCTGAATCGGTCCAGTAGATCAAAAGTTATGATTTTTTGTAGTGGACACAATGATTCTTTGGACCATCGGCTAACTTTGAAAAATAATAACTCAGAAACGAAAAAAAAACGCTTTCCTGGTTTCGAGATATGTGGTGTGAAAATCCTCAGCCTTCCAGAAAAAATATAAAAAACTATAGCGCCTTTGGTCCCGAGACTATGAAAACAATAAAAAACGAAAACAATCAACAATAACAAGAGCAGAATTCAATTTTTTCTGCAGGTATAGTATTTTTCAAAAAAGACCAGGTGATTAGCTTTAATTTGATGTCGATCATCTGAATCGGTCTAGTAGTTCAAAGGTTATGAGTTTTTGAAAAAAGTCATTTTTGGCAAAAATGCGAAAAAATGGTAATTTGCGATAAAGAACAAAACTACCACTTTTCACGAAAATCTGAGAACCACTATATCGGTTTGGCATGGAATGGCTGCACATGTTTTGAAACATTCGAATACCTGATTTGACACAGGTGCGCTGAATTGTGGTCAAACCATGATCATATTTTCGACTGGACAAACCAAAATCATTTTCCGTACGGTGTATTGAGAAAAAATTATCAAAAAAAAATCTCATCAAAAACTGAAGTACAAATAAAAATATTGAAATTTTGAAGTGAAGTGTCCATCTTTAAACTTATTGAGCCCAGAAATGTTCTTCCAGCGCTTTCCATTCAGCCCGCATCAAGAGCGTTTGCATAATATCAATGTCGATCCCAGCTCCCAGAGATTTTATTGTATAAACAGGAAACAGGAAAAAAATTGTAATAAAGAAAATTCATTTGAAAAGTAATCACATTGTGTAACACATCTGATTACAAAGTCACATATTTTTTTATTTTCTTACGTCCTTAATGTCCATTGATCAACGCTTCCTTAACAAAAGACTCAATGTTGGTCCCTAGTTGGTCAACGTGTTAATGAACCAATTGATTACAAATTGATCGATAATTATCGATTCAATGAATGACGTACGCTTATCACTAGTCATCCTGACAGAAATAAATATCCAAATATATAGTGTTGACGGGAAACCTGTTTTTTTCCCGCACAGCATAAAATCTGCCCAGTAGCATTCATCAAAATGGGAAGGATGGAATGAAACTACATCCATTATGATTACAGAAAAAATACAGTTTAAAAAAAAATCCTACACATTTGCTGAGCGAGCTACGATGTGATGAAGGGAAAATATATACGCAATCAAATTGGGGAACATCCACTGGCCAGCCAGGGAAGCGTGCACTAGTTCTCGGCAAAGATTACCAGCAGCTAGCGCGCCTCTCATGGACCCCACCCCGCGAAGGAAAATCTTACGCCGACGGAAAAATAAAACCGGGCGACGCAAATTTCATATTATTATTTAAAATCTTATTTTTTATTTGAATTGGAAGTAATGGCGAAAGTTTGCCCGGACTGATCCACTAATCATAATAATCTCAATTAAAATATGTGTGCGGACCTCGTCGTCGGCACTGCGCGGCTTTTCTGCCGCGTTCTGTCTTTCCCGCCTCGACACCAGCGGTACCGAAGCTGCATTTTATTATTATTATATTTCTTGACTTGTTTCCCCGTGTTTTGCCGGGGGGAGTTTTATTTTATTTGCAAATATGAGGCGCGTGATTGTACCGTTGATTTGATAAGCTGTGAGATTTATTGAGAGCCATTTTTTATCCATCCACTAGGGGCTGATTCAACAAGATTCCTTAATAAATTACTCATTTAGCAGAGAGATATCCGCGAGTCTGGCTTGGATTGGAAGTTGCACTCGATGAAATATTCCGAATAATTAATGGGTTGCTGCAGAGACCCACGAGCGATTAATCCGCAATTGTGAACGTGTATACGAGTGTATGTTTAGAAGAAATATTGTCATGTTTTCAAACAATTCAAGTGTTTTGGGCACTCTGAGTGATGTACTTATGAAAAAGTATATTACCGAATCGCTGTGTCTTATCGCACAATCAAAACCCATTTGTACTCCTGCAGCAATTTCCTTTCCGAGGGAGGGGACATAATTTATGGCCACATTTCGCAGTTCCATTTTGCCCAAGTTGTTCAGATTTTGAGTCCACTGAGTGGCTGGACTGCGGCACAAATCCGACCCACTCCTGCTGCTACAAATCCAAACTCTAAGAGGATCTTCCGCCCCGACCGAGGGTCGTAATTCATTCTGAAAAGTCAGTCCGTTTCTGTATTTCTCGCAGCCGTCATTCATTTCGTTTGGTATTATTTTTATTTCTTCCAATGGCACACCGCCGATAGATATGCACGTGAAGGGTGTAATTACAAAACGGCTGCGCCCCCATCCCATCCGGGGTGCTGTCTGGTGGGTCTACTCAATCCAGTCCCAATCCCGAAAGCCCGCTTCAGAGACAGACCGAAGCGCTGATTGATGGCGTAGAGGCGTTTCTTTTTTATTAATTTATGTGCAATTCTTCAAGAATTTATTTCATTTCATTTATCCAAAAGCACGTTCCTCACGGCGAAATTGGCCGCCATTGCGAGCGATTAAATGCCGCGGCTCTATCTAACAGAAGGGGTCTCGGCAAGGAACTAGCGAGCTTACCCCAGCCGCATTCGCTGCTGGAATCGACTTGGTCATTATTATTGCGTTGTCTGAGTATGGCTGTATGGCTGTATTTCGTCGATTCGCGGCGACTTCAGGATTATCTAATGTTTAGGGTTGGCCGAACATGATCGCATGTAGTGCAAATTTATGGGAAAAATATACAGCCCCTGTTTGCAGGTTTGTGCTATCATTTTAGATCAATAATCACAGCTGTCAATCGGTTGGTGGTTAAACCGAAAGCTTAATACAGTCTGTGTTTCGCATAAATAAATTTAACTTGAGGGTACACTAGCTGACCTATTAAGGTTCGAAGGCTCGAAGTTTTCATGAGACGACATTGAAATGTGTTCCGCTTCTCCAAGTTTGCATTTATATCATCGAGAGTGACAAACGATTGCCTTTCGAACAGTTTCGCTGACAGAGTGTATGTCTCTTTCATCCAACTTTGTATATTTGCTGATTTATGTTTTGCCTCGAGCGTTTGTCAGATTTAAATGATCCAATCGACAATCCCGGGTTGTGATTAATATCATTTAATTGTAAGGTTTGGTCAAAGCTTACGTCTGTGCCACCGGGTGTAATTGTCCAGCATGCCGTTTGATATATGAGATTTCAAGCTGATTATAAATCAGACGGGTTGAAAACACTGGAAATATCAGTTGGAAATTGGAACGAAAAAAAAATATCGGAAGTAAAGCTGAATGTATTGAACTCTAGAAATTAGTTTTATCCGGTTTATCACATACCAAAATACAAGAGGTCTTTCGGAGCGAATGTTGGTCGCCTTGCTGTATTATGGAGTTATATGGATTTGTACGGATTTATTTTTGGTATTGTGTTATAATGTATTCGACTAAACTTATCACAGTTTTACAGTTCCAAAAAATCTAGGAGTTGCTGTGTAATTCAAACTCAAATTGAATTGTTGAGGCAATACGATTCTGGTGGAAAATTTCGTTTGAGATCTGCAAGACGTCATTTACTGGATATAAGGTCCTGTGGAGCCGCCCTTACATCCATAAGATTCAAAAAAGTACTCAAGTAGGAATTGTGTATCGTTAAATTTTGCTGGTGAATGCTTCTGCTTATGAATTGCTTTTAGAAACATAGATGTGAAAAGTTTACTTTTTTCCATTTATTTATTCATTAGCATTTAAGCTATAACAGAGCCGGGTTTTTAATCGTGTACATGTACATATGTTTATGTTTCTATAAATTGTAAATTACACAGTAGTTAGTAGTAGCCAGTTAGGCGTTTTAAGTTTTCTGTTCCATTAAATTATGATAAATTACACAGTAGTAGCCATTTAGGCGTAAGGGTATTCTTTTCTGTTCTTCCATTGTTCAGCAGAACGGACAGCGGAGACAGTTTTTTTTATTAATTCGTTTATTTTTACAGGCTCAGTTACTTAAGTTTAAAGGAGCCGAATTCTTAAATATAATTTTAAAACTATATATATAAACATTTTTCTTACATCTATGGTTAGTAAGGTGGAAACCGATTACTCGCGGTGTACTCGAGTTTAGGAGGGTGACATATTTTTAGGAGAAGGGTGGGAAATAAGGAAATTGTAACAATGTTGATGAACACTCATTTCATAAATCTATTCCTATATCTATAGTGTATTTACATTTCAACTTATTCTACTATTTATAGCAAAGGGACGAATTACCCGCAAAGGAAGGAAAGGAGGGTATAGGGATGTAGGGACAATCACACACGAAGATCTATAGCTTTAAGGAAAACATATATATGGGACATGTAATCAAGGTCTAACCGAGCCAACACATCTCTCACCGGCACATTGGTCTGTCTTCCTCGGGCCCAAAGGGAGTTTTCTAAATTCGATCTGGCGACCAGACACACCTCGCACGACCAAACAATGTGCTCGATGTCGTGATAACCTTGGCCACAAACGCAGAGATTGCTGCTGGCAAGATTGAAACGAAAGAGTAGTGCATCTAACGAACAGTGATTGGACATGAGTCGGGAGAAGGTGCGAATAAAGTCCCGACTCAATTCCAGACTTTTGAACCACGGTTTGAGGCTAACCTTAGGGATAATCGAGTGAAACCACCGGCCCAATTCATCTTCGTTCCATTTGCGTTGCCAGTTAGCGATGGTATTTTTGCGGACTAAAGAATAAAATTCATTGAAGGCGATTTGACGCTGATAAATATCGCCTTCAATTGCACCTACCTTTGCTAATGAGTCAGCCCTCTCATTACCCGGAATTGAGCAATGTGAAGGGACCCAGACAAAGGTAATGACATAACAGCGTCTGGATAAAGCACTCAAAATTTCTCGTATTCTCTCAAGGAAGTACGGCGAGTGCTTTTCCGGCCTCACTGAACGGATAGCTTCGACAGAGCTCAGACTATCCGTTACAATGTAATAGTGTTCAACAGGTCGTGAGGCGACGCTGTCCAGCGCCCAATGAATTGCTGCCAAATCAGCAATATACACTGAGCAAGGATTCTGAAGACTGTGTGAGGTGCTAAAAAATTCGTTGAACACTCCAAATCCTGTGGACTCGTTTATAGTGGACCCATCAGTAAAGTACATATTATCACAATTGATACCCCCATACTTTTCATCGAAGATCGTTGGAGCGATCCTCGATCGTTGGTAATCTGAATATCCATGGATATCTTGCTTCATGGACAGATCAAAATGCACAGAGGAATTGATGTAGTCAAGGAAACAAACACGGTTGGGAATATACGAAGAAGGATCAACCTGCATGGAGATGAATTCATGATATGAACTCATGAATCCGGAGTGAAAATTTAGCTCGATCAGCAGCTCAAAATTTCCGATCACCAATGGATTCATGACCTTACACCGGATGAAGAACCGAAGAGATAATAAATTGAAGCGATCTTTTAGTGGGAGTAGGCCTGCCAAAACCTCGAGACTCATGGTATGCGTTGAGGGCATACATCCCAACGCGATACGGAGACAAAGGTACTGAATTCGCTCGAGTTTAATGAGGTGTGTTTTGGTAGCTGATTGAAAACAGAAACTGCCATACTCCATCACTGAGAGAATAGTTGTTCGATACAACATTATAAGATCTTCGGGATGGGCTCCCCACCATGTGCCGGTAATTGTACGGAGAAAGTTTATTCTTTGTTGACATTTTTTACTCAGATACCTAATATGGGCCCCCCAATTACATTTGGAGTCGAACCAGACCCTAAGATATTTGAATGACATAGCATGAGTGATCGGTTTACCCAAAAGTTGAAGCTTTGGTTTTGCTGGTCTATGCTTCCTAGAAAAAACTACCATCTCTGTTTTCTCCGTGGAGAATTCGATCCCTAGCCCAATGGCCCAGGTTGAAAAATTGTTCAAAGTATCTTGTAAGGGCCCTTGCAGGTCGGATTCGTTTGATCCTACGACAGACACCACTCCATCATCTGCAAGTTGTCTTAGGCTGCAATTTTGTGTAAGGCAATTGTCGATGTCGCTTACATAGAAGTTGTACAAAAGGGGGCTTAAACATGAGCCCTGGGGGAGGCCCATGTAAGAGACCCGACTTACTGCCGAATCTCCGTGAGAAAAGTTCAAATGTTTCTCACAAAGCAAGTTATATAACATATTATTCAACAGAGGCGGTAGACCCCGAGAGTGTAATTTGTCTGACAAAACCTCTATTGAAACAGAATCAAAGGCCCCCTTTCTGTCCAAGAATACTGAAGCCATTTGTTTTTTTTCGGCGTAAGCCATTTGAATTTCTGAAGAAAGCAACGCAAGACATTCATTCGTCCCCTTGCCCCTGCGGAACCCATATTGTGTATCTGAGAGTAGGCCATTCGTTTCAACCCATCGATCAAGGCGAAACAAGATCATTTTCTCCAACAATTTCCGTATACAAGACAGCATTGCTATTGGGCGGTACGAATTGAAGTCGGACGCGGGTTTTCCGGGTTTTTGAACAGCTATAACTCGTACTTGTCTCCAATCATCTGGAACAATATTATTCTCCAGAAACCGATTGAATAAATTCAACAAGCGATGTTTCGCCACATCAGGGAGGTTTTTCAGCAAGTTGAACTTAATTCTATCTGATCCCGGAGCAGAATTGTTACATGATAGCAGAGCAAGAGAGAATTCTACAATCGAAAACTCGGAATCAAGATCGCACCTACCTTGTGGTATATCTCGAACAATTTTTTGCACAGGAGCGGAATCAGGACAAACCTTCCGTGCAAAATTAAAAATCCATCGATGTGAATATTATTAGAGATGAACCAGCCTTTGGCTGAAAATCTCTTTAATAAAGAAAGAAAAAAAAAAAAAAAAAAAGATGTGAATATTCTTTCGATGTGAATAAGAGCGATTTCTCATGTTTCGAGCCACTTTCCATAATTTTTTCATTGACGTTTCTCGTGACAAACCTCCCACGAAATTTCGCCAATAAGCACGTTTTTTCCCTTTGATTAAGTTTTTAAATTGATCTTCAAGGGCTAAATAGGTTTGAAAATTTTCAGGGGTTCCACGTTTCCGAAAAGCTTTAAATGCATTCGATTTTTCTACATAAAGCATGGAACACTGGCTATCCCACCATAGATTGGGAGGCCTTCGACAAATAGTGGAGCCTGGGATGGGTTTCGTTTGAGCGCGAACCGCGCTGTCATAGATCAAACGAGAAAGGAAGTTATACTCCTCCAATGGAGGTAAACCATCTCTGGAATTGATGGCTAGAGCAATCGTGTCCGCATATTTTTTCCAGTCAATGTGTCTTGTGAGGTCATATGCCATGTTTATAGATTCAGAAGAATTCGACCCAATGGTGATGGAAATTTTGATTGGCAAGTGGTCACTACCGTTGGGATCCTGGATTACATTCCACTTGCAATCTAACGATAGTGAATTCGAGCAAAGCGAGAGGTCAAGAGCACTTGGGTTAGCAGGAGGTTTAGGTACACGTGTTGTTTCCCCAGTGTTCAAAACGGTCATATTGAAGCTGTTACAAAGGTCATATATCAACAATGAACGATTGTCGTCGTACTGTTCCCCCCAGGCAGTTCCGTGAGAGTTGAAGTCTCCCAAGATCAATCGTGGCTCAAGAAGGAGTGAGCACATGTTAACAAGTTGCTTGCGGCTAACCGCAGCTCTCGGAGGCCAATACAAGCTGACAATACAGAGGTCTTTGCCTCTGATGTTTGCATGACAAGCAACAGCTTCAATCCCTCCAATAGGTGGAAGGTCAATTCGAAAAAATGAGTGGCACTTATTGATCCCCAATAGCACCCCTCCGTATCTGTCATCACGGTCCAAGCATATAATATTAAAATCGTGGAAAGAGAGATCATCTCGCGAAGAAAGCCAAGTTTCGGACAGAGCAAAAACATCACAATTGAACTTATGAATTAAAAATTTGAATGTATCCAATTTAGGGAAGACTACGACAATTCCACTGTAAAACAGTGATATGTCCGACCTCTCTATTTGAATTAGACATCAAGAGAGATAATCATTGCAAGGAGGGGCCATGTTTGCATCAATTGTTGCAAAATTGTCTTTAATACTGGAAGCATTGATATGACAATGGTTCTGATGGAGTCGGAAACATTAAAGCATGTGAAGATTTGAGCCACAAGGTCAGTCAACTTTATAAATCCCGATTGGGAAGTTGAACTTGACGGTAAAATAGGGACAGTTGGGGTTTTTGATGTTCCTTCGAGTGCTTGGTCGTTCGAAGGTGAATTATTCCCACGGAAGCCAGGAGGAACCTGATTTTGCTTGTCCGCTGCACTCGATTTTTTAGGCATGCTAACAGAGGGTATAACCGGAGGGGCTTGTCCTTGAACTTTGGGAGTGGTCACATTTTTGCGCCGGGGATTCCCTTGGAAGATGTACGGTGTTGCCTCGTTAGCTGTATCCGCTTCCATTTCGTCAACTGGCAGCGAAGCGAAGACATTGTTTGCGGTTAAAGGTTGTTGCTGTTGGGCCAATGGAGAAGCGCCCTTTAAAATTTCCGCAAAAGTGCGCTTCGAGCGTTCCTTTAAAGAGCGCTTCTGCTTCTCCCAGCGACTCTTGTAAGTTTCACAAGCCGATAGCACGTGCGGAGTTCCTCCGCAATATGGACACTTTTGCTCAATCGCACTGCAGGATTTGTCCACATGTTGCTCTCCGCAAGTGGCACAGCGCTCCTTGTTGGCGCAGTAAGCTGCTGTGTGACCAACTGACTTGCATTTCAGGCAAGTCATGTGCTTTGGCACGAAGAGTCGCAGCGGTAGCCTCAATTTGTCCACCATAACGTAGTCAGGGAGGGCGGAGCCAGCAAAAGTGACTCTAAACGAGTCGGACGGCGTAAATTTCGATTCTTTCCCTTCCTGGGAGACTTTGCCGAGTTGTCGGCATTCTAAGATTTTAACCTTAATCAAAGGCAGATTTTTAAATCTGCCATCTCCTTCCATAATGGATTTGCACGTCAGACCCGTTTCGGTTATCACCCCCGAGATTTCTACGTCATGGGAAGGCACGTAGACACGATATTCCAGGGTAAACCTCTGGTCGACGACAATACCGTTTGCGTCTTCCCGATCAGCTACGACAACACGCAGTTTGGTCGGTCTAACCTTCGAAATTTCTGTCACGGAGGAGTATCTTGCCAGATCTTTCATGATCTGAATAACATTAAGTGCTTTTCCGTTTAGCTTAGGCCTGAAGAAAACAACCCACGGACCAGTTCCAGGTGCATCTTCAGGATAGACCTTGACACGTGGAGAGAAGACTACAGGAGGAGAAGGAGATGACGAGGATTGAAGGGGATCGGGGACAACAGGATGGGGAGGCGAAATCTGAGCTGTTGTAGGAGCGAGGGGGGTTGGAGAGGAGGTATTTGCAGGTTTTTTAGAGGGGGGCTTGCTAGAGTTAGCAGACTCGTCCCCGGACGAAACATCCTCTGATGTAGGAACGCGTTTAAGTGTCTTCGCTGTTCCTTTATTAGAACTTTTTTCCACCAGAGGGGAGTCATCATCAGAGATCTCCATATCTGGAGATCCTCCCCCTCCTTCTGCCATTCTGTAATTGGTACTTATATTCTAATAATTTGTTTTTAATAATAATAATAATAATTAAAAAAAAATTTTAAAAAAAAATAAATCTTATATCTTATTTATTTCTATTCACCACAATGCACCCCAGTGCTGATGAACTGGCAACCGCTGCTTGCTTCTCAATCGGAGCGCTTGAGCGCTCGGCACTATCACACACCACTAAGAAGTGATGCTCTCCTTCACACTGCTGTAAGTTAGCAGCGAATCGCGCTGGTATTGTGTGCGTGCAACTGACCACCGATGTCCGACTTCGATTGCGATGGCGACAAATCGGCGATAACTGAAAGCCGGCTGGCCTTGCCAGGCTTTGACGATTCAGCCTTTCTCACCAATTCCGAGTTCACACTGCGTTCCACGATATCTCGAACAATTCGAAAACGCGCGAAAAAAGCACACCCGGGCGACAAAAAAAAAATAATAACAGCCAACGGTAACCGAAAACAATGCTTCAACGGAGACGCTCACAGCACACGACCGGTTACTCGAAGCTTATGCCGAAGAATGAAAAGTTATGATTTAAAAAAAATCATTTTTGGAAAAAATGGGGAAAAATCATTTTTTGGACCATCGGTTAATTTTGAGAAATCATGACTGAAAAACAAAAAATAACGCCTCTCTGAGTTTTGGATATGTTATGTAAAAAAACCTCAGCTTTCAAGATAAATTATAAAAAAATAGCGCCCTTTGTCCCGAGACCATTTCTTTTGGAAAAAAAAATGAGAAGAAAAGTAATTTTTCGGAAAAAAATAAAAAAAGAGGGGTCTAATATTTTGCGATAAATAACAAATCTACCACTTTTCTCGAAAATCTGAGAACCACTATATGGGTTTGGCATGGAATGGTTGAAATGAAAAGTCTTGACTAGTAGAGCACAGTAGATCAAATCCAAATCCAAGATGGCAGCAGTCAAAAATTTTCTGAATACTTTTTCCATGCATCCCCCGCAGATGGGTATCAAAACTTCGCCTACGAGTGACCGATCTCTATAGTAGCATGTCAAAGGGAACAAGTGAACCACGCTAAATTATATGGGTTTCAGTCGAAAATATGATCTTAGTTTGTTCACTTTTTGAATGCTCTAGTTCAGCGCACCTGTGTCAAATCAGGTATTCAAATGATTCAAGACATATAAATAAAATTGTATTTTTCATGACTTACAGTAGTTTTATAGAATATTTTTACGGATTGATATGTTTTAAAGATTGGTGTCAATGCGCTCCTCATTTAAGCTAACTTTTAATCAATCACGAGCTGATTATTTGGTACGTGAATTACCCAAGTTCCCTGAAGAGTGCCTCAACAAAGTTACTATGGAAGATGAGCCGTTACGCTAAGAGGAAAGTCCTTGCAAATGCCCATCCTTGCAAATGTTCAACCGAACACATCATGTTTGCACACCATTTGTACCAGATTTATATATCTTGAGCTTGGGTAGACTGTACAATTCGTATTTGCTCTCCGTGATTGACCTGAACCTACTAAATTGCACAAAGAACACACAGAATGACGCTTGGGACTAGCAAATCATTCTCGTTGTACAATTTTCGGTGATTCGAGCTTTAAATGGTCAATAACGATGCCGGCCACGTCCTTACAGTCACCAGGGGAAGGGAAGGAATGTTAGTATGATATTCGCCGCCCGAAGGCCAGAAGGGTCGTCTCTTTAGCGTGGTTCCCTAGCGAATATCATGGAAGGGATAATTGTTAGTGGGAAGGGATATGACTCAGGATTCACTGTGGTAAGTGATGTGATTATGTATACGCAAACTATTGACCGCTTGACGAAACGAAAGTCAGAAAATCTTATAAATCATAACATGCGGGAGATATTATCTTTAGGTATCTTGAGAAAGAAAACCTGTGCAATTAAGTGGACCGGCTATATATTCTATTATTCATCGCAAGCACTTTTATCGAAGTCCAATCGCGATAGTGGAGAGTTAACTTTGGGAAACCTGAGAAAGTAACCGAGAGAATTCCGGTAATTGCCGGTCGTACTGTTATAGAACTCCCTATCGCGATGCCGGATTTATGTTTTTGGAAACCTGAAAAGGTAACCGAGAACACACGACGCACTTCGTTATAGTTATAGAGACATACCCTGTACCAGATTTAACCAGATTTATATATCTAAATCATGTAATTAATGCATCTCGATGATCATGGTTTGTTCAATTCACTGATGTTGGTTTGTCCACATGATTATTATGGCAACCGCTTGGTGCGCTGTAGTTTGTGTGTTTTGTTTTGTTGTCCTTCGCGCGAAGTAGAAATAAAGTTTATCTGTGATAAGTGCTGTTAACCTTTAAAATGCCCAAGAAAAGGCAATATTGCGAAGAAAGACTAAATTATGGAAGAACAATATGATGACAGTAATCTCAAGCAATAAGAAATGCAACATCTAGTTGAAAATTCGATTTTTTTCATTCAAAAATGGTGAATCTTAAAACCAGACAAACCATGATCATTCTTTGGACAAACCATGATCACAATTTTTTCTTTGAAGAAAATCGTTAAAAAATTTAAAAAAATAATATTATATAATATGAACGTCCTATGGTATTATTAGCAACTAGAGACTTGGGGGTTTTCAACTCGTCTTGATTATCTGATCTCGATCGATCGATCTGAATTTACTAGTTGCGTGAAAACACCCTAAACCGTACAAACGAACACCATTTTCCCTACACTTCTTTCGAATTTGCTCTGGATGGCGTCGATATTTTAGTACCGTATGTTATAGAAAAATGCTGTAGATTAGTGCAGTTTTCTTTGCGAGAGCAGAATACTCTAAATACTCTAAATAACATTGCAAGGATTATTTTCCGATTTTATCAATCATTTCTTGGAGTTTAATTTTTGCCTTTTTCAAATTTCTCGATCAGTCATGTTTCTCCTGAATTTTTTTTATGATTTCTAATATTACGATGTATGATGTTCTTTTTTATTATTTGAATACATGGAACCGTTATTTCATAGAATAAAAAATTGTAAAGCGTTGTATGTAGGACACGAGCGCATACTTTCGACGTAGAACTACGCAATTTTATTATGCAATCCACTTGTTTATCACTTCGAATATTATTTTAGAACGTATCGAAATTGTTGTAATAGATTGTTCTTCGTTACAAATAAATTTGATGAACGTCCTTTCACGTTTGATATGATGCCTAGGACTACCAAAATATGTGACCGGAAGAATTGTCAAACGATTATTGTATTTTACATTTCCCTCTGACATTATTGCCCATCTCATGTTTACGTAGTTCTCGAACCGCGAAAGTTCATTCACCTCTAGTATCTGAATAGACGATTTTCTCAGGCTTCTCAGTTGAAAAGTACGTTTTAGGAAAACATATTCCGGTCTGCAAAACGACAAACGAGTACAAAAGTACTCAACACCAAAAAATACCTCCGACTTGCATGTATTTGCAAAGCGGATTCCCCCAGGCACATTAATTTTGAAGTCCATGTAAGGGAAACACAGCTCGGTGGGAACAAAAATACCCCCGACACGCATGTATATTTGCAATGCGGATTTCCACAGGTACATCGATTTTGAAGTCTGTGTTGGGGAAACCGTAAATCGGGCCAATCAAAACATAGCAGTTAGGGCGTTTAGATAACGCAGTTATTTAATTGTTCATCTTATGAAAAATAATATTTTATTATTTGTGATAGACGCATAGAAATATTTCCTATCAATTGATGCAAACATCTTTCCGATCTGTTAAGAAATGTTCGAGTATAAGCATTCGAAATACGGGTAGGGTGAGCACACAAATCGGCAGATCAAATGTATAGGAAAAAACAGGAAGTGGGTTATATCTATGGTATAACCGCAAGGGTGACGTAGGACTATCGTTGATTTAGAGATCATTTGTATGAAGTTGAATCTGAATTCATTCTGAATGAATGAATATTTGGAGAACTTCGAAAACGAGAGCGTTACGTTGGAGGCACAAGGTTTTATGCATCCAATATTGGATACGGAAATATCCTACTGATGGGGAAGAATAATCTTCAGAAGCTATCCTGTTGATTGCGATTTATTGAAAAATCACAAAACCTAATATATTTGGTCACAGTGTTACATGGATAGAAAACATTAAAATAAACTCTTTCATATGAATGTAATTTTAAATTCCCAGAGGAACTGGCAGATTATTTTCAGTAACGATTAAATATTTCCACGTTTTCCTCGATACTGGAAGCCCACCTGTGGTTAATGCTAATTCGATAACCATCTGTTAATAGCACTTGCTTGAAACATATTTGGTCACAGTGTTACATGGATAGAAAACATTCAAATAAACTCTTTCACATGAATGTATTTTTAAATTTCTAGAGGAACTGGCAGATTATTTTCCGGATCTTTCTCGATCCAAACGGAAAGAATTCCGTGCGTGTATGTGTGTGTGTGTAGCGGCTGCTTCGAGATCTTCCCGGGGAACCGTTTGTAGCATCACTCTCCTCCTGATGGATTCCCTTCTGGCCTAAGGTGCACAAACAGGCTCTTGGTGACACCGTTCATCCGCGCTTTCATGATAAATGAAGAGCTTCATCACAACAGCGACAACATGCTCCAATCGCTGTTCAATTAGAACTGAGTGGATTTCCGAGCGGCGCTCGCTTATATACCGATTGGTGATTTTAATAGCCTATTTTGAAAGCAATTTTAAGACTATTGAAACAAGTTTTTGGATCAGAAAGTAACAAGTATAGAACGCGTAGACATTTTATCTTTCGAATGAAGTGTTTATCATACCATTTCGTTCAGTTGTTTAGGAGCTATTAACACTCAAAATCTCGGTCTCCGGCGTAACGCTTTCGTTTTCGAAACATTGATTTTACACCCCGGTATAGAAATGAAAGACGTAGTCCTACGTCAAAAGGAAGTTATTCTAGTTTTCATTAATTTAAACCGTTAAGAGATTAGCGAATTGTAATGTATAGCATATCAAACAAATCTTAGAGAATTTCCGATTCGATTGGTATGCAAATCATGAGAATTCGTTCACAGTGAAAATAGTTATTAACGTTAACTTTATTTCATAAAAACGTGACCTGTTTTCTGATTTGGTACCCTTTCCTGAAAGACGTAGTTCTACGTCAAACATATTACGGGTGATTTTCAGCGATTTACAGTATTTCTAATGCAGCGAAAAAACCTTTTTTTTATGTATAGTTTCAAAGAAAAAATTAAATTTTGAAATTTTCATCGAATACACCATTTATTTTATTCAAAGAAATGCATGATCTTACACAGTAGATCCCAAAATAGTACATTTATAGTGAAAAACTTTTCAACATGATGCATTTTCAACCAATTTAAAAAGAATTTTTCGCCGGCGCTTTAAATTCGTGGTTTTGTCACATAAAAATGACTTCCAAATTAATATCGTACATTTTTAGCAGCCCAAAAAAATGGAGTATTGTCAGATATCTTCAGAAGGTTTTGGCTATGTACAATAATGTAAGAATATTCCAAGTGCAGCAAAAAGAATATATTTTTTGGGTGGCAATATAGTTGCTAGTACCCGTTAAAGGGTTAAGAAGCGAATTTGGTGAACAATTAGTCTTTCGTCTTGGATCTGTAAATTAGTCGCTTAGAGCGATTTGACACTTAAAGGCTATTTTTGTGGGGTTTCTTACGTAAAGCCTTTCGTTTATATCGATAAACCAACTTGAGGCCTTCGCATTAGAAGGCATTATTACACGGGTGAGATAACAAACGAAATGCTAGAGAAAGGTTGTGCAAAATTGAACCATTTTCATTAATGACTAGCTTACCCGGCAAACTTCGTCCCGCCAAAAATTTGTTTTTTGTTATCAATACCTTCAAACATTCACGTTTTCACGCAGAACTGTTAATTGATTGATCTTCTATTCGCCTCCGTTGAATTTACTTTTTACTATAAAATTCCTAGTATTTCTAACAAAACTCATCATTATAATAACAGATTATTTTCAGACACAATTCTCGTTCAAGATTGTTCAACCACTTGTGTATAACATGTTTCTCCGTTACATGAATAAATGTTTGATAGAAAATATGATAGAATAAAGACAGCCCTAAATCGAACAATTCCTTCCTCGAGTTTTGCTCTTATCAACACATCTGGCGATCCTTTTTTTTGGTGTAGATGGAAGAAGATATAGGAATGCGTTTCATCACACTAAAATCCATTTCCAGTTTCGAACAAAGATCAATTTCGCTAGCGCAAACATCAAATGGACTAACAGCATTTGTCACTATGTAATTGTAGAACATATGAGAATTTAATTTTCCGAATTTTCCCTTTTTTCTTCAGAGTTTCCCGAAAATTTTCAATTGTCATGTTTGGGTGGAATATTTTTGGTTGAAATATGTGTAATATTTTTATGGGACCCTCTCTCAATTTCAGAGGAGGGAGGAGTGGCCTACCATTATAGAAACATTTCTCATACGCAAAAACCCTCACATCCCAAAAAGAACAATTTGGAATGTGAGGGTTTTTGCGGATTAGCTTTCGAGTTATGCAGAAATTTGTGTTTCCTTTGCATGACAGCCCACCCCTAGAGAGCGAGATGAGTGTCTAACTACCATAGAAATATTTATTCCATCCTAAAACCTCCACATGCCAAATTTGGTTTCGTTTGCTTGATTAATTCTCGAGTAATTCAGAAATTTGTGTTCCATTTGTATGGCAGCCCCCCTTAGAGAGAGGCATGGAGTGTCTAATCACCATAGAAACATTTATTGTACTCTAAAACCTCTATATGCCTAATTTGGTTTCATTTGCTTGAATAATTCTCGAGTAATGCAGAAATTTGTGTTTTATTTGTATGGCAGCCCCCCCTTAGAGAGGGGTCTCAAACTATCACGAAAACCTTCCCCGGGTCCAAAAACCTCTATATACCAATTTTCATGCTGATCGGTTCAGTAGTTTCCGAGTCCATAAGAATCAGACAGACAGACAGACAGACAGAAATCCATGTTTATATGTATAGATTTCAAGTATCATCGCGGGCAGCATTCATAAAAAAATGATCTTCAAAATAAATGGCAGATACCAATTTTTCGAGTAAAACAATTCATGCAAATTTTTATTTTTTTGTCATTTTTCAGAATTTTTTAAAAATTACTATTTGTTTTCATTATCAATATATGTTGCCACTAAAGGTATGATATTTTCTTTGTATTTTGCGTAATAAACAACGAATAACAAGTGATGAATCAATTGATTCGAGATTAATTAACTTTTGAATTTATGCCCCATAAATGACATTATGATTTAAGCAAGTAACACAACACTAGCTGTAATTTACATTGGGATCAGATTGCTCATCCCATTTATCCAAAAGGAAAACCAACATTTTACGTCAAAAGAATAAAGTCTGAGATCTCACGGAGAGAGCTCAAAATACAGTCCGCTTCGTTATACTTTCACTCTAATCTACATCCTGTCTCCGCCAATGATAGACAGGGGATCGACCCGAACCCAAGAACGGAACAGACGACAAAGCCCAACTCGACTGGAACGTGACAGACTGAATCTGTTCCGTTGGATTTTTGTTTTGTTTTATATCCTTCTCTTATCTATCTAGTGTCCTCTCGATCTTCCCTCCCTCTTTCTCTCTCTATCTCCCAACACAGGTCAGACATTCGAAATGGATCACTCTCGGGTTGTGTTTCTTCTTCCGATTTTGCTCTCGCTGTTGCATAAATCCAGCCATTGCTACCAGCAGAGCGAACAAACTAGCAGAAGAAAAGAATAAATTTGTCATAAATCCTTCAGAAAGCTGACACATGTCCTAATTTATAGCGAAACTGGAAGAAAAGACAACAATACATCCACTTTCTTGAAATATATCCTTCTACGCTAGATTAAAATATGAACCTAGCGAGCCAGGGGTGAGCTATCGGGGGTAGGTGCCTGGGTAGGAAGCAGCTGAGCAGCTTTCTTTCAATCTCCTGGATACCTCGAGGATGTGCCAAATGAGTGAGTGAGAGGGCGCATCCATATTTTTTTTTCCTGCCCGGCGATAATAGCAGGAAAGCTCGGTGTGCAGCAAAAAAAAAACATTTCTCAATGGCGACGGAGACCACGACACGAGTGACAGACCACCGTTGCTGCTAGTCAATGCTAGGCGATGGAACCGAACCCGCGAGGACCCCGGCTTGACGGGGTGAAGGATCTCCGCTGCTTTATGCTCTATAAGGATAATAAAATCTGTCACTTGGTGATGATATATTTCTTTACGGATATAAATTCCATATTTTTCGGAGTGCCTTGCATGGAGGTTGCTTATTTTCTTTCCCGGTCCGCAGTTGCTAACGTCCCTAGCTGGGGTATATACTCTTCACCCAGAACATAAATATTTATCTGGATGATTTAATACTGACGAGTGTCATGCTGTGAATGATGTGAGGGAACAGTTAGCGAGTTTATGTGTCGCCATGAAAATTAGTGCCGGAAGCTGGAGATTGGTTGGGAACTGTTTTGCTGTTTTACAATAACAACAGTTGTTGCACTTTTTTTTATATAAAAAAAAGTAAGATTCTTTCAAAAGCTATTTGTTAATTACTATTTCTCACTTACATTGTGTTCAATATCCCTCCAATAGGCAACTTAACACGTAAACGTGATTTATCAAACATTCTGTCTCCCTGTCAGCGGTCCACGCTCACTCACAAGGGGCAATCAAATAAATATAAGCATTATCACAAGTCCAATAATTGTGCTATTTATAATTTTTATTTATGGAATATCGCATCACAGCCGTTGTCATTCGCCGTCCGAAACATTAAAACCGTCCGAAAGCCACCCGAAAAATCGTCAAACAAACACGTACTTTCCTCATAAAGTCTTATTAAAAATTATCACACTAATAAACATCCTTCCCTTCGTTCCCTTTGCCCCGCCGCACAATGCTGCCCATGCGTCTCTGCCGGGTGGAAATCACCGCATTCCCATGTCGACATCATGCGCTGCTCCTGCGGCGGCGACTCAAGAAATAATAATATTTTTTGAGTGATATCATAAAAATAAATTCAATTAATTTTTGTTGATTTTCTCTTCACTCTGGTGCCACCGAAGGTAATATATTCGTTCTGCCTTTCTCTCAATTAGTGCTGCCCTCTCGGAATGACCTCCGCGGGACCCATTCCGAGCTGCTATCGGAAGCAATATTTCAGCGGAATTTGAAATTTCCAAGCTTTGGAACTACTCGATAAATGCTGTACTGATTGAACATCAACCCGAATTAACTCTTACTTTTTATTCTCCTGGCAGCGAAACAAATGATAAGTACCTCCAGAAAAGCTTGCCTTAGTGATTAGCGAAAATTTGCTCATTCGCTTGTAAATTTTCTCTTCCCCATCCCCAGTTGGTATACCTTTCCAGGGTCCCATTATCCTTAGCTATTATACATCCATCTCGCCATTGATGGCCACCTTTACGTTGAACCGTTGGCGATTGGTTGCGTTGATGATGACATCTTTAGGGGGCAGCTTTCCCGTGACGGAATCCTTGCCTTCTCGCGCTGCCAGAAGGATACCCATTACGCGGAAAGATCGTCACATCCAACGAATCATACTATAATTCTCGGTACCATCCCATCCCGTTTGTTGTCGTCTATCTGGTCGTTTTCGTCCCCGGTGTCATTTTTTTGTTGTTTGCTTTTTATTTTTCGTTGGCCGCTCCTCGCCCTCAGTGCCCTCGCATCGCCATCGTTATCGTCATCTCGTTCGCAAGGCATCATTTGATGCTGGAAAGATGACTACAAATTATAATTATAATTTCTAGTTGACGTTTATGGTCCCTGCAGAAAGATCTAAAATGGTGATTATATAATGCTAATGATGATGACAATGAGTTGCCTTCATGGGTGATTTTGACGGAGTCAAGCTGGGAGGGAGATACCGGGCAAAGCTCGGCCTGGTGACAATGCGTATCGGTGAAGAAAATATTTCCGGAGAACAGGTTGAACGGTGTTTGTTGATAGGTTGGCAAAATGGAAGCTACCATTGATAAAAAAAAACTATCAGAAAGGTATGAAGCGGCTAGAATAGAAGAATCTGTCAACGGTTTTCCATGGGAAAGATTACTGATATAAATATTGCAAACGTAAATGATCCATTCCAGCGTAACGCGGCAACATTTTGATTCCCTAAAAACAGATTTTTTTCTCGTTTTCATCACATGATTTCCAAAAAGTAACCGATGTGAAAGTAAAATTCAAAAAATTTCCTACAAGAATCATAAGTTGGAGAATATTTCATAGTTGAATTCGCTTGTTTCCAGTCCAACCCTTTTGTGACGTGACAACACCTGACTTTTTGCGGTTTCCGACTGTTGAACATTAATGTTGCACTTACAGTTCCGTTTCAAAACATACAAATGAACTTTGTCCTATGATTTGATAACAAAAAATGAATTTTGCGTTTTCATTATTTCAACAACAAAGAAGAAATATGTTTGACCTGTATGGAAAATGAGCTCAATGTTCTTTTAGATTGCGAAACATTATAAAATAAGGCAATTTTAAATGCTTATTGTATGCTCATGCTCATGGTTCATCAAAATATGGTACCGTCGATGGGGGTGAGCAGTTATTTGATGACTATTTACACATAAAACTTTGATGAATTATTAAACAATAACTATTTGTACTACAGTTAAGTATTATGCATTGAAAGTAGTGAAAATGTATTTCATATTAAAAGGTGCTGTAAACCAGAAACCAGTAATCAGAAATATTCGCAATATATCAACACAAAGATGGTCAATGAGGGTCCTATAGATGATTGTTCCAATAACCTAGGGGATGGCCGTCTTCCCCCACCGTTTTTATTATTTTCCTATTATACATATACAGGTCGGACTCGATTATATACGATTCGATTACAGGTCGGACTCGATTATCCGGAGTATTTTATTTTTGATTTTCGGAAATTTTGAATAATTTGTATAATAATTCCATATTGAATCGCTAATATGGGTATCAAATGAAAGGGTTTGACTAGTAGAACACAATTATTTATGAAAAATGAAAATCCAAAATGGCCGCCACCACAAGATGGCGCAATATATATATTTTCACAACCCCATCAATATGGGTACCAAATGAAAGGGCTTGACTAGTAGAACACAGTTATCTATGAAAAATGCAAATCCAAAATGGCCACCACCACAAATCCAAGATGGCCGCAGTTCCCAAATAAACAATTACTTTTTAATGGTTTCATTCAGCTAGCCCTGTTTGTATGTATTTTTGAGTGTTTGTAGGGTTGTCTCACATTTAATGAAATTTTATCCTGATTGATCTGAAATTTGGAACATACCTTGAATTCTCCTGCCGTTATAAAACTGCGTATTCCATGATCTTGAATAGCTTGGACTTGGAGAATACACTACATTATGAACAACATCGCCGCCATAAAATGGTCGACCATGTATTTTGTGCCATCCCTTCAATATTGGTATCAAATGAAATGATTTGACTAATAGAATACAGACATCATCTTAATATTCCGAAGAAAGTTAGATAAGAAATAAAAATTAAAAAAAAAGTTGAATGGTTTTATTGTAGAGAAGTATACTAATGATACAGATAATCTACTAAAAACAAGAAAATAAAATAAGTAAAAAAAAAACTTTTTAAGTTAAACGGTTTAATGTAATAAAAGCTAGAAAATAATTAAGAACTAGAAGTTAATAGTTATCACATCTGTTCCTTCATTAATCTAGGGCAATGATGAGACTAGAATAAAATCGTGGGGTATATGATGAAACAAATAACTGTGGATAATAGAAATCTAACGTTTACTTATTACCTAATTTTCATCGGAATGTATTCATGATATACTGTGTTCTATTATAATTTCATTTGATACCGATATTGCGGGAATTGCAAAAAATACATAGTCGACCATTAAAAAAGTAAATAGTTATTTGGGGACTGCAGCCATCTTGGATTTGGATTTTTCATGATCTGTTATTTTCTACTAGTCGAGCACTTTCATTTGATATCGATATTGATGAGGTTTTGAAAAAAATATATATTGCGCCATTTTGTGGTGGCGGCCATTTTGGAATAGCATTTTTAATAACAACAGTCAAGACGTCTTTGCTTTAGCTCTCATAGGGAATATAATTCTTTACCTATTGTTCATATGCACAATATTGCTGAAGTGTTTTATGCCGAGTACTACTAGAAATGAGTACAAAAAACGTTTGGAAATTAGCCCTACGGAGGGTGTCAATAGGAACAATCAAGCCGCATTAGAAAAACCAGCGAAACGAGCGTTTCAAGAAAGTGTAATTAATATGAGTACCGATATGACGCTAGCAGAATTACACAAACTGTTAAAACGTGCAATCCAGTCTTCCAAAGATGAGATCCAGAGAAGTATCATTGGTATGAAAGACGAGCTGAAAAAACTTGGTAGTGAAGTGGAGGAAGTTAAACGGTCTCAAAGTTTCATAAATTCTGAGTTCGAGAATTTTAAAGAAAGTCTTTCCACAACGACGGAAGGATTAACAACAGTTGGATATCGGAGTGACATCTCTAAAGGCAAATCACGCACAGATCGCATCGCAGTTAGTTTCCATGGACCGGGACTTGAATTATATCCAGCAAGAACAACTCTCGAACAACTTGCTTATATCGAACGTTATAAAAACTGCTGATGAAGATCTTTGTGCAATTGTGTGTAAAATTAGCGAGGTAGAGCTGTTCTCTCGTGATATTCTTGCCATCTCCCGATTAACAACACGAAATTCTAAACAAATTGAATCGATCTTGGTTCAGCTCTCCAATCGGGTTTTTTTTCCAAAATATATATTTTTATCAAGGCTCATATGGCGTTAGCCTGACGGGGCCGGAGTTTAATATTTTGACAATTTTTCTTATTATCAATGTTAGTAATATTTAACCGATTACTCGCGGTCGGCTCGAGGTTAGTATTACAAGTGTTCTCGTAATTGGGATGTTGCTGTCTCCAATGCTCTGTACGTGTGCCCGACACGGGATACTTCCTATTGGGATGCAGCTGACCATTAATCAGCAACGCCCCCCTAGTCTGTACCCCATATCTAGCGTGGTGCGTCTTCTCGACTCGAGGAATCCAGGATAGAATGGTCACTAGCCGGCGCAATCATCAGCTCGTGTAGAGTTGTCATGAGCGGTACAACCTTTGGCTCTTGTTGAATCATCAGTGGACTGCACAACCTTTGGCCCGTGTATCTGTAAAGAGTGTGTGTATGTGTTGCCGCGACTAAGTAAAAGTTTATAGATCGGATAGGAGGGATATGAAACAGGGACACAACGAAGGAAGCATCATTAAACGTTGACATCGGCGTTTCTGAGGAACTGGTATAGATGAAGCAGAAGATCAGGATCACGGCTACCTAAGATATCCCGGACGGGGATATCCGATTGTCTGCCTTGTGCTCTCAGTGCTCTAGAGAGCTGAGAGCGAGCAGCATGGAACCGGATAAACGACCAGACAACATGCTCGATGTCGTGGTAGCCATCGCCACAATCACAAAGATTGTTTGCTGCAAGCCCAATGCGATAGAGATGCGCGTTTAGGTTGTAGTGATTGGACATGAGCCGAGATATCACGCGAATGAAATCACGACCTACATTCAATCCCTTAAACCAAGCACTCGTCGAAACCTTAGGGATAATCGTGTGTAACCAACGACCGAACTCATCTTCACTCCACATGCGCTGCCAACTAACGAGTGTGTCCTGGCGAGGAATGTGAAAAAATTATAGGCAATATAAATTATAGGCAATTTGCCTTTCAAAAAGTGTACCTTCTGAAGCGCCCACCTTAGCTAGCGAGTCTGCTTTCTCATTCCCCGGAATCGAGCAATGAGAGGGAACCCATGCTAAGGTAATCTTGAATAATTTTTCGACCAAAACGCTCAATAGATGTCTTATTCTTGTTAGGAAATAAGATGAGCGTTTATCAACTTTCATTGAGCGGATTGCCTCTATTGAGCTGAGACTGTCTGAAAAAATGAAATAATGGTCGATGGGCAGTGTTTCAATGATCCCTAGAGCATAGTATATCGCACCCATTTCTGCGACATACACGGAACAAGGATCTTTGAGTTTGAAAGAGGCACTGGAATTTTCATTGAAGATGCCAAAGCCAGTGGACCCGTTTATGTATGAACCGTCAGTAAAGAACATTTTATCAGATCCAACTTTCCCATATTTTTCCGAAAATATCGACGGAATAACATTGGAGCGTAGGTGATCTGGGATTCCATGGATTTTTTGTCGCATGGACAGATAAAAAATGGCAGAGGAATTGCAAAAGTATGGGAAACAAACTTGGTTGGAGATGCCTGGTGAAGGGTGCACGTCGTGGGTAAGGTACTCATGGTATAAAGACATAAAACTTGACTGAGGAGTAAGTTGTAGTAGATTTTCGAAGTTATCAATCACCAATGGATTCATGATCTTGCAACGGATGAGAAATCTGTAGGATAATTCTGTGAACCGAAGAGTAAGCGGGGGTACTCCTGCCAAAACTTCGAGACTCATCGTATGTGTCGACTCAATCGGGTTGTGAAGGAAAAAATAATGACTACTGCGAAGAAAATCACATTGTCGTGCCGAAATCTCTGTTTTGCAATAGATCAGCGAATCTACTTCAACCATCATTTGACGCACAAAAATAAAAATTTGTTACAACCAGTGCGAAGTTACAAGAAAGAGCACAACTAGGGTACATTTACATAAAAAAAGACGAAAGCTCTCCAGCCGTACGTATCCTATCGAGAGCAGCTTTATCTTCTGGAATCGAGCAATATCCTCGTCTTTTTTGTGTAACCACTACAACGCTTTTCTTCTGTTTCGATTGTGGATCAACTGGGAGAGCATCTAGGCATCGAGATCGAACATCGTCTTGATATGGTGGCGATCTCTTCATCGAATTTATATTTTGCACCTTAACACGCGGAGCTGCCGTGGTAAACTGTATGATCTAGTCCAGATGATCGATAACTTGAAGCACATCCATGTAGTAGTGTTGAGTGAAACGTGGCTTTATCTCAATGAAATTAGCAATATAATCAACTACGATGTATACCATTCGTGTAGATCCGACCGAGGCGGTGGAGTTTCTATTTTTGTGCTATCTACGTTAAAACATAGGAAGATATTCGAAATGGTGGATGATGTCAATAACTTTATAATAGTTGAACTACTGGAACACAACATTAAAATTTGGAACTGGAACACAACATCGTGCAAAAGTTCGAAGATACATTAAGTAAATACTGTAGTATGGTTGTGTTAGGAGATATGAACATTAATTTATTGGATCATAAAAATACTGTTGTTATGGATTATAAATGTCGCATAAGTGCTCAAGGATATGAAATATTGAATAAGCTGAACTGTAGTTATGCTACTAGAATATCAAATACAGTCTCAACAATCATATACCATATTATTACGAATCTTTCTAATTTTAAAATATCAATAATTATCAATGAAACAGAAAATCGCATATCTGATCATAAAACAATTATTTGTTCTATTGAAAGCAAAATTACAAATCAAAGAAAGTCGGTGAATAAAATTATCGTAAAATATGGAAATTTCATGAATACTGTGTTTAAAAGACAATTAGAACTTGTGAATTCCTGTAAAGATTTTGAAAACCTTTGTAACAATAAAATAAATAGTAACAAGCATACTAATCAATTATCAGAAGCTAAGACACCTTTGCAGCCTTACATAAGTAGGGAGCTCTTTAAAAGTATAAAGAAGAAGAATAGGTTATTTAAACAGCTCGAAACCGATCTCACTAATGCTCCATTGAAGAGTCAATATATAAGGCTTGAAAAAAAATATAAGAAACAAAACGAAAAAAACAAAAATTCAAACCATGGTTCAAAAGTCTGGACTTGAGTCGGGACTTTATTCGCACCTTCTCCCGACTCATGTCCAATCACTGTTCGTTAGATGCGCTACTCTTTCGTATTAATCTTGCCGACAACAATCTTTGTGTTTGTGGCCAAGGTTACCACGACATCGAACACGTTGTTTGGTCGTGCGAGCTGTATCTTGTCGCCAGATCGAATTTAGTAGTCACCCTTCGGGCCCGAGGAAGGCAGCCCATGGTGCCGGTGAGAGACGTGTTGGCTCGGTTAGACCTTGATTACATGTCCCAAATACATGTATTCCTTAAAGCTATCGATCTTCGTGTGTGATTGTCCTTATACCCTTTGTTTTTCCTTTTCCTTTTCCTTTGTGAGAGATCGGATCCCTTCTTAAGAATAAGATGAAATGTAAATACATATTAGATATAAGATAGGTTTAAGAATTGAGTGTGATGAGTGTGATTGAGTGTGTGAGTGTGATCATTGTCAACATATCCTCATATCCCCTCCTTTTCCTGAAGAAAATATGTCACCCTTCTAAACTCGAGTTGACCGCGAGTAATCGGTTTCCTATATTATTAACATTAGAATTAAGGAAAATGTATATATACTAGTAACAATACAGTAAGGAGTTCGGCTCCTTTAAACCTATGTAACTGAGCCTGTAAAAATAAACGATTTAAATAAAAAAAAAAAACGAAAAAAGCTAAAATTAGATATTATGATTCCAAGTTTGATCGTTGTAAAGGAGATCCCAAAAAGTTATGGTCTGTTATAAATGAAGTCGTATTCAACAAAACAAGTAAAATTCAAAATAAGGAAATAACATTAATTGAAAATGGTATTAAAATTGAGTCGGCATACCGTATAGCTGAAATTTTTAATGAATATTTCATAAATGTAGGGTATGTCAATGTATCACACTTAAATCAACATTTCACTTGAAATAATGACAACAATAATGTATTTCAGTTCACACAAGTTGAAGAATTAGACGTTGCACAAATCATCATAAACCTCAACCGTACTGCAGCAGTTGGAAAAGAAAAGGTTTATCAGTGAAATTTCTCTACCGCACGAGACATTTTGTGACAACAGCATTGACAAAATGAGTAAACCAAATGCTTGGAAATAGTATTTATCCTAATTCGTTAAAAGTTGCTAAAATCATTCCTCTATTTAAATCAGGCGATTGTACTTCGAAAACATGTTTTAGACCAATATCTATCCTACCCGCGACATCAAAATTTTTTGAGAGTATTATAGTAAGACAAATGAAAATATTTCTACTCGAGAATAACATTTTAAACGCAAACCAATATGGATTTCTGCAAAAATCGAACACTATAACAGCTTCTGCCGACCTCATGTATACTATATATAGCGCAAGAGATAAAGGTTCAAAAGTCACATGTCTATTTCTGGACCTAAGCTAAGCATTTGATTGTATATCCCATTCAATACTACTGCAAAGGAATCGAATGATTGGTTTTACAGGATCCGCATTAAACTTGATAAAGATTTATCTAGACCAGAGACCACAGTACGTTTTCACTAATAATTGTTATAGTTCATCCAGATTGATCAAATCAGGCGTCCCGCAAGGTTCAATTTTGGGCCCATTGCTTTTTCTAATTTTTGTTAACGACATGCGGAATCTGCCTCTAAAAGGTCGCTTACAGTCGCTTATGCAGACGACTCATGTCTTGTTTATGAGGCCAATACAATTGAAGAATTGGAAGGAATTATGCAATTTGATATGAACCCACTGTTGCAATGGTTAACTACAAATAGGTTAAAGCTGAATGTTGAAAAATCTTGCTATATGCTTATAAATAATATCGCTTCAATAGATTTGAGTATTAATTCGATACCCTTGAAAAAAGTAGATTCTGTTAACTATCTCGGATTGATGATAGATTCAAATTTATCATGGAACGTAGTTCACGTTATAAAGAAAATTACACCATTTATTAGTGAAAATACTGGCTGGAAATTGTATAACTCTTTTGTAATGCCACACCTTATTTATATGAGCTGTTTATGGGGATGTACAGGTGAAGTTCATTTGAAGTCTCTAAAAGTGTTACAAAACCGTGTATTCAAATGTATCCACAACCTACCATTTCGTTTTCCATCGATAGAGCTCTATGATGAAAAAATCTTCCCGTTCAACTTTTATGTAGATATAATATGTTGTTACATATTCATAAAATACGTCATAATTTGATCAAAACGAACGTAACACTAGTGTATGTATCTACGGTACATTCGCATAATACTAGACAACAAAATCTTATGTACATAACTGGTCCGAGAACAACTTTTGCTTCTAAAAATTTGTTCTATCAAGGTGTTATAATGCATAATGCTTTACCATTAGAAATGAAAAATTTGAATATAAGATTATTTGAGAGAAGATTAAGGCAACATTTTGTATAATTAGAATAAGAAGGCTGTGTTAGCCAACTGATAATTCAAGATCGTTGCATAGGTAGCTAAAAACAGTGTTTTTCTAAACTATTTGCTATAAATATAATAAATAAAGAAAAAAAATAAATAACTGTGTTCTACTAGTCAAGCCCTTTCATTTAATACCCACATTGAAGCGGTTCTGTGAAAATATGTAATCCACCATTTTATAGCGGCCGCCATCTTTGATTTACATTGTTCAAAAATAACTGTGTTCTACTGGTCAAGCCCTTTCCTTCGATACCCATATTGATGGGGTATTGGGAAAACCCATATTGATGGGATTTTGAGAAAATATATATATAATCCGCCATTTTGTACCGGCCGCCATCTTGGATTTTCAAGATCATGGAATACGCAGTTTTATAATGACACCAGAGATAAAGATATGTTTCAAATTTCAGATCAAACGGTTAACAGGAAGAGGGTTAAATTTCTATTAATGTGGTACAGCGCTACAGACAAAGTTACAAAGTTACAAAGTTACGAAGTCACAAACATACGAACGGGTCCAAGCTAGATAAAACCGTTTAATAAATAAGTGCAAATCATAATTATATTACGTTTACCGAGGGAAAATTGTTTTTTTTTCTGACTCGATTATCCGGAGGATTCGATTATCCGGAGTGAAAAAAAATCAATACTCCGGATAATCGAGTCTGACCTGTATATACAATTTTGGACTCGATTATATACAGTTCGAAAAAAAAATATGTTTCAAACAAGACTTATTTCTAGCAAAAAAATGTGATCGACGTTAATGTTAATGTGAGTTAAAATCATGATTTTGAAGATTTTGATAGGATTATGACCAGAAATCGTTTATAAGCGAAATTAAGAAAGATAGAAATTGCATGTCGAAGAACAAATTGTAGAGCTTCTATTTGGTTTATGGATGCAGTCGAGTTTATTATGAGTTTTTAGAATAAAATTAATAATAACATCATAAAAATCACTATCTTTTAAGTTTTTCACTACCAAAATGTTATTTAAATTCACTAATTCAGATGTTTCACAACAATATCCTGTGCTTAATTTTCACATCTTTCAAATGGATTCAATCAGAATCGTCTCACTTAGTGCACTTTTTTATGTGGAGCCAGTTCGAGGCAAACAGAGCCCGAAACAAAAAACTAATTCTGTAACTCTGTAATTATTGAAATTCGACCATATGCGTGGAAAAATTTTTCTTATCAAATATGATCGTCTTTCACCTCCTAAGAGATTCTGGATGAATGATTTTTTTTTATTCGAGAAAAGGTGTTTTCTGACCTCAAGGCGATTAATTAAAAATTAAATTCTTTTTTTATATTAAAAAAAACGAAAAAATGTGTATAAAAAAACATTGAAAAAACATTTTTTGACTAAATCATATACAGGACTCGATTATATACATACAGTAAAAAAAATCGGAGACTGTATATCATCGAGTCCGCCCTGTATATGAAGATTTTTCTCAATTCTGCAGACGATGATGTCTTTTTCCGTGATCCTTGTTCCTGGAGAGATATTAAACTTCTTTCGGCACTTTCTTGTGTCGCCCTCAACAACTATCTCTCGTTCCGAATTAACCCTCCTGTACTCGCGTGCAAAATCATAACACGTATACTTGCGCACGGTGTTACAGACCGAAAATTAAACTTCTGTGTAATGTTGTCATTGTGTATTTTTCAGGCTTCATTGGCATTTTATTGAAGAATACCCTCTTGAAATGCCAATGAAGCCTTGATTGAATGAAAAAACTCCAAAAAATATGTTTTCTTCGTCTTCATTATGTTTTTATAGTCATCTAATTCAGCCTCATCAAAACAGAGTAATTTTTGATACTCCAACACAAATAACGAAATTCGAATTTTTCACTGTTATTAATTAAAAGTAAGCAACTGAATATAATGCTTGGAAGTATAAAGAGCTATAAAACAACATAAAAACGTATTCATTAATTGTGGTTTCATTGGAGTAAGAATCGGAACAGAGCATGACTGCATGCTCGAAGCAAACATGTTTTTTACGTTTCATGCAGTTGTTGCGTTTTTTTTTGTTTTTGTTTTATCAAAGAGAATAATGTATAACGTACTCTAGATAATTACCAGATGCTAAAGGTTCTGGAATATAAAGTTTGCATATTTCTAATATTCTTTGTCTCTGTATTCTTGGTAAACTGAGAATTAATGTTTTTTTAGATGGGGCATAGTGCACCCGTGGCCGAGTGGTTAGCGTCTCACAGTATCATGCCGGTTGTTCGGGTTCAATTCCCGTTCTGGCCGGGGGATTTTTCATCAAATAAATTTCCTTCGACTTGCACTGTGGTCACGCGTATTCAAGAGCTTGCCCCTCGGAATACATTCAAGGCGTTATTTGGCTTAAGAAATCTCAACTAAGTATTAATAAATGACGCTAGTTAATGCATACGTTGAGACGGCAAAAGTTCCACAGGGAACGTTAACGTCATTTAAGAAGAAGAAGATGGGGAATAAGATTATATGAAAGGATTTCTAGGAACTTCCTTTTCTTTTTCTTGTTTTCTTGTAGTTTTTTGACGTAGGATTACGTCTTTCGGGAACATATTGGGGTACACATTGAAAATCGAAAACCGAGCACATCGTGAAAATTATCCAATTTCAATCGCTTATTGCTCAGTCATTTCATGATGGATTGATAAAATTTTTGCGTCAATCGATTTTGTATTTTTTATATCGAAGAAAATAATATATGTCATGAAACTAACTATCGAACAATTGAAAAATCTCCACCCCTATCCTAGCGGAAATACCCACTTCTGATTGGTCGAAATTGACGACACATGCGGCGGGTCCCAAACAGAGTCATCAAAACCAAGCTGCCTGTGGGAAATCAACATTGCAAATCCGGAGACGAATGAATCACTAGATTTAAAGTCTCCGCAAACGAAGGGAAAAAAAGAAGAACATTGCAAATACATGGAAGTAGGAGGAATTTTTGTTCCTGCCGAAATGTGTTCCTTAACAGAGACATTAAAACCAAATCACTATCAAAGAGATTAACGATATAGTTCTTCAAACATTTCCAAAATCAACAGATAGCCTAACGGAATCCTACGTCAACTATGCGGTCGTGTCTCGGACACAACCCTCCTGTGACTTTTTTTTATTAAATCGTTTATTTTTACTGACTCAGATACATAAGTTTATAGGAGCCAAACTCCCATCTGCATAGTTACAAATATATGTAAACATTTTTCATTAATTCTAGTGTTAATCTACTCCATTAACACTAGAATTAATTAACCGATTACTCGTGGTTTGCTCGAGTTTAGAAGGGTTACATTTATTTTCAGGAAAAGGAAGGGATATAAGGATATGTTGACAATGTTCACATTCACATTCGCCCTCACATTCATCATACTCAATTCTTAAGCCTATCTTATATCTAATATGTATTTACATTTCACCAAATTCTATTGTTAGTAAGAAGGGATTTGATTTCTCGCGAAGGAAAAGAAAAAGGAGAATATAAGGATATAAGGATAATCACACACGAAGATCGATAGCTTTTAGGACGACATATATTTGGGACATATAATCAAGGTCTAACCGAGCCAACACACCTCTCACCGGCACATTGGGCTAGCCCGAAGAGAGTTTTCTAAATTCGATCTGGCAACAAGATACTCCTCGCACGACCAAACAACATGTTCGATGTCGTGGTAACCTTGGCCACAAGCATAGAAATTGCCATCGGCAAGATTAAAACGAAAGAGTAGCGCGTCTAACGAACAGTGATTGGACATGAGTCGAGAGAAGGTGCGAATAAAGTCCCGACTCAAGTCCAGACTTTTAAACCATGGTTTGAGGCTAACCTTAGGGATAATCGAGTGAAGCCACCGGCTCAATTCATCTTCGTTCCACTTACGTTGGCAGTTTGCTATAGTATTTTTACGGACTAAAGAATAAAATTCATTGAAGGCGATTTGACGCTGATAAATATCGCCTTCAATTGCACCTACCTTTGCCAATGAGTCAGCCCTTTCATTACCCGAAATTGAGTCTCCAGGTGCCGGTAATTGTACGGAGAAAGTTTATTCTTTGTTGGCATTTTTTACTCAGATACCTAATATGGGCCCCCCAAGTACATTTGGAGTCTAACCAGACCCCAAGATACTTGAATGACATAGCATGAGTGATCGGTTTACCCAAAAGTTGAAGCTTTGGTTTTGCTTGTTTATGCTTCCTAGAAAAAACCACCATTTCTGTTTTCTCCGCAGGGAATCCGATCCCTAGCCCAATGGCCCAGGTTGAAAAATTGTTCAAAGTATCTTGCAAGGGTCCTTGCAGGTCGGATTCGTTTGATCCTACGACAGACACCACTCCATCATCTGCAAGTTGTCTTGGGCTGCAATTTTGTGTAAGGCAATTGTCGATGTCGCTTACATAGAAGTTGTACAAAAGGGGGCTTAAACATGAGCCCTGGGGTAGGCCCATGTAAGAGACCCCAATCACTGCAGAATCTTCGTGAGAAAAGCTCAAATGTTTCTCACAAAGCAAGTTATATAACATATTATTCAATAGAGGCGGCAGACCCCGAGAGTGTAATTTATCTGACAAAATCTCTATTGAAACAAAATCAAGACCCCCTTTATGTCCAAGAATACTGAAGCCATTTGTTTTTTTTTCGGCGTAAGCCATTTGAATTTCTGAAGAAAGCAACGCAAGACAATCATTCGTCCCCTTGCTCCTGCGGAACCCATATCTGAGAGTAGGCCGACGAAAACACTGATGAAGTGAAGAAAATAGTATAGATCGTCGATTCGCCATTAGAGAAGTTGCTGACATATCGACTTGTATCGACAACACAACGTTGCAAAAAAAAAAAATCGAAAATCGAATAAACGTTGCGATACTTTTTGAACAGAATTTGAATTGCATAATACCTTGTGTACCAACTTTTACTCGTAACATTATCGCAACTATTATTAAGTTCGATTGATTCTACTAAGCCTACAGTCGCACCTTTTATAACGAGTACAGAAATGTCAACTCTGACAAAGCGATCTGTTAATTCGTTTCATTTTTACACACTTGGTTGTATAGAAACAAAGCACAGCTCAGTTTACCATCGTTAATAATACATGAGGCGTAAGTAGAAAATATGCAACCTATTTCTTGTGAAGTTGTTCCCTTCATCGTGGCACAGAAGCCACTCGTAGCTCTCAACCGGCCAAGAAGGTATGCAAAACAACTCTTCTACAATTCTCTTCCACAATCAAAACATCAAAAGTTCCGTAAGCTGGCTAAGTTCTATTTTCATAACATTTCCTCGCACGTTTCCGCACACACAACACATCGAGAACAAAAGTGCAGGACTGATCTACGATGGTAAACAAGTCCAAATCTGCCATGCTTCCATCCAAGTTTCCAAGAAAGGAAAGAAACTTCCTCGTGATTCTTCATCATCTCAGTGAATGTGTAAGAAATAAACACCAAACTTTAGCGGAACACGAGAAGATGTTTGGCTCCTTCCTTAAGATCTTTCCACATACACACACAAACACACACTCGCAACATACGAAGTTGTCAGCCACGGTAGCGGTTTCCATTCATCTTCTCTCCTCCTTCAGAGAACAGAAGGACAGTCGGAATCTCCGGCGCGGAAAGGAATCCATAGTTAGAAGACTGCAAAACATGTCAGCAATGTATCATTCGCACTTTACTGGAATTTTTTGGCCGACGTCAGAGGGGAAGCATATATTACAGGATTTTTCGTGTTTTTTTCCTCTCTCCGCGTTCGCTTCGCTCGCAACTATCGAAGTCGTTTCGATGAAGCGATTAAGATTTCATCCCATTGTTCCAAGGCAGGGCGGATGATTTAATGTTCTGACGTGATTGTGGAATTTGGCTGGAGCAAACGAAAAAATAAGATGCGAGTTCCTGGAAGAGGTCATGGTCGGTATTGGGCTGCATGTAACTTATTGATCAATTGCTTCATTCAATTCGCAGATGACGAAAAATATTCTGGAACGCATGAACGCTTGATTTGCAATAATAAGTATATTGCCAGTCCCATTTTAACCCAAACCGCAAATGGTAATTGGGATGAAGCATTCCCAATTTTCTTGGATGAGCTTTCTCACATTAATTTCAATAATCCCATGCTCCGAACAATAAACATCCTTTTCAGTAGCTGCAAATAATCAGGAGGAAGTTGGAGAAAAAAAAATGTTCGCAGCGATAGTGTTGCTTTTCCGGTTGCTGTGGGTACACGTGCACGAAAAGAATTATTTTATTGTTCCATTCTTTAAATTGAAAAACGCAAATTGAGATGAAATGGAAGGAAACTTCTAGGAAGGAGAGCATTCCCGCAAGTGGAAAAAGGGTCCCAAGCACACGAACGAAATAAAAAAACAAAATACGACCCAGCCCGCCAAATGAAGGATCTTGAGGAAAATCTTCTCCTCGACTGGCAGGGTGAAGAAGGAAAAGGAAGAAAAACGTTCCACAATCACACGGAACAACACGGCGAAAATATACGCACAAAAGAATGAATGGAAAAATAATTTAGCTCCACTCATAAAGAAAATTTTATTTTTGTAGGGAAATCCTTTTTGTTTATATTTATCGTCGGTAGGAATATTCCTTTCTACATTAGTTTGGATCCGATTCGGATGGAAGCCGAACATGGAGGCATGGACTCTATAATCGAGTTGTATATCGCATCTGTAGCGGAACTTTGTGAAACGTTCATTATTAGAAGAAAAAAAATGGAGCCGTTGAATTAGCATCTTTTGAGAAAATTCAATGGCTTAGTTCGAATTAAGTCTGACCAGTCATTTCCGCCTCTCCAGTCAGCTTCGAGTGGTACAGAAACCCAATTGTGATGTCCCGCACCATTAAATATATCATCGGAGCTTATGACAAACCACAAAAACTCTCGATAATTGTTCCTCCCCGCCGAGACGTGAAAAATGGCAACGGCGTTCATTTACCATAAAACTGAATGATTCGCAAAACTTCAATGGATCCCACGCCAGTAATTCGAAAGAGTTCCCCACCTCATTCCAGCCCGCCCCACGCGCACAAAATATGACCCACCCACAACCATTCGGCGGGAAGGGAAAAAAAATATTCCCGACTCGGTTCGGGTTGCCTGATTGAGTTGTTAATGAAAATGATTTTACGACAGAAGAAATATAATTTCCAACGCCATCCGCCGCGGCTGCAACGGCTCGATATGGAACCGGGAATGGAGCGGCCCCGAAGAAGAGTCGGGGATCCCTGCCACGAGAGTGAAACGAACTTTCTGGCTCCATCAACAAAAATCGCCTTATTTACGATAACGATTGCCACTAATATTTGCGCGTGCTTTGATTGCCATCCGAGAGTCGAGTGGAGAAGTGGAGTGAACGAGTCTCATGTTTCGCTCGAATCGACGGAATCGACGAGATGTCGATGTGATTGAACGCAGCAAATCCCGCATCGCATGGCGCTCTATAAGGTAATGTGTTTGTTTGATAAGGTATTGATAATAACTTTCCCGTTAATATTTCATGGGACGTGAATGTCGGGGATTTTCTCCCGGCTAGCGTCTCAAGGGTGCGTGCCTCAGTGCCTCGTCAAGTTGTGAGTGGCAGCAGTTGGGCTAGAGCCGCCCCAAATTCCACCCACCGAAAAGCCATCGCCACGTCCTGCCAATTTGAAAGACGACAATGAGCAAAACAGTGAGTTCGAACGACTGCAGAGAAAACAACGAGTCGAGACGGCCATCACTCCGAGTCGACGGAAGCGAGAAGAAGTGTGTTATTGCAAGTGAACCATAAAAAGAAACGTTTGCAAGGAATTCAATATTTGCTGAATTATTGAAAGTGCCATAATTCTGGCTTTCGCAAACGTTCCTCTCACTTCAGCGTTGTGGTGCCCCAGCAGCGAACTGAGAGAAAGTTGTCAACATCCCTTTGTTGGAGAAATGTCCGAGCGCGGATGAAGAAAGATGGCGATCAACAACAGCACAGTACGGGTGGAAAGAATTGGAACGGTGCGCATGATGCCAGCATTTCAACAGTGGTATTCAAAAACCACAATAATAATAATGATGTGGTATCATTTTAAAAATATCTATATCAGAGACAAGGACGAATGACAGGCTCTTGATTATTTTTCACAACAATAGATCAATAAGATACGCTGTCAGAAATGCAGACAAATTTGGTTGCGACCCATTCCATGAGATTTTCAATCGAAAAAAATCAAATTTTGGAAAGTGAATAACTATTGGAGATCTCAGAGAAAAGTGTGAAGAACTCAGGAATAGAATTAACTAGTATATAGCTTTCTACAAAATAATTTTAAATACACTTTCTTTTTTTTTTACGTTACAGTGCTTGTGAATTGGAAATTGTCTCGAAACATGGAAAATCGCTCTTCAACGATTGAAAGCGAAGAATATTCACATCGATGAATTTTTAATTTTGCACGGAAAGTTTGTCCTGATCCCGTTCCCGTGCAAAAAATTGTTCGAGACATATCACAAGATAGCACAGTGGGGAATCGCTGGCCATCAGACAAAAAATGAAAATTACCTCAGCTATTTCGTAATGTTTTTCCTTTCTTGCTACAATATCCAAATGCCTAAATCCCGAATTTGGGCGCAATATCATGAAATCTGATATTTTTCATAACTTTTTAAAGTTTGGCATACTGACGATTTTTGGCGATTTTTTGAAAAAAAGTACTTTGAATCCCTCTGCAGCTTCAACGATAGCATGGATTTTTTGACGCCAACGAAAAGTTTCTCGAGAAACTATACAAAACAAATCTCTTTCGGAGGGGGTCTTCGTAGCCACTTGGTTACGCGTTCGCTTACCAAGCGATCGATCGTGAGTTCAAACTCAGGGCCCTCAATTGACCATCTTTGTGTTGTTATAGAATAACTACGTCCACGCAACCATCATCAGCGATGGAAATCGATCCACGGTGGAACAAAGATCGATTCATCCATACAACTGCTCTGCTCTGCAAGAAATATCGGGCTGCTGTTCTATAAATAACTCAACAATGATCAATATCAACTGTCTCCGCTGTCCGGTCTGCTGAACAATGGAAGAACAGAAAGAATACCCTTACGCCTAAATGGCTTCTACTGTGTAATTTACCATAATGTAATGGAACAGAAAACTTAACGCCTAAATGGCTACTACTAACTACTGTGTAATTCACAATTTATAGAAACTTAAACATATGTACATGTACACGATTAAACCCGGCTCTGTTACAGCTAAATGCTAATGAGCCTAATAAATAAATGGGATAAAAAAAAAATCTCTTTCGTTAGATTTTGATTATATTTGGCCCGAAAAAAATAATGAAGAGGGATTTTTTTTGTGGAAAACCAGCCTAAAAATGTTGTTGCCGCGATTTGCCATGGTTGTGACTACATTCCAAATTTGGGTGAACATATAAGCTTTCAAATGAATACTTCTCGCTGAACTGCGCAAATTGTCGAAAAGCGACAGCATTTTTTCAATATATTTTTTTAAATATTGAAATTTTATCTTGGATTTAATTGAACCAAAACTTCAATGCTAAGCCAAGCTCCAATGTCTTGGGTTCAGCGGCACCTTTCTGTGTTGGCCGCAATAATATCTGACAGGCCGGAAAATGTCAGTGAAAATTGGGGACACCATCTCGAAGCATTTTCGGATAACGTCAGGTGCTTCTTAAGGAAGTCACCTTGGTCCATATATTTTTCTACTTTACCTCAACGACATCAATTTCTCTCGAGTGCCATAAATTATCGTACGCGAATGACTTCAAACTATACCATCAGATTGAATGTGAAGCTGATGCTGAGTTTCTTCAGACACAAATAAACACATTTGCTGCGTGGTGCATCTTAAACAGGATGATCTTAAACCCAACCACGTGCTCGATAATATCCATCTCTCGTAAACGTTCAACAGTCAATTTTGTTTATAAGCTTGGAGACACAATATTACAGCGTGTTGTCTGTGTTAAGGACCTAGGAATCTTACTCGATTCCAGGCTTACATTTCGCGATCAAATTGCATATGTAACTTCGAAAGCATCTAAAGCACTTGGCTTTATGCATCGCTCGACCAAACATTTCAAAGATATTCACTGCTTGAAAGCTGTATACTGTGCCCTGGTCCGCTCAATACTCGAGTATGCGTCTGTAGTTTGGGCACCATACTACCAAAATAGCATATTACGTGTGAAGGCCGTCCAGCGCAAGTTCTTGAGGTTTTCCTCGCGCCATCTACCATGGAGTAATCCTCATAGTCTCCCTTGCTATGAACACCGCTGCAAACTTATTAGATTAGACACATTAGATATTCGCCGTAAAATTGCTAAAACTTGTTTTGTATCAGATCTGATATTGGGTCACATTGATTGTACCGAGCTTCTGCAGCAAATCAGCTTCAACATACAAAGTAGAAACCTTAGGTCTCATAATTTTCTAAGAATACCGTTTTCTCGTACAAACTATGGCTACAATGAGCCTTTATCGAGCATGTGTCGTGAGTTCAACCGATGCAGTTTTTGACGTAGAACTACGTCTTTCATTAAGGGTGCCAAATCAGAAAACTGGTCACGTTTTCATGAAATAAAGTTAACGTTAATAACTATTTTTGCTGCGAACGGATTTTGGCGATTTACATACCAAACGAATCGGAAATTGCCTAAGATTTGTTTGATATGCTATACATTACAGTCCCATGGTGTGTAAATGGTTAAAATTCATGAAAACAATACGCGTTTCCATTTTCCCATACATTTGTTCTGTCCATTTGTTGCTTTCCCGAACAGAGCTGTCAATAACGAGCAACGGAGGGGAAATCGTATAACTCCGTGAACAAAGGAAAGGGAGAAGAACGAAGGGGAATATTTGCCTAGAGTATTAACAGTGGATCTCGCTGAGGCAAACTTTCATTCTTCGTGAGGACGCTGACTGGTCGTTGCTGGGCGAGCTGAATGGTGAGGAGTGGAGGAGTAATACGAAGAAAAAGTAAAGTTTTCCAACAGCCTTTTTGAAGGTTAGGGACGAATGAACTAAAGAAGTTTAAAGTCTCACATGTCTTAGTTTCGGATTGAAATGTGGACGCGACTAAATTACTGACTCGCTGATGTCTCTAACATTGCAATATTTGCATCAAACAAACTGCAGTATTTGCATCAAACTGATTGCATTAAGGTTCTGAACTACACAATTGTGTGAGGAATCATCAAGCTAGGCTATCGTCAGCTCACCAAGAAAATAAATGTTCTGGAATTTTGTCTGTGATTTGGTTTCGCATGACGGTAGAAAAACTGTCTCCACAAAGGATGACAGCTAAGATGATCTGGACCGGCAATATTAATAAAAAGGACTTCTGTGGAGAAGAGCGCAAAACGGAGATAAGTGTGTGCATATTTAATTGCTTCAAGCCATCGATATATGGATATTTTTGTGTGTGTACGTGCGCGCGTTTTAACGTATTACGCTGTTGCGGGTGAACATGTCGACCCGAACGTGGGACAAGAAGGGGAGATAGCGGGAGGGAAATTTTTGCGCTACGGTATTAGTAATGAATTCAGCCTTCATCCAAGCAGTTGACATTGTTTGTTTTCCGTCATCATAAAGGCTTCAGGCGCTTCAGAAGGCACACTTTTTGAAAGGCAAATTGCTTATAACGAATTTTTTCACATTCCTCGTCAGGACACACTCGTTAGTTGGCAGCGCATGTGGAGTGAAGATGAGTTCGGTCGTTGGTTACACAAGATTATCCCTAAGGTTTCGACGAAAGCTTGGTTTAAGGGATTGAATGTCGGTCGTGATTTCATTCGCGTGATATCTCGGCTTATGTCCAATCACTACAACCTAAACGCGCATCTCTATCGCATTGGGCTCGCAGCAAACAATCTTTGTGATTGTGGCGATGGCTACGACGACATCGAGCATATTGTCTGGTCGTGTATCCGGTTCCATGCTGCTCGCTCTCAGCTCTCTAGAGCACTGAGAGCAAAAGGCAGACAATCGGATATCCCCGTCCGGGATATCTTAGGTAGCCGGGATCCTGATCTTCTGCTTCATCTATACCTGTTCCTCAGAAACGCCGATGTCAACGTTTAATGATGTTTCCTTCGTTGTGTCCCCGTTTCATATCCCTTCTATCCAAACGATAAACTTTTACTTAGTCGCGGCAATACATACACACACTCTTTACAGATACACGGGCCAAAGGTTGTGCAGTCCACTGATCATTCAACAAGAGCCAAAGGTTGTACTGCTCATGACAACTCTACACGAACTGATGATTGCGCCGGCTAGTGACCATTCTATCCTGGATTCCTCGAGTCGAGAAAGACGCACCACGCTAGATATGGGGTACAGACTAGGGAGCGTTGCTGATTAATGGTCAGCTGCATCCCAATAGGAAGTAGCCCGTGTCGGGCACACGTATAGAGCATCGAAGACTGCAACATACCAATTATGAGAACACTTGTAATACTAACCTCGAGCCGACCGCGAGTAATCGGTTACATATTACTAACATAGTTGTAAGACAAAAATTGTCAAAATATTGGACTCCCGGCCCCGTCAGGCTAACGCCACATGTAAATAAAAAATATATTTTGGAAAAAAAAATCATAAAGGCTTCGTTGGAGCCTTTGACATTGCATCAATGCATTGAACTGATGCTATGGTGAAGCAGGTGTTGTGCACTAATAAATTATTTGGAAATACCAAGTTATTCAATATGTTATAATAAGTTATTAATTTATTTCGGTTCGCGTGGTAGTTGCAAAACTCCCTTCAAATAGGATTGCATTTGCGCTAATCTTGATCATAATAAAGCAGTGCTACTCTTTTCGAGGTTGTTGAGATTAACAGAAAGAGTTTATTATATTATATTATATAATAGAGTTTCGACTAAATAACCAAGAAAGTAAATATCGTGCTGGAATTTTGTATGTAATTTGGTTTCGCTTGCCAGTAGCAAAACTTTCTCCTTTAAGGATGATAACTGCGCTTATCTCGAGCATGTATTTTTCTGCGAGGACAAGACTGAATCTTCAAACAATAATCGTCAAATGATTCTACAAGAAAAAAATATTTCAAGGCGACCAAACTGGTAGAATGGTTATTTCTAAAATAACGTAGCATTATAAAATAAAATTCGCAGTTATAAACAAGCGACTTGAATTAAACTACAGCGTAGTTCTACGTCAACCATGCGGTCGTGTCTTGGTTACAACTTCTATAATTTTTTTCTTCGATTTCGGGTTGTCTCGTGCATTACTCGAGCAACGTTACACTTCCGAAATTACAGACACTACTATTAGTTACTAATTTTTTTTTCTTTCAATATATATGTAGGTTATCATAAGAGTAATTTAGTCTAGTTTAGTTTAGTTTAGTCATCATTAGGGCTATAATTGTTACCCGTTCATATGATAATGAAGTTGCCTTCTAAATGGCAACAAGTTTGCGAACAAAACGGCGCACATCGGAAAATCGGTAAGATGCTGGGAATCGTCCAATCCACGGTCAGCAGAGTACTAAAACGATACTTCGAAAACCTAACCATCGACCGGAAGGTGAAGAACGGCAAAAATGGATGCGCCGTCAGTGAAAAAGATCACAAGCGCGTAGTTAAGCAGTTTAGACGTGATCCGAGAAGTTCGGTCCGGGATGTCGCCAATAAGCTGAATTTGTCAAGTTCATTCGTCCAGCGAACCAAGCAGCGGGAGGGCCTGCGACATACAAGGTTCAGAAGGCTCCTAACCGCGACGAAAGGCAAAACATGGTGGGGAAGACGCGAGCCCGGAAGCTGTACACCGAAATGCTGACGAAGCCGCATTGCCTGGTAATGGACGACGAAATCTACGTCAAAGCGGACTTTCGTCAGCTGCCGGGCCTGTTGTTCTTCTCCGCAGAGGACAAATTCAGCGTTCCGGAGGAGATTCGCAAGCAGAAACTATCCAAGTTTGCCAAAAAGTACATGGTGTGGCAAGCGACCTGCTCTTGCGGAAAGCGGAGCACCCCCTTCGTGATGACCGGCACGGTAAACGGGCAGATTTACCTTAAGGAGTGCCTACAGAAGCGCTTACTACCACTATTGAAGCAGCACGAGGGCCCGACCATCTTCTGGCCGGATCTCGCTTCGTGCCACTATTCAAAGGACGTGTTGGAGTGGTACGAAGCCAACGGGGTCACCTTCGTGCCAAAGGAAATGAACCCGCCCAACGCGCCGGAGCTTCGCCCAATAGAGAAATATTGGGAGATTATGAAGCAAGCACTCCGGAAGAACCCAAAAGTTGTCAAATCGGAGGTGGACTTCAAGAGAAAATGGATTTCTGTTCAAAAAAAACTACAACCTGGCGTTGTACAGAACCTTATGGACGGGGTAAAGAGGAAGGTGCGAGCATACGGGCTTACGCTCGAAGTATGAATAAAAAGAAAATGCCAAAAGTTGTTTAATAGTTTTTATGTTACTGTCTAAAATTTTCAAAAGGATCGGTCTACTGGGCGAATTTCTACAGCGTTTTTTCCGTGATGCAATTTGATGTGACACACCCTTTATTCTCATAGAGATTTCATGCTCCAAGCAGATAGAACTATAAAACATAACGGTTACTTTATCGACACAGCAATCATCTTTTTACCTCCCCATATCCAATAGTAAACATTCATTTTGAAAGGAAGAACAGTAATTGTAATAAACTTTCAGACGAAGTAATGTTTCTATTGAAAAAAAAACAGTTGTTGAATCAGGAAAAGATGACGAGGAATCTGATGACAGTTGTGAAGACGAATAAAAATAATAATAATAAGAAGATGATGATTGTTTTAATTTGCAATCTAAAGAAAATCTTTCCTATTTATAGCATAATTTGTTTGATTTGAGGGATCGTTTATAAACTACGTGATTTTTTTTTTCAATAGGGAGGACGCCTAGTGAGGTTGCTTCTGATCAAAGATCATAAAATTATACAAAAAAAAAATGTTGAAAAAATACTACGGGTGCCATAAAATACCAAGCACCACGAAATTATGTAAAAACCATTTTTTTCGCATTAAGTTCAACTTGTTGAAAAACCTTGATGTGGCGAAGCAATGCTTGTTCAATTTATTCAATTGGTTTCTGGAACATGATATTGTTTCAGATGATTGGAGACAAGTTCGAATTAAAGCTATTCAAAAACCCGGAAAACCCGCGTCAATTCGTACCGTTGAACAGCAATGCTGTCTTGTGTACGGAAATTTTTGAAGAAAATGATCTTGTTTCGCCTTGACCGATGGGTTGAAACAAAGATACACAATATGAGTTCCGCAAGGGCCTTTTCAACTTCAGTTGGAAAAGTAATGATGACAAATTATGACAAAATTTCTTGAAAAGCTGTGACTTTCTATGCAATTTATTAATAAACGTAATAATACGTTGTACAAAAAGTCATAACTTTTTTAGAAATTATGTCATAATTATTTTTGGAGTTGAAATTGAAAAGCTGTCAACATGACTTGCTTGGGCAATCTAGTGTTAAAAATGTTTCTCTTGAGAAATATTACACTCTGAAACGTATTTCTTCATCAATCAATTCGTCCACTCTTACATACACATCATAAAAGGTAATATTGTTCCTCAAACATGATATCGTTATTATTTCTCAAATTTTTCAAATATTCGGGTTTCATGAAACTTTCTATACTGTATTATGCTACGTTTGCAAAAATTTCAGGTTTTGATTTTGTCATTATTGGTTGTATTTGTTTTTTATAGTTTTCATGGTCTCGGGACCAAGGGCGCTATATTTTTTTATATGTTTATTGGAAAGCTGAGCATTTTTCAAATAACATATCTCGAAATCAGCAAGGCTTTTTCTTTCGTTTTTGAGTTATGATTTTTCAAAGCTACCCGATGGTTCAAAAAATCTTTTTTCCCTTTTTTCTCAAAAATGACTTTTTTCAAAAAATTATTGCTTTTGAACTACTGTACCGATTCAGATGATCGACATATCAAATTAAAGCCCACTAGCTAGTCTTTTTTTAAAAAATAACATACTTGCCAAATAATTGGATTATAGTCACATACATCCAGTCTAGTCGCATAGAAATATTGAACGAAAACTGAAAACATGTTAACTTTGAAAAATCATAACTTTAAAACGAAAAATAACATCTCTCTGGTATTCGGATGTGTACGCTTCATGAAGATACGAAATGTCAGTTGACGGGTTCAGAGTCGCCGTGAGCCATAAATACAATGGAACTATTATGCTGCTTGTTAGCCAGTAGAAGTAGTTCGTTTGACCATGTAAAATAAATGTATTAAACCAATTGTATTTTAAATCGAATAAATCTGGTGTTATTGTAAATGTTGTGAAAAAATGTTTGTGTGACTTTCATTGGAAATTCCGGAGCAACCTAGCAGTGTTGGACCCAACGGGAACCCTCTAGACCCTGGTATGGACGACAGCTATCGAAGGAAGGATTTCAAAAGATTTTGGAGACCCCTTGAGTCCGACATTATGGTCCTTCGAACCGGATCCACGGAATTTGGATCATTTTCAAAGGTTCAGTATCTGTGGATCGAAGGGAAGAGGATCTATTTAATTCGCACAAAGGTCATTATCCTGAAAGCCATTGTCGATTATATGGAGTATTGTTCCTGGATCACAATTCTTATTCGGTGGAACAACAATATTTTCTTTCAATTTGGTGGAACAATCGAACAAAACAAGTAATTCATTCTGGATCAACATCAATTCGGATCAAATCGACTTCAAAGGATCGGATCGCAACAACAATTGGATCAATTCTATTCCTATTCACCATCATTTTGTGTAACAAGGATCAAATCACAACAGCAATCTGGATCAATTCTACGCATGTGCCCAACCAATCAAGTCGAGCTTGAAGGATCGGATCGCTACCACACCAGGATAAATGCTCCGTCGCGGATCGTCAATTAAGGAGGATTCTTTTGAAATTAGAATACTGGACCAGCCAGCTGTTCGGTTTCCCAGGTAAAATTATTGAACAGTATATGTCCAGTCGAATGCGGATTCCCAAATACTTACACGCCTTTTCGAATTTTTCAACGCTTTGCTGTTATCGGACTGATTGCTGGAAGGAGAATTATCGAGGATTTTAGCTGGTTTTGTGGCCGAGGGAAAGCACTGGAGTATCACCATATCTATCTTATGTGAAGCGAAGAGGAAGCCACCATTTATTTTCCGTCAGGTTAGTGAAGAACGGTATATGTTCAGCCGAGTCTGGATTTTTCGGAAAATACACACACAAACCCAAATCCTCTTCGGTTTCAAATTCATTTCCTACGTACGTAATCCCTGTTATTGAGGCGGATCATCGAAGTGGACGATTATTGGTATCTCAGTTCGAATAATTCCGCAGAGCAACTTGTTTCGTCAGCATCATGCCGCCATCATCAACCGCTAAGAAATCCGTGTCTTTGAAGAGTCTTCAGACGAAGCTGATAGAAACACAATTGCTACTCGAAGACATCTGGGCTTTTGTCGAAAACTATGTGGAGGGTACTAGCATTAGTCAGATACAAGTGAGATTAGATAAGCTAGACGATTTAATTGAACGTTTTGCTGACTGTTTAGTTGAGATCAGGCCCCACGATGATTTCGTACAAGATGGTGATAGTTATTCGAAAGAACGTAGGGAGTTCAACAACCGTTATTACGAGATGAAGGCTTTTCTTTTGGATAAACTAAAGGCTCTGCAGGAACCGTCAACATTGAATCAGTCACTTCATGCTCACGAGACGACCTTTCAAGGTTCGTTAGACAATGTGCGTTTACCCCAGATAAAATTACAAGTATTTGGTGGTGAAATAGAAGAATGGTTGAGCTTTCGCGATTTATACATATCGCTGATACACTCAAAGGTTGATTTACCGGAGGTTGAAAAGTTTCACTACCTGAAGGGATGCCTTCAGGGTGAACCTAGAAATTTGATAGATCCCTTGAAACTCACTGGAGCGAATTATCAAGTAGCATGGGACATGCTACTCGAGAAATACAATAATAGTAAACTACTGAAGAAGCGCCAGATCCAATCGCTATTCAGGCTACCGCATTTATCCAGAGAGTCCGTTAGTGAATTACATAGTCTCGTTGAAGGATTCGAGAGAATAATACAGACGCTAGATCAGATTGTTCAGCCTGCGGATTATAAGGATCTTCTTCTAATCAACATTCTTACGGCACGCTTAGATGCTTCAACACGCCGTGGATGGGAAGAGTTCTCAGCAACTAAAGAAAAGGATACACTAGAAGATTTAACAGAGTTCCTGCAACGAAGAATACGGGTGCTGGAATCATTACCACTCAGAACAAATGACAACAAATTTATGCCACCAACATTCATGAAGCAAAAACCATCAACTTTTAACCCTAGCTTCAGTTCAGCACAAGGACATGTATACAAATGTCAGGCTTGCTCCGAGGATCATTATTTGTATGCCTGTCCTCAATTCAAAAATTTATCCGTGGTAGACAGAGATGCATTCGTTCGAAGACATCCATTGTGTCGCAACTGCTTTAAATTTGGTCATCATGCGAACGTTCTGAATGCAATTTTGTCTCAGAACGGTTGTGTCAACTTCTAAGAACAACGCGAGAAAGGGTACACATTACGGTACAAGGGATCGGACAATCAGCTTCAAATGTTCGGCACAAAATTCAAGCTACAATAAGGTCACGAGTCACTGGATTCGCACGATGTATGAATTTTCTGGTACTCTCAAAGGTCACAGTGAATCTACCTACAACCTCAGTTGATACTACTGGATGGTCCCTCCCAACCAAAATCTCCTTGGCAGATCCTACATTCTCCTTATCTAATGGAGTGGACATAAAATTGGGCATCGAAGCATTTTTCGATTACTTCAACGCGAATAGAAGGTTGATGTTATGAGTTGGCTTACCTGTATTAATAGATTCGGTCTTCGGTTGGGTGGTTTGTGGCGGTCCATCAGTACCGAACCCAACTGTAAAAATTAATTGTCATTTGAATATTTCTGATAATTTGGATGAATTGGTCACAAGGTTTTGGAATTGTGAAGATATTGGGAATGACGAAAATAGTTTCTCACCTGAAGAGGCGCGAACTGAGGAATATTTCACACAAACGGTGAGCCGATCACCAGCAGGCCGATATATCGTTTCGTTACCAAAAAAAAAAGGATAAACTTTCGCAATTGGGTGATTCACGAAAAATTTCCATCAGACGATTTATGGCTACCGAACGAAGATTCGCAGCAGATAATTCTCTTCGAGATCAGTACACAAGCTTCATGGAGGAATATATTAAATTAGGCCACATGCAGAGAGTTCCAGAAGCAGCAGTGTATACTGTTAAGCGGTGCTACTTACCTCATCATCCAGTTATTAAAATTTCAAGTACTACTACGAAATTTCGTGTAGTATTTGATGGATCCTGTAAAACATCCACTGGAATTTCATTGAATGATTCGTTACTATTGGGACCAGTGGTGCAAGAAGATTTGCGCTCTATAATTTTGAGAAGTCGCACGAGACAAATCATGATCGTTTCGGATATTGAGAAAATGTTCAGACAAATCAACATAGTACCTGAGGATAAAGCACTGCAATGCATCGTATGGCGCTTTTCACCTACGGAGGAAATTCAGACATTCGAGTTGAATACGGTTACGTATGGAACTAAACCAGCACCATTCTTAGCCACCCGAGTTCTACGACAATTGGCGACAGATGAAAGGGATCGTTTTCCGTTGGCCGCGAGGGCTGTCCTGGAAGATTGCTATATGGATGATATAATAACTGGAACTGAAACAATTGATGAAGCGAAACAACTCCAAATTCAACTAGATGGAATTATGAATTCTGGAGGTTTTCATTTAAGGAAATGGGCCTCAAATTGTCCAATAGTTTTGGAGAATATTCCAGTTCAAAATTTGGCAATTCAGGAACAAAATGAGATTAGCTTTGATACCGATCCTAGCGTGGCAACCCTTGGATTGGTCTGGAAACCAAAAACAGATTTACTCATGTTGAAATTCAATACTCCGGCGCTTGAACCAACGTCCATTGTGAATAAGCGAAAGGTTTTATCTATCATTGCGGCGCTTTACGACCCTTTAGGTCTCATAGGTGCTGCTATTACTACCGCAAAAATATTTCTTCAACTACTGTGGACTTTACAAGATGCAGAAGGTCAAAAATTGAACTGGGATCAACCGTTGCCGCCAAGATTTGTTGATGAATGGATGAAATATTATTCGAACCTCCCTTTGTTAGCTGATATACAAATTGAACAGTGTGTGGTGATACCTAATGCTCTATCGATTGAGTTACATTGCTTTTCCGACGCCTCTGTAAAAGCATATGGCACTTGCATATATGTGAAAAGTAGAGATGCACAAGTTGCAGTATACGTTCGGCTGCCGACTTCTAAATCGAAGGTCTCACTGTCATGTCAATCGATCCCAAGATTGGAATTGTGTGGAGCCCTGTTGGCTACTCAACTACACCAGAAAGCGAAGCAATCTATTCGAAGGCCTTTCCAATCCTATTTTTGGACGGACTCGACGTGTGTAATTCAGTGGCTTCAATCGATCCCAACAACATGGACCACTTTTGTGGCCAATCGTGTTAGCGAAATTCAAAATCTTTCTGATGGATGTAATTGGAGGCACGTTCCAGGAATACAAAACCCTGCGGATTTGATATCCAGAGGGGTTAGTCCACAATCGATCATAAATAACCGTCTTTGGTGGCATGGCCCGTCATGGCTAACAGAAGAATAATCGAAATGGCCACATCAGTATAATTGCACAGCAGATGAAGCTGAAAAGGAACGACGAACGATTAGTTTGACTAACACAGTTTCGCAAGCTGCAGAATTCATCGATGAATACGTTTCGAAATTCAGTACATCTTCTTCTTCTTCTTGAATGGCGTTAACGTTCCCTGTGGAACTTTTGCCGTCTCAACGTATTTATTAACTAGCGTCGTTCATTAATAACCAGCCCCAGAATAATAACCCCCAACCAGAACGGGAATCGAACCCGAACACCCGGCATGATAGTGTGGGACGCTAACCACTCGGCCACGGGTGCACATAAATTCAGTACATACACGGATCTAATTCGCCGTACTGCTTATTGGATTCGACTTATCAGCTTGCTCAAGGAACCGAAAGATAAACGTTGCAACACGGGTTTCCTAACAACGGCCGAATTATCGAAAGCAGAAAGAATAATTATTTACCATATCCAGAAGGTGAATTTTCCTGAAGAATTAAAATCTTTGTCTAAAGGGAACGCAATATCGGTAAAATCACCCCTTAGATGGTTCAATCCATTTCTATGCAAACAGGACCACCTTTTACGAGTGGGTGGACGTCTGAACAATTCGCATGAGATTGATAGCATGAAACATCCAATCATCCTACCGGCTCGTCATCATTTTACTAAAAAACTTCTTCAACATTTTCATGTGAAGATGCTGCATGCCGGTGCACAGTTGTTGTTAGCGTCCGTCAGATTAAGATTTTGGCCACTCGGAGGGCGTAGTATTGCAAGGCATATTGTGCATCAATGCGTTAGATGCACTCGGCTAAAGCCAACTAGCGTACATCAATTGATGGGTGATCTCCCTTCATCCAGAGTGACCATTTCTCGTCCTTTCTCTAAGGCTGGAGTAGATTATTTTGGTCCAATTTATATCAAATCTGGTCCACGACGTCCGGCTGTAAAAGCATATGTTTCCATTTTTGTATGCATGAGCACTAAAGCAGTCCACATGGAGCTGGTCACAGATTTGTCCACGGAGAGTTTCATCCAGGCATTGAGAAGATTTGTGGCACGAAGAGGATGTTGTTCAGATATATATTCCGATAACGGAACAAATTTCGTTGGTGCTCGGAATCAGTTACATGCCTTGTTGCAGCTACTGAAAAACAAGGAGCATGGTTTCAAAATATCAAGAGAATGTGCCAACCAAGGTATTCAATGGCACTTCAACCCACCTGGTGCCCCTCACTTCGGAGGTCTGTGGGAGGCTGCTGTGAAATCAGCTAAACAACACATGCTGAAAGTAATCTGAGATACACCATTATCATATGAAGATACCAATACGCTACTTACGCAGCTCGAAAGCTGCTTAAATTCACGTCCTTTGACACAGATATCAGATGATCCGAATGACCTTGAACCTCTGACTCCAGCTCATTTCTTGATTGGATCATCGCTCCAGTCTCTTCCAGATAAGGATTTCTCTGAAGTACAGATGAACCGCCTAAGTCACTGGCAATTTGTTCAACGAAAACTGCAAGACTTCTGGCAGCGATGGAGAAAAGAATATTTGACCCAATTACAAGGTAGAACCAAGCGCTGGCGATCACCTGTCAGACTAGAATGTGGCAGACTGGCTTATTATAAAGGGTGAAAACCTACCACCTCTTCGTTGGAAAATGGGAAGAATCCACGAGTTACACCCTGGAGCAGACGGAGTAGTGAGAGTTGTCACCCTGAAAACTGGATCTGGGTTTCTCAAACGCCCAGTAGAACGCACTTGTTTGTTGCCTTTTCCAGAAACTAATGAAAACAATGAGTCTGTTCAACAATAGCATCACTTCTCTACCTTTGAATCTTCACCGAGGAGTGTTTTCGTTCAGAAATTATAGTAATTTCAGGGAGGGCCAGAATGTACGCTTCATGAAGATACGAAATGTCAGTTGACGGGTTCAGAGTCGCCGTGAGCCATAAATACTATGGAACTATTATGCTGCATGGGATCAGCCCTATGGTTTTATAGCTCCGTATTTTTTGTTTAATTTAAAAATAGACGACAGTAGAAATTTAAATGTAGTGAACGTAGTCCAATTCTGTTTCGTCCTTGTTAGCCAGTAGAAGTAGTTCGTTTGACCATGTAAAATAAATGTATTAAACCAATTGTATTTTAAATCGAATAAATCTGGTGTCATTGTAAATGTTGTGAAAAAATGTTTGTGTGACTTTCATTGGAAATTCCGGAGCAACCTAGCAGTGTTGGACCCAACGGGAACCCTCTAGACCCTGGTATGGACGACAGCTATCGAAGGAAGGATTTCAAAAGATTTTGGAGACCCCTTGAGTCCGACAGGATGTATTATGTGAAAAAACCTCAGCTTTCAGTAAAAAATGTAAAAAAAATATGGCGCTCATGGTCCCGAAACGATGTAAGCTATAGAAAACAAATATAATCAATAATTACGAAAACAAAATCCATTTCTATTCAGAGTGTAATATTTTTTTAACCAAGACTAGCTTATTGGCTATAATTTGATATTGGCGACAGTGCTCTGAATCGGTCCAGTTGATCAAAAGTTATGATTTTTTGTAGTGGAAAAATTGGGGAAAAAATGATTTTTCGGACCAGTTTTGAAAAATAATAACTCAAAAACGAAAAAAACGCCTCCCTGGTTTCGAGATATGCTATGTGAAAAATTCTCAGCTTTCCAGAAAAAATATAAAATAATATAGCGTCTTTGGTCTCGAGACCATGAAAACTATAAAAAACAAATACAATCAATAATAACGAAAACATAATTCAAATTTTGTGCAACTGTAGTGTTTTTCCAAAAAAGACCAGTTAATTTGATATGTCGTACATCTGAATTGGTACAGTGGTTCGAAAGTTATGAATTCAAAAATAAAAAAAATTGCAAAAATCCGAAAAAAATGATTTTTTGGACCACCCTAAAATGGAAATGGTCACCCTAACAAAAAAAAAAAAAAAAAAAAAATACGACTCTAATAATTTGCTAAAAGAACAAAACTACTACTTTTGACGACAATCTGAGAACCACTGTATCGGTTTGGCATGGAATGGCTGATAGTACTATTATTAAAATAGTAATAGTAATATAAATTGTATAATTATAAAAAAAAACATCTTAAAACTATTCCTCAAACTACTCCCATTCGGTGCACATCCAAACAATTCTGAACTACTCGCTCCCACCAACGCGTCCCTGATGGTGGCCCCAGCAGCTGAAAAGCGACGGAAAATTATGGAAATGTGCTAAAGAATAGAAACAAATCGTGGCACCAGAGAAGTGGAGAGCGAAACAGAAAAAAAACACGAAAAGCTCTTTCGCGCGCAGCTCGCCAAACCAAACTGACTGAGCTCCGGCGTAGGAAAAATAACATGGAAAGTAATAACAGTTACAAGAAAATTAAATTGTCGATTGTATTTCATTGTTATGACTGACAGAACAAGAGGCAAAAACCCCCGGAGGGAAATGCGAGCGAGGCAGTGGCGAAAGCGGTGTGGCTGCGGCTGCTGATGGAAAATAGGGAAAAACTATGCGAGAAACTTGGAGACGACTGCTGCAGAATTGAAACGACACATCAACATCGGTCACGGACATTTGCGCTCCAGCGCTGCCAGAAGACCACCCATCCAAGTAGAGCTTTGTGCTTTTTTTTGTGTGCTTCCTCTTAACACCCGCCCCGGAGTATCATCATCAGCATCTGGAGAAGTATCATAGCACGAGTAGCAACTTCATCTCGGGAACTCTCCGTTCTGGTTCTGCTGGGAAAAAGGACAGCGAGACGGCCATAAATAAGAGAAGTGGTGTTCAACAAAATAAAATATTTAGTTTTGAGTCCATTTTCCGCAGTTTTTTTTGTGGCTGACGACCGTCATTTCAACTGATGGCGGCAATTGATAGTGGACCTTTCCCAACAAATTAGAAACGTGTAAAGTGACGTCCAATTCAACGATTCTCTCTTCAGCTAGAATTTTCCATAAATCAAAAATACTCGACAGCCCTTGTTGGCACCAAAAATGCTGATGGCTCCGAAAAATAACTTGCAGTCACCGGCAGTTAGGCATGTACGTGATTCACACTCGTTATCTCCTGCTCGGATAGCATTCTGAGAATTTACGCGAGAGCATCATAATCGTCAGCATCATCGCCACAGTCATCCAGCGACGAAAAATGCCATCAGCGAAGACTAATCTTTTTTGGTTCTTAGCACATCTAGTACTCAATCGCAGATCAGCTCTCACCTCCCGGAAGTTTTTTTTTCAGCTCATATTTGTGATGATGGCTGATGTTCATCTACCAGAAGCTCCATTTCACTTGCACTATATATGTGTTTTTTAATATAAAACCTAACATTCTTCTCGTCGAATAAATGTTAAAGTGGGGCCAACTACCAGAATTTAATATTATATTAATACAGGCACAAAACGAGCCATTTCATCACTACTCCAAATCCCTGGCGAAAATATTCATAAATCAAAAGTATTTTGACAGCCAAACGTCTGCGCAAGAGTTTTCCTTCGCATTTACCCCAGGCGAAGTGAAACCAATCCACCCATCAAACGGGCGTTTCTCCTGTTGTTATGTACACTCCCGACAGCCCGAGAAACGGGATTAATTTAGGGGTGGTGCACTGTTTGGATTACCCTTTTTTGTTGCGACTCTCCATCCCGTATAGTTTTTTTTCTCCTCTGCGACGCTCAAGTTACATATCTCCATGCCAGAGTGCTGTCTATTCTTGAACTTTTCCTCCTGTCCGCGGTTACCGTTGATCTCCGAATGGATTGGTGTGTTTTGTCCAATGAAACGAAACACCATCTCTCTGCATGAGTGTACAAAGCGAAAAAGGTGACGGGTTGGAAGAGAGATCATCACTCGAAGGTGGACCCCTTTCCACGGCTCACTTGAAAAGGATCCTTTCGTCCTTTCGTGTTGGTTCGTCGCAGACAGTGTGCAATTTTATTCCTATTAGATTTTTTTTTGTCCTGAAGGAATGGAAAATATAATAAATTGTTTGGCGGATTTTGTCGCTACTTTTTGTAAAGGCCGGATGCAGAGGTGCTTATAATCTGCTATATATTATTATTTTTTATTTGCTGAGGTAGGTACCTGGCAGAACACGGAAACAATTAATGGACAAGGAACGACCGTGTCTGCAGCGGACGGCTGAACATTTTCAGTAAATGCGTTCGGCTGTCGCATTGGCATTCTTAAAACAATTCCGGTATAATAATATTATTGATATAACTAAGGAGAACAATTTTTAGAAACTTATTTAGTGTTCGAAGACTTCAATGCAGCAAAAATAATTAAAAATGCAATGAATTTTTTTACGTTATTGATTTGCACGCGCAAAATAAAAGTCGCGTAATTTCGAGCAAATATCGTGAAAAACATCGCGTAATTTCTAGAGAATCGCGTGAAAAAAGATTGTCCCATCAAATCGGCGAGCGCTCGTCGCAGAATTGGAAATTTGCACCACCTCTCTTCCCTTTCTCTTCCTTAGAGAAGCGGAGGAGTGTCGAGTAGTTCATTTTCGAGGAAATAACACTATCGATTTTCTCAAGGTATATTTTGTCTACTAACCAAATTAAAAATGTGTGTATGAGACTCGCTATTGCCATTTAACACACATTTGACACACGCCTTGTGTGTCAATGATGAACTCCAGATTATTGTTACTTCTTCGAATCAAAATTTCTCGCGTCGTTGTGCAGTCGTCTACCATGATTACAGCAAAATCTTCAGCAATCAGCGCATTGCATTCACAAACGTTCTCTCCAGCTGGTATTTTATCAGTACAAATGAATTTTTTTTATTGATTTTATTTTGCAATCCGAGCATGTGAGATTTGAAGGACTTCAATTTTTTTTATTTATAATTGAACTTCAATTCAATCGAAAGACATGCGACGGGGCTTAGAAGTTAAAATTTTGGAGTTATTTGGATTTTTTGAAGTCAAATAAAAAAAAATACAAAAAAAAATCATTAGAATTTTTCCAAATTTTTTGCTGGTGTAATATTTTTTGACTAGCTAATTGGCTTCAATTTACTATGTCGTATGTATTTGTTTTGTTCTTTGTATGTTTTTTTTACGGTTTGATTTAGTTTCATCCGTTTGTATGTACGTTTGTAACATTGTAACATTGTAGCGCTGTCGCACATTAATAGAAAATAAACACCCTTCCATCAATCAGTCATTTTATGCCAAACCGATATACAGGGAATCTTCGATATAACGTACACATTTTCAAAGTACAAAGGAAAATTTTTTTGAATATTTTTTCCTCAAGAACAATGAAGTATCTGTATTATGATGCTAAACATGTTTTGTACCTTCAGTCAATCCCGAAATACAGCTGGTTTTATGATTCTGGATTCTAAATGAATCCAGCTTTGATCAACAGTACGAAGGGAAACATCATGAGAAAGGCTGGCTTCGTCTTCTGATTGAATTTATTCATTAAATTTTCTAAAGCAGCAACACAATAATGTATTTTAGGCTACGTTTGTGAGTCCTTTATTATGCTTCGATATAACGTACAATTCGATACAACGTACAATTTTGAAAGTGAAATATACGTTATATCGAAGTTACCCGGTAGTGGTTCTCAGATTTTCGTGAAAAGTGGTAGATTTGTTCTTTATTAGACCAAAACATTAGACCCGCATTTTTGGATTTTTCATTGGGGCGACCATTTCCATTTTAGGGATGTCCGAAAAATCAACTTTTTCCACTTTTTTCCAAAAATGACTTTTTTCAAAAATTCCTAACTTTTGAACTACTGGACCGATTTAGATGATCGACATATCAAATTGAAGCCAATCACCTGGTCTTTCTAAAAAAAAAATACCAAATTTGCAGAAAATTTGAATTCTGTTCTGGTTATTATTGATTGTTTTCGTTTTTTATTGTTTTCATAGTCTCGGGACCAAGGGCGCCATATTTTTTCACTTTTTTCAGGAAAGCTGAGGATTTTTCACATAACATATGTCGAAACCAGAGAGGCGTTTCTTTTCGTTTTTGAGTTGTGATTTTTCAAAGTTAACCAATGGTTTGGAAAATTGAATTTTTCCTCTTTTTTCTACACAAAAATTCATAACTTTTGATCGATTTAGATGATCGACAAATAAAATTAAAATTGGTCCCGGAACTATGGAAACAATAACAATCAATTTTTTTTCATGCGTACATTTATTGAATCTTCCTGATGTGGAAATAACAATATTTGGTTATGCATTTAGTTCTAACATAATAAAGTATTACGTTTGTTATCAATTCTTACAGTTAAATTTGCACATGTGTGCTGGAGCACAACACTAACGTTTAACCACGTTCAAATAATATGTTTTTTTCTTCAGACGTGTTACCTGCTGAGAATAGCTGTGTTCATTGCGAATGTTGTAGTCATTAAGTTCCTCGCGGTCGGGAGATCAGCTGTGTAGATGAGATAGAGAACTGGTCCAAGAACACTGTCCTGAGGAACGCCTTCATAAATATCCCACTCTTTCGATAGTGTTTGGTTATAGCGAACATGAAACTTTCTTCCCAGTAGGTAAGAACGCATAATTTCATATACTTGTGGTAGCATATTTTTAATTTTATAGAGCAGTCCTTCGTGCCAGACTTTATCGAATGCTTGAGCTACATCAAGAAAAAGCGCAGAGCAATATCCGCGGCCTTCAGATACTTTACGAATTTCTTCTATCAATCGGTGCACTTGTTCAATAGTGGCATGATTTGCTCGGAATCCGAATTGATGATTCGGGATTAATCTTTCAATCTCGGGCGCTGATTTTATTAGGATAATTTTTTCGAACACTTTTGAGAAGATTGGAAGGATGCTGATAGGTCTATAAGATTCCACTTTCTGTGCGTCTTTTCCTGGCTTAGGAATCATAATGATGGACGAAATTTTCCATGCTTGTGGGAAATATCCTATATTAGTCATTGCGTTGAAAGTTCTCGTGAGATGTTTTATTGCTAGGTCAGGTAGTTCCTTGATCATATTTCCATTGATGTGGTCGAAAATCAAACACAATCAATAATCACGTGGTATTTTTGTGGTATTTTTCAAAAAACCAGCTAATTGGCTTTAATTTGATATGTCGATCATCTAAATCGGTCCAGTAGTTCAAAAGTTATGAATTTTTAAAAAGTCATTTTTGGGAAAAAAAAAAGGAGGAAAAAGTTGATTTTTTGGACAACCCTAAAATGGATATGGTCACCTCAATGAAAAAATAAAAAAAAATACGGGTCTTATGTTTTGCGATAAAGAACAAAACTATCACTTTTCACGAAAATCTGAGAACCACTATATCGATTTGGCATGGAATGGATATAATATGGGTATCGAATGAAAAAGCTTGACTAGTAGAATACAGTTATATATGAAACATTTTAAAACCAAGCCGCCGCTACAAAATGGCGGATTACATATTTTTTCCAGAATTGCATCAATATGGGTATCAAATGAAAGGAAAAAACACAGCTCATTATGAAAAATGCAAATCCAAAATGGCCGCTACCACAAAATGGTGATACGAGGTACCGGCTGATTCCATTGTCAAAACATGGAAAATGCTGGTATCTCGTTGTCGGTTGTGAAAGAACACATACTTTCGATTCTGAAGAAATTAATTAAACAGGACAACACCGTACACGACGAGGATGTGGAGTTTGAGGCTCTGGCCGACCATGGCATAGCCAACATTGTTTTGCATCTAAATACTACGGTCACCAATCAGCGATCAGTGAACACGCGAAAGGGGACACTTTTATTTGTCGCGAAAACGCTGAGGCATCGAATTTTCAATTATATGCCGGTTAGTAATAACAGCATTTTCCCAAATGCCAAATGTAGTTTGCCAAATGTGCAAGTGCGGAAAACGTGGGAATGGCATGTGGAATGCGCATGTTACACTGGTTTAAAGGGTTAAACATTGATAGAGATTTTTTTTAAACTATGTCCAGATTGATGTCCAATAATCCCGCGTTCAATGCGCAACTTTTTCACATAGGTCTTGCTCCTAATGATTTATGCAATTGTGGTCGAAGGACTCGTGACATCGAGCACGTTGTTTGGTCATGTAGCTAATATTGCAATGGAAGAATCAAACTGGTTGCCGTTTTACTGGCTCGAGGAGTACAGTCACACATGTTAGTTCGTGATATCGTAGCTACTCGCGACCTCAATTTTCTGTTCCCCATTTATAGTTAGGTCGCTTCTCCTATCTCCACTCGTCCATTCTCCCTTTCTTTCCTTTTACATAAGTAGAACTTAGTATCCGTTGAGATCAGATCACTACAGGAGCTATAAACATATCAAGGAGGTACTTACTACCAAAGGATACCGATGATACATCACCTGGCGGTGTAGTTGTTACGTTCCAACAACAGGCGCTGTTCCAAACTAGGATTGGGTGATCTTTATAAATCTTTATCTTTGCCGAATCGATCTTTGAAAAATCAAAAACTTTTTTTTCCAATTTATCTGCTTGTTCTATAGAGTGTCATCTTTTATTTAAATTTGTGTTCCTATTCATACATCAAAAGCATTTTGTTCCTCATTTTCCAGGGCATTCGTCTTGTGCCGTACATCGGTGTAAAATAAATTAATTGAAAAAGCATTATTAGAATTTCAACTTGTATCTGTCCAGAACTCAGCTGAGAACGATCCCATGAAAGCCAATCGTGCCATATGTCTGTCATTTAGTCGAAACCGATTCTTGATTTTGGTGCTAAAGGGTGTGTCACATCAAATTGCATCACGGAAAAAACGCTGTAGAAATTCGCCCAGTAGACCGATCCTTTTGAAAATTTTAGACAGTAAATTTTTTTTTTATTCTTTATTTGAGAGGCTTTCAGCCTCCTGGGCTGGTTCGCCTCTGTTTAGTCAGTAAAATAAAAACTATTAAACAACTTTTGGCATTTTCTTTTTTATTCATACTTCGAGCCCAAGCCCGTATGCTCGCACCTTCCTCTTTACCCCGTCCATAAGGTTCTGTACAACGTCAGGTTGTAGTTTTTTTTTAACAGAAATCCATTTTCTCTTGAAGTCCGCCTCCAATTTGACAACTTTTGGGTTCTTCCGGAGGGCCTGCTTCATAATCGGCCAATATTTCTCTATTGGGCGAAGCTCCGGCGCGTTGGGCGGGTTCATTTCCTTTGGCACGAAGGTGACCCCGTTGAATTCGTACCACTCCAACACGTCCTTTGAATAGTGGCACGAAGCGAGATCCGGCCAGAAGATGGTCGGGCCCTCGTGCTGCTTCAATAGTGGTAATAAGCGCTTCTGTAGGCACTCCTTAAGGTAAACCTGCCCGTTTACCGTGCCGGTCATCACGAAGGGGGCGCTCCGCTTTCCGCAAGAGCAGATCGCTTGCCACACCATGTACTTTTTGGCAAACTTGGATAGTTTCTGCTTGCGAATCTCCTCCGGAGCGCTGAATTTGTCCTCTGCGGAGAAGAACAACAGGCCCGGCAGCTGACGAAAGTCCGCTTTGACGTAGGTTTCGTCGTCCATTACCAGGCAATGCGGCTTCGTCAGCATTTCGGTGTACAGCTTCCGGGCTCGCGTCTTCCCCACCATGTTTTGCCTTTCGTCGCGGTTAGGAGCCTTCTGAACCTTGTATGTACGCAGGCCCTCCCGCTGCTTGGTCCGCTGGACGAATGAACTTGACAAATTCAGCTTATTGGCGACATCCCGGACCGAACTTCTCGGATCACGTCTAAACTGCTTAACTACGCGCTTGTGATCTTTTTCACTGACGGAGCATCCATTTTTGCCGTTCTTCACCTTCCGGTCGATGGTTAGGTTCTCGAAGTATCGTTTTAGTACTCTGCTGACCGTGGATTGGACGATTCCCAGCATCTTACCGATGTCCCGATGTGACAACTCCGGATTCTCGAAATGAGTGCACAGGATTAATTCACGACGCTCTTTTTCGTTCGACGACATTTTTCCAAATTTACGAAAAATGGACAGTGAAGCATGGCCAACTTGATCTATACACTCTTATCTGATTATAAGCGAAAGCTGAAGATATAATTCCTAAAAATTAAATTTCTACAGCGTTTTTTCCGTGATGCAATTTGATGTGACACACCCTTTAGTTCTAAAAACAACCTTTCGCTTGGAATTGATGTCAACATTTAGTTCAGTGATCCTATTAGCCACTGGTTACAGTACATCTCCTCAGTAGCTGCCGTTAGTTCTGTCTCTATCAGCATTTGTACAGAAGTAAATCGTAGAGGAAGCGATCCAAATGTTGATATTATGATTGAAAACATTGTTTGGTGGTTGTTACATCTAGATAAGAAATTTTATGGCTAAAAGCCGAATCCACTTTGTGTAACTACCTCAATTAGTTATAGCCACATAAAACTTTAGTTCAAATCCAACCTTCGAGAAATACAGTCTATTCCTATTAAAGTTCCAATTGTTATTTTTAAAAACGTCCAAGAAGCTCCAAGTGAAGAAGTGAGATCCAACCTGCCCAAACATGATCTGCTGACCCTAGTGATACGATTCCGGAAATTTTATGTCGCTCTTGTAGCGAACATAGGAAAAATGTACCGCCAGGTGCTTATCCATCCCGATGATACCCACTTACAGAGAATCTATTGGCATTCCTGTCCTTCTGGGGCACCAATTGCCTTTCAACTGTTGACCGTGACATATGGCCTTGGCCCTTCCTAGCCACGCGCACTCCCAAACAACTCGCTGACGACGAAGGCGACTGCTATCCACTTGGTGGTACTGCAAAAATCAATCTACGCTGATGACTTTATTGGTGGCGCTGATAGTATTGCGGAAGCCATTCAACTACGGAACGAATTAACAGAGCTATTATTTAAAGCAGGATTCCCATTCGAAAATAGACATCGAACAAGCTTGAGGTGTTACAGGGGATTGATGCCGAGCACATTGGAACCCAATCAAGTATCAGATTCGATTCTGAGGAGACCGTCAAAACTTTGGGTATTTCTTGGGAGCCAGAGACGGACCAATTTCGGTTTAAATACCGTGTGAATGAAAAGAATAATCGAATAACTAAGCGATCGTTTTTATCAGCAATATTCCAATTATTTGACCCCTTAGGGCTGGTGGCACCTATCGTGATAAGGTACAAAATGTTGATGCAAGAGCTGTGTGTTCTCGGGATGAAGAAGTCCCTTCTAATCTGAAGCGAAAGTGGGAAAACCTCTGCCATCAGCTATCAACCTTCCGTATCCAACGACATGTCTTCGTTTCTAATACTGATGTCCAATTCCACACATTCGCAGATGCATCGGAAGCACTTGATATGAAAAACACAAATTCTTTCTACTGGTCTGATTCTACCGTGGTTCTACAATGGCTGAAATCTCCTCCACACACATGGAAAACCTTTATCGCCAATAGGGTTTCAGAAATCCAGACCACTACTAAAAGTATACAGTGTACATGGTTCCACTGTACACGGTTCTCAAAATCCTGCTGATCTTCTATCTCGCGACATGAATGTGGAAGATTTCCTTCAAAGTTCTCTTTGGAAAAAAGGACCGGCATGGCTTTCTTATTCAGCGGAGAATTGGCCTATAGCAGAGCAATTCGAATCACCCGAAGTAGAAAGTGAACGCAAAATTGTTTTGACTGTTTCAACTAGAACTGAACTGGTATACAACTCGATTTTTTCACGATACTCAGAACTTTCACGCTTAGTTCGAGTCATCGGATATTGTGTGAGATTCACGGATAATGCACGAACCAAAGCCAGAACAAATCCCATCGCTTCAAATGGTTCTACCCCCAGCACTTCGTTGAACGTCGAACAGCTGCTGAGATCTAAAACAATACTGATTCGTCTAGCTCAGGCTGAAGGTTTTCCAGAAGAGATCTCGAGACCTTCAAAACGGCATGATAGTGAAAAGGCAATCTTCAATTCGATTATTTAATCCATTTCTGGATCAGTCTGGTATATTGAGAGTGGGAGGGCGGCTTAGATTGGCAGAAAAAACATACGAATCCAAACATACAGCTTTACTTCCCAGCTTCCATCTGCTTGCTAAGCTTATAGCTTAGCGTATCCATTCACTCCAACTCATTCATGGTGGCGGCCGATTAACATTGGCTACAAAGCGCGAAGAATATTGGCCTGTAATGGTCGATGGCTGATTCGGAACGTAATTAGAAATTGTATGGAATGTACCCGAGCAAATCCCGTTCCGATCCGTCAACAGATTGGCCAACTTCCTGTTGCTAGGATTACACCGAGCAGGCCCTTCACAGTTACAGGGGTTGATTACGCTGGACCCCTGTATTTGAAGGCAATACACAGGAGAGCTTCACCTACTAAAGCATAATTATGCTTGTTCATTTGTTTCGCAACGAGAGCAGTTCACCTAGAGCTGGTGAGTGATCTTTCGACGCCGGCCTTTCTAACCGCACTCCGTCGTTTTGTTGCTCGGCGGGGCCGCCATCAGCACTCCGACAACGGCAAAAATTTTATCGGAGCCCGAAACGAACTTCATGATCTGTATCGTATGTTGAGCGATCAAAACGAGGTTGATAAAATCCTAAGATTCTGCGTGGATGAATACATCACTTGGCACTTAAACCCACCAAAAGTGCCTCATTTTGGTGGGCTCTGGGAGGCTGCCGTAAAGACAGCCAAACTTCAACTTTATCGTCAAGTTGGCAATTCGCGTGTCTCTTTCGAAGAATTATCTACCATTCTTGCAGAGATAGAAGCAGTCTTCCATGTTTCACAAAAAACACTGTGTCCGGAATAAACACGTCCACGCTGCTGTTCACAGTTTTGTGTTTGAGTACAAACATGATTTTTTCGTACCTATGTTAGAAAATGTGACATGTTTGTATTCGTGGTATGTTTGGACATACGATGTTTAATCCCAATGTTTCACATGATGTTCGAACATGGTGTACAGTTTTTCTTGCATTTTCACCCCAAGCACCGGCAGTGCGTAGAGTAGAAGAAGCGAATCGGACACCACACCACCACCACTCAACGCGTGGTGTGTTGGTATGTTGACATGGAAAAAATGCTTTCCTTTCATGACAATGGGTGCTTCATCAAAAATATTGGGCAAATAGAATAAACCTCTTTTTCTGTTCTGAACAAAATAAACATCGATTGATATGAGAGTTTTTCACATTTGATATCATTATTTAGTGCACGCATAAATTTATATTTTGAATTCATGTAATATTCGCTATTATAAGCTATTTGAACAAGTACTAAAATTGAATTATTCAGCAGTGACATGTTAGGCGTGACGCTAACCACTCGACCACGGGAGCAACAATTTTGGCTGGATCTTTGAATACAAATGGCCAATACTGCTTGTTCGCGACGATCGCGACCCGAGCTATAAAACGAGCGGAGAAGAGGAGAAGAAAGGATGATGCAATCGCATGCACACATAGCATATGTAGTGCAGTGTAAGTGTAGCTTTTAGTTTTTTCCTTCATTCAGTTTGTGATAACATCGAGAAATTAATGGTGTGTTTTAGCCGCTGAAATTTCTCTGCTGGTTCTGCTGTGTGCCGCTGAAGGTTGCATCTAAAACTAATTTTTGGGTATTTATTTTTTTGGTCAGCATTTGTACGACGTCGCCCGCTATGCAGTCGGCTCCCCAGACTTTAATTGCCAACATGCACGCAAAAAAAAAAATAAAAAGCTTCTTTCTTTTCAGAGAATGTTTTCTTTGAACGAAACCAAGGATTATTTAATCAGACTTGCAAAATGTGCATGAACGATCTATAAACTTTTACTTAGTCGCGGCAATACATACACACACTCTTTACAGATACACGGGCCGAAGGTTGTGCAGTCCACTGATGATTCAACAAGAGCCAAAGGTTGTACCGCTCATGACAACTCTACACGAGCTGATGATTGCGCCGGCTAGTGATCATTCTATCCTGGATTCCTCGAGTCGAAAAAGACGCACCACGCTATATATGGGGTGCAGACTAGGGGGTCGTTGCTGATTAACGGTCAGCTGCATCCCAATAGGAAGTATCCCATGTCGGGCACATGTACAGAGCACTGAAGACTGCAACATCCCAATTATGAGAACACTTGTAATACTAACCTCGAGCCAACCGCGAGTAATCGGTTACATATTACTAACATAGTTGTAAGCAAACATTGTCAAAATATTGAACTCCCGGCCCGTTAGGCTGACGCCATATGAGCCTTAATAAAAATATATATTTTGGTGCATGAACTTATAGCCTCTTAGTTCGTGCAATTTTTGAAATGCGAACTAAATTTCAAGTTCGTTTCTGTGAAAAAGTATTCTACGAAGAAATGTTTTGGGATGAATAATTTCTTTCCGTGTATGAAAAAAAACGAAACGAAAGCAATGAATACTGCGACATCGGGTGATATGTTTGTACATGATGTTCTTGAATTATAAACATCGTGTTTGTTTTCACATGGCTATGTTTGTGTATCATTGTTCGTGTTGGGGATAGACACTCAACACTAGCGAGAATCATGTTCAAATTCAAACAAAAGCATGGAATTTTCACATCGCGTGGACATGTGTAAGTGTTTTTCGGAAGACTGGATAGAAGCAGCGATGAATTCAAGGCCACTTGTCCCGATGACAGAGAACCCCGAGGATTACAACGTCACAACGTCACACTGGCTCATTTTTTGATCGGGTCGAGCATGCATGCCAGTAACAAAGATTTGCTTATTACAGCAACAACACTGTGAACTTTGAACCAATAATGGAATGTAGCAAAAAGGAAATTAAAATTCAACAATTGTATTATTATTATATAAGAACCATACATATTTTGTTTGAAATTGTCAATTTCAAGGTGGCGGCGATGTTACATCTATATACGAAAATTTTATGGCTAAAAGCCGAATCCACTTTGTGTAACTACCTCAGTTAGTTATAGCCACATAAAGCACCAGTTCAAATCCAACCTTCGAGAAATACAGTCTATTCCTATTAAAGTTCCAATTGTTATTTTTAAAAACGTCCAAGAAGCTCCAAGTGAAGAAGTGAGATCCGACCTGCCCAAACAGTGGTCTTTCGTGAGCTTAGAATCGATGTATAATAAAAATCAAATCTACAAAAAGTTGTTCTAAGATCGAAAAAACCGAAAGCAATACAATCGATTCTCTCGAGTACAAAAGATCGATCCAAAGAATCGGAATCGGGATGGAAAAAATCGATCTTCTGAAAATCGATCCGAGATCGCCCGATCGTATTCCAGACAAGGATAATACTGTATTTTTATTAAATTTAATTAGTTTTTATTTATAATTTTGAGTATTTACATAATTTTTGTTTGTTCAAGTGATACAGCATATTTCGCTTTTCATCTTTGGTGTCAGGATAATACTGTCGAGATAACGTAGGAATAAATTATATTTTTTTATGAAATTTAGTTCTGTAGATATTGGCTAACTAGATTTAAGTTAATAAGTTGAATAGTCATAATCCATTTAAACTTAAGTTTAAAAATGTATTGCTAGATGATGGCTCTTAATCCACTTGTACCTTATTAAACAAAAAAAAGGAAAAAAACAAATTTCGTAGACTTTTAATTTATAGTTGCAAAATAAAATCGCCAAAAGTATTATCATACATCTTGTAACTTTTTCTCTATTACTGCTATTTCCTGGATTAGTCAAATCATTCGAGCGCAAAGAAAAAGCACCGTAATAATTAATTTTCCAGACAATTTCCTTAAATGCTAATACGACTAGTTATTACTCTTTCGCAGCATCAGCTCGAAGGATGGCTGGGATGATTTAAGCAACGTAATCATCATATTTTGGGATTAAATAATTAGAGCTCGAGCAACCCAACCGGGCAAACTGTCCGAAGTTCGCTTGTTTTCAATCAGATTCTGATCCGGACTCATTGCTGCGGATAAAAAGAAAAAAAAAGAAGAAAAAGCTCACAGTAGAACAACCGTCGGACGAAAACAAACCCATAACTTCAGCATATTTTCTCAACACACGTCTGCTCGGATCGCTTTAGGAAAACTTGTTTCTCCGCACAACCGCTCCGGTTGTTTATGCGCGGACGTTTCAGCCATTATTCGTGTCTCCTGAATGAACAAATCAGAAGCTCATTTCAATAAACTTTGCTCCCGTCCCCGATTTCATTATAGGATTTTGGACCCACTGCCTAACAAATGGTTGGCAGCGGACAGAGACGGGGAGGCACGAAAAGAAACAGAGCCATCAAAAGTTGTATTATTTATGCTGGCCCGATATCCAAACGATGCTGTCGGATTTATCGGAGTTTCTCTTCATATCTGCCATATTTTCGGTCGATCGAAAGCTGCTCCGCGCTGCGGATGGTGATAATTTCCAGCTAGGCACCACTACATCACCCAGCTTCCAATCGTAGTTCTTTTGGCACTTTGGTGCCGAATCTCGACAGCAGACGGGTGGTTACCCGCTTCTACGGCTATGGCAATCTTTGGCAAACTTCTCCGCAAGGCAGCCTAACATTTTTATGCGAAATAGAGACGGTTCGTCCAAATGCCACAGAACCATCCTTCGGAATGTTTTGATAGATGGCAGCGCTATGCTGCTAGCAGGGGAGATCTGGGGAGACAGGGTTCTCTTGAGTGGAATTGAGTGAACAGATTCACGTTAGTGTAAATAACACCGGCTGTCGTTGGGTGATTTATTTGTTTTTGCTATTATGTGGTTACATCATCACGTTTGTACGTATAGTTTGCTCATGATGGATTGGAATGATTGTTGGTTATTGACAATCGTCAATCGTAGCGTGGTATTGTTATGTGTTCCGCAATAAAACAGGCTTTTTTTATTAATATTACAGATGTTTCTCCGAAATGTTTAAAAAATTTACGATTTGGAAATAACAATATACACAACGTGATATAGAGTTAGAACCACTCGATTTTTTTGAGTTTTCAGAGATGTGTAAGAACTAGGTTTGAATGATATACAGTCAATCGCAAAATTGAGTATACAACTCGTGCTGGTTTGTTATTGTTGAGTTTTTCGGGGTTAAAAAATAAATAATTGAATGCGACTTATATTCATCGTAAAATCGATCCATTTTGTTTGGGACATAATAGAGCAGGCATTCCAACACCTCGAAGTCAGTTTGCTTCGGGTCATTATTCTGTTGAAAGTAGTAATCACGAGGGAGACCAAATTTCTGAACGGGAGATTGCAGGTTACGTTTCAGGAAGATCAATGAGGCCATCTTGTCCATCGCCAAATCGATAAACACTATGGTTCCAGTTCCAGAAGCCGCCAAAGTACCATGCATAATCTGACTACCGCCGCTATGTTTTACTGTGATAATCAAACGCTGAATCTGGAGCATCGATCCTGGTTTCCTCCACGCCATCTGTCTTCCATTCGATTCATAGATATTGGTTTTCAGTTTATCCGTATAAAAGACCTTGTTCCAGAACTCCTTAGGTCTGTTTACAAATGCCTTAGCAAACTTCAGTCGTTTTTTTTTCATATTCACCTTTGAGATGTAATACTTTTCACGGCCAACACGACCTCTCAGATTGTTTCTGTATGCTGCTCTCCGGACAGTGTTTGCGCTGACAGGTCTTCCAATGATGCCGGCTACTTCGGTAGTCAATTTCAGAATGTTTGTTTAAGGCAATGTTCGAACAATTACCGAATTATGTCGCATGATGGGATTCGGTTCTGGTCATTCGTGTTGCTTTTTTGTAAAATAGTTTTTTCTCACTTGTTTGAATAGTAACAACAAGTATTTGATTAATCATTCAACTCATCAAGTATCGGCTAGAAGTAAATTAGCATGTTTAGCGTCTATAGATATTGTTTTGATGTGCTGAAAATATGTTTTTTTACCAGAGTTAAGAATGGAAACGAAAAAGCTATTCAGAAAAATGGTAATTTGCATGCATTTTAATAAGAGATTCGTTAAGAACCGTATACAAAAAGAACCTTCAGATGATTATTGAACATGTCAGAAATAAAAAAGTTTAAAACTAAATTGCACAATACCTCTGAAAATTTATTTGTTTTCAGTAAAACGTTTGATCAACTTCACCCCGGTTGACGGTACTTAACTTATTACTCAACCAAGCAATGGTTGAGTGTTGACACCAATCACTGAAGAAAAAAGTACGCTAAAAACTAAAGAAACTTACTTACAAGGCTAATTTGTTCGGAGAAATTTAAGGTGTACACTCAATTTTGCGATGCTTAGAATAGAGATTGTTTTCAATTTTTAGGAATAAACAATTAGCAGAAACTTTTCACGGAATTTGAATGCTCGTACAGCTAGTCGAATGTGTGAGTAATAAATATGCATCAAAAGAATCAATGTATTCAAAATATTTTATACCAAATAAATGAAAAGTATCGTCAAGTAGCATTTGTACACTCAATTTTGCGATAGACTGTATATAGTATCGGATATAATAAATATGTTCGTATATAACGGTGGGTTTATACTAGTGATATGTTCATGTGAAGAAATATGATGAGATTTATAGAAATCGCATCAACCGTTTACACTAGCGCAAACTTATATAATGAATATATTCATTAGGGTGGCAGCGAGAATGGTTATGTCAAATTTCAAAAACCGACCATGTACATTTTTTTATTGGGCCAAAAAATGATCTGTGCAAAGTTTCAGCTCAATCTGGTATGATTTAGGGGTGCCTCAAAGCGATCAAAGTTTTGATTTTGAGAACAAAATGTACATGGTCGGTTCTTTAAATTCGATATTTTTTTTTCATACCTTCATTGCCTCTCAGGCTAAGTCCCAAAAGGTCGATTTTCGGGCAAAAATTTTTTTTCGAGATGACATCAGATCTCAACGTTGTGCATTTTGAAGTTATTTAGCTTCGAAAAAAATTATATTTTCCCTTGGAAGTCACAAAATCAAAAAATCAAAACTTTGAGCGCTTTGTGGCACCCCAAAATCATGTCCGATTAAGCTGAAACTTTGCACAGATCATTTTTTTAGGCCAATAAACAAATTGTACATGGTCGGTTTTTGAAATTCGATGATTAAATTTTTGGCATACATCCATTGCCACCCTAATATTCATATTTTCGGTGAATTTATTCACCTTGTAACAGTTGTCACAACTGTTATCATCGTGTGATGTTTTCAGATTATTTATATACTTATTTATTGTTGGTGTGCATATTTATTGAGTGTTGTTTATTTATTTCTAAATTTATTTATTTACAATATTTTGGTGTATTTATTTATTCATTTATTTATTTATTTATATACTTATTTATTTATTTATTGGTTAGGATAGTTAGTAATTATTCAAACCGATTCAAATATTTAAATTCAAAAACTCACACTGAAACATTTACAGTGTACCTCCACTAAGTCACAACCGAAAGTAAACTAAAAGATACTTCAGAAAATATACTTAAGAGCTTAGATTTCCCATCCCACCTCCCTGGAGCAGGGCGAAAGCTCGATCGCCAAAGTTGTTCGGCCAATGAGTGTCTGTTCGCGCAGCGCTTACTTTCGTGGCCTTGAGTTTGGGGAGGGGAATGAGAAGGTCGTATTCAAGAACGGTTAGTTGGAGCAAGATGCCCACAAGGGGATGCCTTGGGGAAATTGTCTTCGGCTGAGCTTGAGCTCTGAATCGCGAGATACCCTGCGGGTTATCTGAGGGCTACAATGTTCTTCGACCATTTTGCCAAGAACTGTCCGACATCGCGGAACCATTGTGTGTGTTGTTCGCGATCGTTGATTGTAAGTTCTTTGTTATATAACGTGGAGTTTTTGTGATTATAGTATGAATTGTTTCAGTGTAAGCATTGTTCCTAGCATCCTAGTTCCTAGAACCGCTTATTTATTAAAGCGAGAAATAAAGCGACAGGTAGTTATTATGATGTGAGACTTATTGGCTAATTATAATTACTGTAATTTGCAAACTTTGCAAAATAGGAAAACTCCTCTTGGCGAAACCCGACAAGCAAACACGTCGAAGGAAAAGCTGCGCCGTCAACATCGTGCCTTCGAAGTAACCGCTGGACAGAACCAACCGGCGGAAATCCGCATCCAGAAAACTACAAGTAGTGGGTGAGGAAATTTGTGTCCTCACCGCACTCCCCAGGTACCGTATTATTGTCCATGTGCACATGTGATGTCCCCTTAGTTTAAGAAAAGATTAATGTACAGACAAATTGTATAAATGTGAATCTGTAGTCCACTCAGAAAGTTTTTCGTCATGTCGTTATGTTAGGAGTAAAAGTCTTGAATAAAATGTGGTTTCACGTTATCCGTGTTCGGAATTTTATGTTGGGAATTTTTTTTTTGGTTGTCAGCATTTTTGTTTTCCAGATGGTGCCAGTCTGGTGGATTGTTGTTGAACATTGCCTGTGATGAGAAAACCCTGTAGAGGTTTTCCGAATTGGTACAGCTCGTGTCAGGCCTCTAGCTGGGCAATCGAACGCGGCGATTGGTCCTCGAAAGATGTGGCGCTTAAGCCAATCGCTCAAGATAGGTCGGATGGGAAAGCTAAGCTTTTAGCCTTTTTCGAGCTGGCCGTAGGTTCCGGGTTGTCTTTTGAAACCCGGTCCGCTACAACCTGAAGTGGAACTGCTTCCAACTTTAGTGTTTTCTCACCAGTGAGAAATTCACCAGCGTTTACATATGCCTGAGTTTATTCTATTCATAGTAGTTATATAATCCTCGAAGAAGTGTATCATATATATTCTCACCAGTTTACATCTATTTTCACGTGAATAAATCCATCTATAGCTGTGGAATCCTCAAGTCGTTATCGTCGTTATTTACAATAATCTTATTCGGTTAAATAGCTAGTTATAGATACACATTTATTTGCCGATTTGGTAATCATAGAATGATGCAACACTTGGCTCGCGGTCCCTCTCTCCGATAGGTAGTCGACTCGATACAGAGGTCGACACGACATAACTATAGTTGATGTTCTGCGTATGTAGTCCAATGTAGGGCTGGGTCACCACAATAGCTATAGATCTTTCTTATGTAAACCCGTCATAAGACTGGCAATATAAACTTTATGTTTTTGTTCAGGTGCATAACCTTCGAAAAACTAAAACACCAGTGTGTCAAAACTATAGACCCAATTGGATAACTAACACCCCTTCACAAAATAACAAACAATGAATTACAACAAGTTTATAATTCGTAGGTTATCCTTAGTTCTCAATCAATTAAGATATTCTATTCGTCCAAGCTACGGCATGTTAAAATTTGTAATTCATTCATAATCGAAAGCATCGTTTTAAAAGCTTTTTTAAGTACCGAAAATATCAACGTAAAAAATCAGACATCTGCACAGGACGAAATAAAATGTTCGAACGGAAGTTCCTTATATGCAAGTAGTGACTTTGGAAGTAGTTTCGACAAGTTCATAGAATTATCATAGTTCATAGAATTATCATAGAGACAGCAAATTAATGCTCACATCATTCTACACATACGATGAGTCTCGAAGTTTTGGCAGGAGTACCCCCGCTTACTCTTCGGTTCACAGAATTATCCTACAGATTTCTCATCCGTTGCAAGATCATGAATCCATTGGTGATTGATAACTTCGAAAATCTACTCCAACTGACTCCTCAGTCAAGTTTTATGTCTTTATACCATGAGTACATTACCCACGACGTGCACCTTTCACCAGGCCTCTCCAACCAAGTTTGCTTCCCATACTTTTGCAATTCCTCTGTCATTTTTGATCTGTCCATGCGACAAAAAATCCATGGAATACCAGATCACCTACGCTCCAATGTTATTCCGTCGATATTTTCGGAAAAATATGGGAAAGTTGGATCTGATAAAATGTTCTTTACTGACGGTTCATTCATAAACGGGTCCACTGGCTTCGGCATCTTCAATGAAAATTCCAGTGCCTCTTTCAAACTCAAAGATCCTTGTTCCGTGTATGTCGCAGAAATGGGTGCGATATACTATGCTCTAGGGATCATTGAAACACTGCCCATCGACCATTATTTTATTTTTTCAGACAGTCTCAGCTCAATAGAGGCAATCCGCTCAATGAAAGTTGATAAACGCTCATCTTATTTCCTAACAAGAATAAGACAACTATTGAGTGTTTTGGTCGAAAAATTATTCAAGATTACCTTAGCATGGGTTCCCTCTCATTGCTCGATTCCGGGGAATGGAAAAGCGGACTCGCTAGCTAAGGTGGGCGCTTTAGAAGGCACATTGCCTATAATTAATTTTTTCACATTCCTCGTCAAGACACACTCGTTAGTTGGCAGCGCATGTGGAGTGAAGATGAGTTCGGTCGTTGGTTACACACGATTATCCCTAAGGTTTCGACGAGTGCTTGGTTTAAGGGATTGAATGTAGGTCGTGATTTCATTTGCGTGATATCTCGGCTCATGTCCAATCACTACAACCTAAATGCGCATCTCTATCGCATTGGGCTTGCAGCAAACAATCTTTGTGATTGTGGCGATGGCTACCACGACATCGAGCATGTTGTCTGGTCGTTTATCCGGTTCCATGCTGCTCGCTCTCAGCTCTCTAGAGCACTGAGAGCACAAGGCAGACACTCGGATATCCCCGTCCGGGATATCTTAGGTAGCCGTGATCCTGATCTTCTGCTTCATCTATACCAGTTCCTCAGAAACGCCGATGTCAACGTTTAATGATTTCTCCTTCGTTGTGTCCCTGTTTCATATCCCTCCTATCCGATCTATAAACTTTTACTTAGTCGCGGCAATACATACACACACTCTTTACAGATACACGGGCCAAAGGTTGTGCAGTCCACTGATGATTCAACAAGAGCCAAAGGTTGTACCGCTCATGACAACTCTACACGAGCTGATGATTGCGCCGGCTAGTGACCATTCTATCCTGGATTCCTCGAGTCGAGAAGACGCACCACGCTAGATATGGGGTACAGACTAGGGGGGCGTTGCTGATTAATGGTCAGCTGCATCCCAATAGGAAGTATCCCGTGTCGGGCACACGTACAGAGCATTGGAGACAGCAACATCCCAATTACGAGAACACTTGTAATACTAACCTCGAGCCAACCGCGAGTAATCGGTTAAATATTACTAACATAGATAATAAGAAAAACTGTCAAAATATTGAACTCCGGCCCCGTCAGGCTAACGCCATATGAGCCTTGATAAAAATATATATTTTGGAAAAAAAAAAATCTATTGGGATTGGTGCTTTCAAGCCATCTGGCGTTTAGCCGAGAAGAACATGAGCTGATATGAATTGATGTTGATTCCTGTCGTTACATTTCACTACTTGCAAACCGCTCCATTTTTTTTCTTTGACGGGATATCGATCGCTAGGTTATTCCAGATATCAACTAACGATTTCCCATACCCAAAATGTGTAGTTTCCATTACCGGATCTCGTGTTTTGAGTTTCATCCAAGTGAGATCCATCATGATCACGAGGAAGTATTGAATCTGCCAACCGCCGAGAAAGAGGAGCCATCCGACTTTCAACTAGATTGAAAGCACTACGTCCTGGAGCGTATTGCTTCAAGATTCAACTGATTGAATTGATAAATCGAAAATATCTATGAACTTTTTAAAACGAGGGTTCTCGTCTGGTTCTCAATTCACATTAATTATGATTACTGGCTTGATTATTCCTTGATACCGAAAAATCTCGAACTCAGGCAGCTCACACACCCTTTTAAAATCGAGCCCCGGAGAAAATGCGTTCGAATAACAGTGTCTTCCTGAACGAACTGCTACGTACATTGGACCACTGTATTCAACTGCTTCAGCATGATCAAGGTGGCCTAGCTTTATTTTGCACCCAGCGGTAACAGACTTATGTTTAGCTTATGTTTAGCTGCCATAACAAAATAATGATCCGGTAGTTTTACGCGCTATTCGAGATGCATTAATTGGTGCCAGCTTACTGACAGCTGTTAAGCCCATTACAACACGTGCTTTATTATCTTGTCTCACTAAATACAGCTAATTCGGTCTCAGAATCGAAGCTAGATGCTCAGGCGCTTGAATTTACATTTTACAGTTATTCAATTGTTTATCTTATAGAAAATGACATTTTTTTAATTGTGATTGTGAACATTTTTTAAATATTTCCAATCAAATCAATCAATCTTTCATTTTTTCCTGCATGCTCTGTATTTAGGTTTCAAACTGTATTTTTTTCGGGGTGCAATGGTGGCCCATGGAGTACGCGTGGAATGCTGCCTGACCAATGACGCATAGCTGAAGAAGATTTTTCGATGAAAATCCGGTTCATTTTTAAGTTGTTGCTCAGCTCAATTCACAAACATACGACGCTTCTGGTGGTCAAGTAGCTTCAGTTCTTGCATCAATTTGATCTTGAGAAATGTCAAGAGAACGTCAATGTTAAGAGAACGGGAAAAAATATGGCGTCGTTTACTGTCCCTATCGATTTACTTTTCTAGCATTCCTATTGGAATACCCATTATAATAAATAAGCTGAGTTACACTATAGAAATTCATTTTCCATTTCTGAGATTATTTGCACCCAACTGGCAAGGATTATTAATACCCCCACTACTATATCTCAATAATTTTAATTACTCTAGTTGTTGTGTACTCGTCAAACAACATGTTTCCATTCATCTGAAAAAGCATATTTTATTCAATGCTACTTTGACCATAGCAATGGACTTTAATAAAACACATTTATATTGTTGTTTATTTACTAGACTAAGTTTTCATTTTTCAATACATTCCAACGCAGTATCGTAAAATTGTCCACAGTTTGAATTGATATCGTTTATTGTATTTCATCTGAATCAACTAAACTTTCAAGACCACTTTGCTCCTCACTAGTCAAAAATATTTTTTTCCTTTTATGTTGAAGAAGTTTATTTTTTAGTAAAGTTGATGAAACCAAATTCTACATCAATTGTGGAATTAACAATTGATGTAGAATTTGGTATTTTTACAATTTGCTTGTTCTACGGTTAATAGGATAGGGAACCGATTAAACGCGGACGACTCGAGATTAGTAGGGTGACATTATTTTTTTATCATAGAGAGGAGGAGTCACAGATTTGGCCAATTTCGATTATTACACACGGAGATCGATAGTTTTGAGGAGAAGATAGATTTGCTGTAACCGAGTCAACACATCCCACACCGGCACAATGGGTTAATTTCTCTCGGGTCCGAGAAGAAAGTTTTCTAAATTCTATCTGGCTACAAGGTGCAAGATGTAACAACATGCTCAATGTCGTGATAACCTTATCCACAAACGCAGAGATTGTTGCTGGCTAAACTGATACGAAATAACAGCGCGTCTAGCGAACAGTGATTGGATATAAGTCGAGAGAAGTTGCGGATGAAGTCCCGACTGAAGTACACCCAGGTTTTTTTACGCGGTTTTTTACGCGGTTTTTTTACGAGGTTTTTTACGCGGATTTTCGAATTAACGCGGTTTTTTTTACGCGGATTTTCCAATTAACGCGGTCACCGCGTAAAAAAAAGTGAGCAATATCAAATCTGTCCCTCATGCTTCCTGAGACCATATGACGGAACTTAGTGCTATTGACGGATATTAGTACCGCACCTATGTGCCAGGTTCGATGCATCTGTAGCGAACACAGATTCAATTTGCCCGCGTTGTTCACCACCGCCTATGCCAGTTTCGATGGGAACGACCACGTCAAGTCGGAGGACAAATTTTGCAACGCAAATGCCTGACAGAACAGAAAGAATTAGACCAGAAGCAGTTAGAGTTGGAACAGAGGCAATTAGCGCTGCAGAGAAAGCATTTCCAGGAGAAATACAAGCTGGGTCGCTAGCTGATGAATCTGCAAGTGCAAGAAGAAGTATCTCGAGATAGCATAAAACATGTGCAAGAATGGGTTGATGAGCACACCACTGCGAAGCAGAAATCCTCCGTACGCCCTTCGTGTGCAACGAAGTTTCATCCAACCCCACATAACGGCTGGGGGAAGAAAGATTCATGTACATGTATTTAAGTCCGCTCGTCGAGAGCCACACACAATGAAATTCATGCATAGCATCAATCCCATTTAGGAATGAAATAAGCGCGATTTTTGCGCGTAAACCTGAGCAACATCACTTCTCTCTCTCAGTTCATATCTCTCCCTTTCAAGCTCCCTCAGAGCGTATGCCGCATCCCATCACGATTCTCAAGAGGATTTTTATGTGAACTTTTTTTCTTTACGGGGAGTTTCCAATTAACGCGGATTTTACAATTAACACGGTTTTTTACGCGGATTTTCGAATTAACGCGGTTTTTTTACGCGGATTTTCCAATTAACGCGGTTTTTTTTTACGAGGTACGTATCCCCCGCGTAAAAAAACCTGGGTGTACATACTTTTGAGTCATGGTTTGAAGCTAAGCTTGGGGATAATCGAGTTGAAGACGATTTAACGCCGTTAAGAATTCTAAAAACTATCATCAAAATTAACAGCAATATCAATAACATTGTCTCTTTCAACAAGGCAGAGAAATCAGTTGAAATGTCATCAACTGATTTCTCTGAAAGAAAGCAACCATAGTATTAAGCTTTGGTTTTCAATTAAATCCCGTATTACAACAGGACACTTTTCTTGTGAAAGAAAATAAGAGCGCAATCCTTCGAAAATACTAATAATTCTCTCGATAGAAGGTCGAAGTGGAATCGTATGTTATCCTGCTCGAGCAATTTAGCAACATGTTCACCGACAGAATCACAACATCTCTTCAATTTTGTTATACGAATCGTGTAAATATGAAACTTTCAATATCGATTGCATGTTGAAGACAGTTGTGTGAAATCTCTGCGAATACAGCAATGTAAATCCTAATTCATTCATCAGACTTGGGGGTCTTCGTAGCCGTATTGGTTGCGCGTAATGTGCTATTTATAGATACGACTAAATATGTGACATGTACATGATTAAAATCCGGCTCTGTTACAGCTAAAATGCTAATGAGCCTAAAAATAAAATAAAAAAATGAGATGAAAAAAAATCATTCATCAGATGTTCCTTTGAATAAAATTAATGCAAATAATGATAGTAGAATTTTTAAGGAATATAGTATTTTTTGTGTACTCAAAATTCGGTACAATTTGAAAAAAAGTCGGGACAATCAGAATCGGTCGAAAAAAAAATTGTAAGGGGTTGTATCTAGGACACAAACGCATATTTTCGACGTAGAACTACGCAATTATATTATGCAATCCACTCGTTTACCACTTCGAATATTATTTTAGAATGCATCGGAATGTTTGTAATAGATTATGTACTTCGTTACATATAAATTTGATGAACGTCCTTTTACGTTCACATTATGCCTAGGACTACCAAAATATGTGAACGGAAAAATTGTCAAACGATCATTGTATTTTACATTTCTCTCTGAAATTATAGCACATCTCATGTTTACGTAGTTCTCGAACCGAGAATGTTCATTCAGGGAAATACATTCCGGTCTGCACAACGACAAGCGAGTACAAAAGTCCGTGTTAGGGAAACATAGTTCAGTGGGAAAAAATACCTCCGATTTGCATGTTTTACAAAGCGGATTCCCCCAGGCACATTGATTTTGAAGTCCGTGTTAGGGAAACACAGCTCGATGGGAACAAAAATACCCCCCACTAGCATGTATATTTGCAAAGCGGATTTCCACCGGTACATCGATTTTGAAGTCTGTGTTGGGGAAACCGCAAATCGGGCCAATCTAAACTTGGCAGTTAGGGCGTTTATATAACGCTTGACATTTTACAGTTATTCAATTGTTTATCTCATGAAAAATAACATTTTATTAATTGTGATAGACGCGTAGAAATATTTCCTATCAATTGATGCAAACATCTTTCCAATCTGTTAAGAAATGTTCGAGTTATAAGCATTCGATATACGAGTACGGTTAGCACACAAATCGGCAGAACAAATGTATGGGAAAAAAGGAAGTTCTTCCAGTTTTCATGAATTTAAACCGTTTAGAGATTAGCGAATTGTAATGTATAGCATATCAAACAAATCTTAGAGAATTTCCGATTCGATTGGTATGCAAATCATGAGAATTCGTTCACAGTGAAAATAGTTATTAACGTTACTTTATTTCATTAAAACGCGACCTGTTTTGTGATTTGGTACCCTTCCTGAAAGACGTAGTTCTACGTCAAAACGGTACTGTCCCGTTAAAAACGGTACGTTTTGTCAGCTTATGTGTAATCCTAATAATGTTCTCGAAAACTATCGATGTCAGACAAAACGTAGTTATGATAAGTTAAACATGGATTTTTGAAGGAAACATCTTTAATTTTGAATGCGCATTTCTGGAAAAATTCCCGATCAGAAATGATAATATTAACTCCTTCCGACGACCCACTTCACACATCAAGTGATTTCACTACTCTGCTGAGCGTTTTAGCGCCCTATGTTATTCAAGTACACAACGAGTGAGACTCGATGTTGTACGGGAAAGGGTTAAAATGCATACTGGTACCCACAATCATATGAAAATAGTTTTTAAAACCAAAATAATTTTTTTGAAATCGATTTGCGTTCTATGACTGATTTCGATCGATGTTTGCTACTTCAGGACATATAGTGTTAAAAATAATCAAAAGTGTTAAACGATTCAGATGACCATATCACCGTGAAACTAGTCCTGGCTGAATGCTGATTTGAGTCAAACATAAAACGGTTAATCATTTGGTATTTTTCTCCATACATCGCTCTAAGCAGAAATTAAAAAATAAACTAAATTTCACAACAGCAGCTGTCTCCATCAGTGCACCCTGCGCTTTAGGTGGCAAATCCGCATTAACATACAAAGTACAATCTCCCGTGATAGACGAAGCTAACGGATAGTCCGACACCTGCGCGTTGGAACATAATTTGAAACTCAACGAAGTGTGTCTGTCAACAATGGATAGTTATGTTCCCGCACGGCGCACAGTAATTGTCAATATCCAGGTCCAAACTTCAACGTATGCGCTGATGACACGGACGGCAACATTACAGAATCTCATCAAGAGCATCACAGTGTCAACATTCTTCCGAGCCGGCGAAGGAAAGCGGCATCCAAAGCGATAGCATGACTGCTGCTCATCATGATCCCTGCCAGCAAGATGATGCACCTGAACGTCGCGTCTTGCATTGTGTAATGCGCACCTTGAGTCAATATTTGCCATCTTGGTGCCGACACAACGAGAAAAAATGGTGCACGAACAAACGCTATGAAAACTTAGCTTCTTTTTAGTGGCTCTAATCTCTCCCCTCCTTGTAATTGATTGTTTTAATTGTGCTTTTGAGACTACAGCAGATTCGTTGCGGGCCATACCCATAAAACATTAAAATAACACAAACTGGCTGTAAAAGTGTGAAAAATGATAAGTAAAAGCAATTTTGCCGACACCGCGCGCCGCTGACATCCCTGGCAGGAAGTTACCGAAAGAGGTGAGCGGCAGTCAGTGGCGTGAATCACACATTAGCGCGCGGGATATAAAATCATTACTACCCAAACGCAACAGACGGCGTACGGAAGCATAAATACAACACGCGAGACACGAATGTGTGTATCCAATTTCAATAAAACTTGCGGCACCATACGAGCTATTAGATGATCATTACTTTTTCGGGCGAATTTTCCTCGCGCCATTTCACAGCCCTCGCATTTAGGATCTCTAAGCACAACAGCATCAGCAGCAGCTCGGAGGGGGTAACGAAACGCTCAAATGAGCTGCTGATGTAAGAGAGCGTATCCAAATGCGATTATTATTTATTATGTTAATTGTTTTTATCACACGATTGCCGCCCCAAAACCGTTTCCGCGATTTGGAGGGCAATCCTGTTGCTTATTTTTGAATTCTCGCGCGCCCGTTTCGCTCGAGCCCGAGAGTGCCATTGAATTCGCCTTCGCTTCCGAATCATCGAAGCAGCGTGAGAGGGGAAAAAAACTGTAATATCCGCCGAAATAAATTTCCAACTCAATGAACTTTTTTGGAGCTCCGGTTGGTACCGATACAGGGACTCTCGCAGGACAGCGTGTGCATGTGGGGTTTGGGAGGATATTGGGGCTGTAGTTATAAACTCATTTGCGTTCCCACATATGATCCTTCACGGCGGCTTGGGATGCTTGAAATGGTCGGACTGTGGTCGAAAGATCGTGAATATTTGAATGTTGTTTCGATAAGATACTGGGATCAACATGGGTGACTTACCGGTAAGTTACGATGTATAATCGATACTAATATTCGGTTACAGAAAAATTCGGAAAAAAAAGGATTTCTATTAGTTTTTATGTTAGCGTCAGAAATAAAGTGATTCTTCTTAATGTTCATCATTTAAAGATAATCCATATAACGTTTCGTAAAAATTCTATTATTTTTTTTACGTTTTGATTTTGAAGTCTGTTGTATAATGCAACTTTTATTCGAAATCGAATGAAGGTATTTTTTTCTTTTTTCCCCCTGGTGGGTGTGATTTACTGCGTTCTCTATTTTGAACTACTACGGTTCAAGCTTATCTACTGCTTATTGCTATCAGTTGATGCTGGTTTATCAGGATTACATGCGATTCCAGTCTCTCCTGTATTGTACAACGTCTTTACATATGATATTCCTGCCATTAACGGTAAGATCAGTTCTTCCTCTTATGACCCTGTAGAAGTGACTACAAATTTGAACAATAGTATTATACAATACTCAAATTACTGTAAACGATGGAAAATTTAAATTAGCGAATATAAATGCGAAGCAATTCTCTTCACAAGGTTTAGAAGTCGAGAAATTAACGGATGTGACATTCCTATGTTAGCGTCTCATGTCATCATGTCATCATGTCGGGTGTGAGGGACGAAACACTCAACAGGAACGCGCAAATATTGCCGAAATGGCTGCCATTTTTGTTAAAATCGAGTTATTCTTCATGAAAAATCGCCGCTCATAAAATTCGAAAAAATGAGATATCAACAACTATGTAACACTTTAGATAATTCATTTGAACATGCTGAAAAAAAGTTCAGCCGAATCGGTCGAATAGATCCTAAGATACCGATATCGATACCACCAGTTGAAAGAATAAGGATTCGAGAAAAACGCGTTTAAAAATTCGTACAGTAATACTATATCCCTTGAGGTGACTTCATAATTTTGGCTGTAACTTTTCAACGAAATCAAATATCGAAAAATGCTTCTAGGACAACATTTCTAAGAGCATAAGCTTCCCAAAAATGCAAAAAACAAAAATCCATTTTTTTCGATTTTCCAGACTGGGGTCCCCCTTAATGCATACGTTGAGACGGTAAAAGTTCCACAGGGAACGTGAACACCAAAAAATATTTTAAATATATAGGATTAGTTTCAGATAAAACATGTACAATACTCATTGGAAAAAACTGAGAAACTATTCAGGATGCTATATTCCTTTATTAATCGTAAATCTAAATTGCCTTTAGAAAACAAAAAAAAAATCTATATATATATATATATATTATATAAATGGATTTCTGTCTGTCTGTCTGTCTGATTCTTATGGACTCGGAAACTACTGAACCGATCGACATGAAAATTGGTATGTAGGGGTTTTTGGGGCCGGGGAAGGTTTTCGTGATGTGACCCCTCCCTCTCTCTAAGGGGGATCTGCCATACAAATGAAACACAAATTTCTGCATTACTCGAGAATTATTCAAGCAAATGAATCCAAATTGAGCATATTGAGGTATTATGGTGCAATAAATGTTTCTATGGTGGTTAGATACCCCTCCCCCCTCTCTTAGGGGGGGCTGTCATACAAATGTAACTCAAATTTCTGCATTACTCGAGAATTCACAGCTATCCATTATTGAAACCAAATTTGGCATTTGGAGGTTTTAGGGAACAATAAATGTTTTTACGGTGATGAGACACTCCACCCGCTCTCTAAGGGTGGGCTGTCATACAAATGAAATACAAATTTCTTCATAACTCGCAAACTAATCAAGCGCCAAATTTGTCATGTGAAGTTTTTGCGGGGCACGAAACGTTTCTATGGTGGTTACATTCATCCCCCCTCTCTAGGGGGGGCTGCCGTACAAACGAAACACAAACTGATGCATAACTCGAGAACTAATCAAGCACAATTTGGGATGTGAGGGTTTTGGGTATGAGAAATGTTGATATGACATCTCTCCATACATGACAATTGAAAAAAATCATTAATTTGTTTTTTTTTTACTTGACTACATGATATTTGTCAACAGTTTTTGTTTTGATTTAATCAATTAATTTATAATGAAGGAAACTAATGGAAAAAACGCTCATTATTTGCTCAAAAAGAACATGCCTATTATTGACCAACTTACCCCGTGTGTGGGGTTAGTTGGTGAATTTATTGTGAAATATAAAGACGTTAAATAAAAGAAAAATGTCAAATAAATGATTCTCTGGTTATTTTTCATTGAAAGGGTAAAAGGTAAGCTTCATTGTGGTACTTAACATTCTAACGCGAAACTTCGTACTACAAAGTTATAGCCAAATTTATTCAAAAATGACCAACTAGCCCCGCCCTACCCTATATATGGATTGAATTGAAGTCTATTCCTGAATGGTCAGAGATTTAAAGAAACATTAGCATAAAATTTCCTGTTCAAATTGATGAAAACATTTTGTTTGGTGAGTGGACAACGATTAAAGGAAGTATAATTGATTATATAAAAAGATGGAACAAACAATCCGTGCCAGTTAAAGATCGTTGAATGTAAATATTTTCAGAAATAGAGAACAAACTTCTAGAGTGAAAGGTATTTTTGAAGCTTACTGCATTTGAAGCATTTTGTGTCTAACGGATCGTAACGGATTGGCACAGTCTTCACCTTGAAAAACTTCATGTCCTGTCGGTGCTCAGAAGTGGTCACGAATGTTGGTGACACATCTATTTTACGAGAAAAGATACATAGAGGAAGATCTAGGTGGCGTTCTGCATATCTAAACGAGTAAGTCGGTTCGAGAAAATTCAAACTCGAATCGAATTGAATTTGGTATTGTGTATCTTTTTCGGGGTAATATTTCAGTGTACTAGATTTCGAGCAAAATTTTTCTCGAAGAGAAATGTCAAATTTTTGGGTTCGTCAACAAGGCAAAGTGCACGGCTATTGTAAAGATAAAAAAAGATTGAAAAACAAATTCAATTTGTGAATTGTTAGAATTGTGATTTGAAAGTAAAAATTGCGAAATGTTTCCTAACGACAGCGATAGTGAACAAGAGAGCACGCTTATTGTGCGATTCACATAGAACGTTACGGAGAAGAACGTCTACGTTCCGTCAACGTCTCCACCAATTCACACATACAGTCAATACGTCCACCAACCCGTCACGTCAAATGTCAAACGAATGATTTATTTAATGTTATTCATGGTGTCGCCATCTACAACAATTTTAAATTGCAATGCCCTCTTTCGAATCAGCATGCCTAGAATCAGTCCTAAATTTTGAAAAATTCAATGAAAATTTTTGAATTAAAATGCTTGAATCCCGTAGTCCGACTCTTATTCAACTATAATAATATATAGACTATTTCTCTCAGCTAGGCGCGAATGATTTTCACTCCGAAATTTGGGACTAAGAGATATGTTGGCATAAAAAGTACAGTATGTTACTTATAATGCGACATGCCGAGGCACCATTTAGTGTCGCATTGGAGGCAATTTTGACCAGTAATTGGACATTTGCGACAGGTGGCGACTTTCAAAGTGGGGCTATAATTTGGGCCCCGAACTCAATGTTTACAAAAATGTCCAATTAAAGGTAAAATATCTAATTAAACGTGTTGCATCACAGGTCTGTCCAATTAGCTAAATGTCGAATTAGATGTAAATTACTGTACAACCAAAATCAAAACAAAAGCCGTGACACAAAGCCCAGACAAAAACCAAACGAGCCGTCCGTCTCCGTCAATTATTCTTTTCTACAAATCCTGCCGGTCGTTTTCGTTGAACGTATGCTGACGGGTCGTTACGTTGCCGGTGTATGTGAATGTTTTCATGATAATTGTATGGTAGAATAACTGACGTAACGTGACGTGACGGGACGTGAACGTGACGTGGATGTTGTATGTGAATCGCACTTATCGCACAGATGCGGGAGCTGAGGGATAAACGTAACCCTCTATCGCCAAGTGAAAATGAGTGAGTTGTTTTTTGTGTTATTTTAGGATTTCGGCTGCATTTCAGGCTTAGCCGAGAAGCTTTAGAAAATATTTCGGATACAACCGTTTTCAGAAGCGCTGTTATTCCTTCAGATTTGAACCTAGCGGCCGTTTAGAACCTTCTGGCTTCTGGGCGTACGAAATTAATGTAATAACGGAGGAAACATTTTACTTGGTATGGTCCAACAAACAGTTTCATCAGTGTTCAATGAAAAGATGCCACTTCTGGGAAGAAGCTTATACGTAAAATGGATGGACACAACACCGTTTGATGGAACAAAGCAATATTTCTACGACAATTCGGTGCATTCTTTAAACTGTCCCATAATTTGTGAGAAGTCCTCTTCGTATCAAGGGTATTCAGCAGATTTCGGGCGAGATCCGAATGTTTCTCTATGAACTCCGTCAAATGTTCCACTTGGGGCGTGTTGATTCTTTTTGCATTTCTTTGTGATTCCATAGTGCTTAAATAACAAGTGATTAATCATACAACATACTAAAAGTATTGTATTTATACTCACATACTGGTACGAACAGACGTCAAAACCGAAGGAAATACAATTGAAATTTTGTTTGATGTAAGGTTTGGTATTAATATTAACGTTTCACTAGCATTATCCCTTAAGACGATCAACTATTTCTTGTCGAGACATTTGTAACACACTGTGAACAGTGCCTGGAGGAATGACGAGTATGTCATGATTATAGCTAGGACTGGTACCAGAATGACCAGATGTAGATCCCGGGAAGTGAATCTTCATCAGTGAGTCTAATATTTCTGAGCGAAATTTTGTGAACAAACCATCGTCCTGTTTAAAAAAACCTAGCTCGTTCGAGTGGTCTTTTGTAAGAGTCTTACTGAGTCTTGCAACGATTGGGGTACTTTCAATGCTTTCGCAGTTTCGTACCAAAGATTTTCGTTTAGATAATCTTAGTTCCCTACTATCTCCGGTTAGGGTTCTCCTATATTGAGATCAATCCAAAGTGATTTTCGCTCTGTTGAACTGTTGCCGCGCTGTTTTGTGAAACTGCTCGAATCTTTTGTTCCGCCAAGTTTCTTGTCGAAGAGATTCTCTTTTGTGGATAGTTACTGTTTTAGACGGAAAGTATCGTATTGTTTAATTTTTTTTGAAGTTGATCCAAGCTATTGAATCGACCTTATCCTTGTATTCAAAATGTTTGACTACACGAGTTCAAGTAAATATCGTTCCCAGTTGTTTTTTTTTTTTGGATCACGATATTCTCTCTGTACTGTCAAGCCACCATCCCATTCAAAAATAATGTATCTGTGATCAGACAAAGACGCCTCGTCCGAAACGTACCTGTTGTGTATTTTCCCAGAAATTACCGGACTGCACAGTGTTGGGTTCAGTACTTCTCATCTGACGTTGTAAACGTTGGTTCATAGCCTATATAAGCAATGTCAGTGTTGTTTGAAAACAGAAAAACAGCTCAACTGTTTTTGTTAGAACTACCCCACAAAGTGTGATGCGCGTTGAGATCACAGCCGATGACGAATTTTGGCCTTCTCTGCAGTAATTAACAAACGCTATAACCTCTCGGGTAGGAACCTAAGGGACGTTGCCAGAAAAATTAGCCGACGCAACTACAGTCAACTCTCCTATAACGCGGCCCTCTTAGAGCGCGGTTTCCGTTTAACACATTGCGGACCGCTCACGAGATTTCTCGTTTTCGCGTTCCTTCTTTATGGACTTTTGTGAAGTTAGCGGATAAAAGTTTTTGTTGCGTGCAAGTTTCTATTCAACGTCTTGCTGGATTTAATGAATAATGAATTATTTCAGTTGAAATAAATTGATTGTTTATCAAGTAACAACAATTTATCAAGTTCAAAATCATGCTCATTAGATAGAGAATTGAATCATTCATCTTTCCAAATAATTATTTTTTTATCGTGACAGAGAAAAGTTATAGACTGAAACGTGAGCATGGGTAGGAAAATATACAGAATTTCGAAAATGAAAAAAAGTTGTTCGAGTATAGTTATCGAAGTTTTCGATAGAGAAATAGTTACAAGCCAAGTTGTATGGAAGAAATGGAAGAATTATTATAAAGAAATTGAAAAAAAAATATTTGGAAGGACCCAAAAAGATTTTCGAGATAGTACTTATTCGATATACAATATTTTTATCTATCTTTAGTAAAATTTCCATTGGTCGGAAAAGGGTCTAAGAAAAGTTATAGCCCAAAACCTATGCAACTTGTATGGTAAATTAATTCAAAGAAAATTTAAAAAAGATATTTGAAAGTACTAAAAACACATTTTTGAGATAATACTCATTGGATAGATAATACTTTTATCCATCTTCAGCCATATTTTCGTTGGCCGGAAAAGAGTCTGGGAAAAGTTATGGGCCAAAATGTATACAAGTTGTAGGAGGGAAATTAATAAATTTATCGAAAATAGAAATAGTACTTTTTCAAACTCGAAAAAAAATGCAAAAAAGCAAAGTCGAAATTTTTAGGCGATTTTTGAAATGCTTTAAAATCGTGAATTATCAACGCATGAAGATGGGATATAAATCTCTTTAAAGCATAATTTACATGGATTTACACGGAATATTTTCTAGAGAAATTTATATTTCAATGTATGTAGATGTAGTGGACAAAAATATCGGGAAGAAATGAGAAATCGATTTCTTTCTGTTTTTTCAAAGATAGCAAATCCAATTAACGTTATCAACTATCTTTCATTTGATTTCTATGACGTTGTTGTGGACCATTCAGTACTGAGATATTATATAAAATTTCGAATTCGTATTTGATAATAAATAGTTCAATAAATAATCATCGATAAACAGTTCGCGTAAAAAAGGCTGGGTGTATAGAATTTATTAGAGTTTTCAACCTAATAAATTCTATACACCCAGCCTTTTTTACGCGAGGGAATAGAATTTTGCTATAATTTGTCGCGGTACACCATAACGGGTGTTAAATAAAAAATGAAAATTTTTTCAATCACATATAAAAATTTTTTTTTCATTGATTTCAGTATTTTTCATTAATAACATAATGTATTTTCTTCAAAAAAATTTCAGTGAATGTTTGAGTAAGGGCCGTGGTCTGCTGTTCGACGCAACTTTGTCGCGATGCTCTCACAAGAACGTTGTACGGCACTTACGTCCATTTTCCGGATACAATTCCGGATTCTTGTAGTCAGTTGCTTCGTGTCCTTGACCCTCCAATTGTTTTTATACACTTGGGCACTGAGTGAGCCAAAGAAATTCTCTATTGGGCGGCACTGGGGCAAGTTTGTTGGGTTACGATCTTTCGGCACGAACGGTATCTTTTTCTCCTCAAGATACGCCAGCGTCTTCTTGGCGTAATGGGAAGACGCCTTGTCCGGCCAGAAGACGTACTTCCCATCCGCGTGATGCTCGTTCAGGAACGGCAGCAGGATTTTATCGAGGCACTCTTCTCGATAGATTTGTTGGTTGATTGCCAGACCGCTCGGCTTAAACCAAGACTTTGAAATTCCTCGGTCGGAAATGGCGATGTACAACATAACCTTTTTTTTTGAAATTGTGCTTGAACTTGTATTTCACTTCAGGCGGTGCGGATGACTTGTCGCTGGAGTAGTAATTATCATTTCCTGGAATATGCGTTTTGGACAGCGGAAAATAGCTTTCGTCGTCCAGAACGAAAGACGTCCCGCGGTATTTTTTGGTCATCCACCGACACTGTGATTTAACCGTCTCAATCTGCACCTCCGTGTACTCCGGCGACCTCGTCTTCTTCCTGCAGACGATTCCTTCCATCTTGAGGGTCCGATGGATCAATACGTGGGAGCAGCCATATTTCCGACCGGCGTCACGCAGGCTGGTTGCGTCCTTGTTGTCAAACAGCTTCTTTAACGATGTCTTCCTCTGCTTCGTCATTATAGTCACCGGCCGACCACTTCCGCCCTTCCACTCTAGGTTCAGGGAACCCAGGATACGATATACCGTACTGACAGGTACATTTTCTTCCTTAAAATGTGCCACCGTGAACTTTTTTCCTTGCTGGAAATGTGTTTCGTAGAACCGTACAACGTTCGTGTGAGAGCATCGCAACAAAGTTGCGTCGAACAGCAGACCACGGCCCTTACTCAAACATTCACTGACATTTTTTTGAAAAAAATACATTATGTTATTAATAAAAAATACTGAAATCGATGAAAAAAAATATTTTTTTTTATATGTGATTGAAAAAATTCTCATTTTAACACCCGTTAGTAGATGTACTTTGAGTATTTTTCTCAAATTTTCATTTCCAAGCCTGTTGAGAATGGGGAAAAAAAGAAACCTCATTTTTTCACTATAGCTCTTATAGTGAACCATATAGGAGAATTATCTTATTATTATCTGAAAAAAATCACACATATCTATAAAAGGCATAGGAACACATTGAAATACGAATTATAGTAGTACTGAATCTCTAAATCCTCAAAAAAAATCAATATTTCAAGATTTTTTTTTAGTACTTAAAATTTTTTAGGATTTTTTTATTATATGTCAGTATTTTTTTCAATTTTTTATCTCGAATCTATTCAGAATGGCGTACTTAAAATTGAAGGATATGTTTTTCACCATAGATCCTATGGTGAATTACATAGGAATTCGAAAAGTCAAAATTCCTATACGATAGAAATTTTTACTTCAATTTTACTTTTTATTTCCTTACCCAGCCAGACCCTTTCCGCCGTACAACTCGTGAACGTTTTGGCCTATAACTTTTCTTAGGCCCTTTTCCGACCAATGATGATTTGGTTAAAGATAAATAAAATTATTCTTTATCGAATGGGTACTATCTCGAGAATGTGTTTTCGGTCCTTTCAAATACCTTTTTTTCAATTTTCTTCAAAATAATTAATTTCTTCCATACAACTTGACCTATAACTTTTCTCAGACCCTTTTGCGATTAATAAAATTGTGGCTGGAAGAAATATTTCTCTATCGAATAACTTCGATAACTCTATTCGAACAACTTTTTTTAATTTTGAAAATTCTGTAAATTTCCCTATATTGACCCATGCTTACGTTCCAGTCTATAACTTTTATCCATCACGATCTAGAAAAAAATCAATTATGTAAAAAGATGAATGATTAAATTCTCTATCTAATGAGCATAATTTTGAAGGTTGTCATTTGATAAACAATCAATTTATTTCAATTGAAATAATTCATTATTCATTAAATCCAGCAAGACATTGAACAGAAACTTTCACGCAAAAAAAAACTTGTATCCGCTAATTTCACACAAGTCCGTAAAGAAGGAACGCGAAAACGAGAAATCTCGTGAGCGGTCCGCAAAGTGTTAAAGTGTTAACAACGTACCATTAAACAAATTTGTTCGATAGAAGCTGGCGAATCCGAGTTTCTTATAGCGCGATTTCCATATAACGCGGAACGCACTCACCGCGCTATAGGGTTGACTCTATTATGTCGGATCTTCTCTTGGCAGTTGGTCTCTCAACTCTGATCGCGACGTTGTCCCGTTCACAGCTATTATAACATCCTCCTTAGGGTCTTTGGACCCTTTGCTCTGGTTCGCAATAGTTTCAGGTTCGTTTTCAGACATGCTACTATAGAGATCCGCCATTTGCAGGCGGAGTTAAGTTTTACTCAGAGTTTGTTTAGTGTCAGTGCGTTATCATGTTCAATGCGTTTCACAACTATAGAACCACCCATTTTTTTTTGAGTTTCCAGAGATACGAAAGAAGTCGGTTGAATTGAAGTATATAGTGTAGAATATAATAACTATCTTCATTTATAAGACTGGCAATTTGAACTTTATTGTTGTGCCCAGGCGCGAAACATTAAAAAAAACTTAACTTCCATTGTTTCATAACTATAGAATCAGATGGAAAAACTCCCACTCTTTACAACATTAACGTCAATTACAAATGAATTATAATAAGTTTCTCATTCGTAAGTCATCTTTAGTTCACAATCAGTTCAAAATACCCATTTGGGGAGGTTTCGACCAAGCTGCGCCATGTTGTGGTGTGTATTTCGTTCTACGCAGAGGATACTGCTCGTTGCGGCTCTTCAAATCATTCATACTGCTTGTAAGCTGCATCTACTATTCGAACGATCACTCCTTATAAGTTTTTGATTATGTTTTGATCTGGAAACGAGCTGACCAGTCCATAATCCGAAGTCCCTATTCATTAAACTATGCCATCGCTTTCTGGATTTTATGAATTGATGCCAAGTTACCCAATTATCACGGTTTTTTTTATGCAAAAACAGAAGTAAATGATTCTGAATTGATGACAAACATAAGTCTCGAGTACTCTAGGCAGCAGATTCGAGCATCCCCAGTGTGGCGCGTATACTCTCCCAAGCCTGACTCGGCCTATTCTAAGCACCCAACAAAATAGGCTACGGGTCTCTCTCGCCAATGTTTTTTTAAATTCTAACAGTGGAGCAGGATACGATCCGTATCCGGATCTATTCGCGCACCGTGTCGCCCCCGGAATAACCCCCCTCCCCATCGGAAAGCGGTTCGGAACTTTTCAATTCCATGTTTTCGATATTATTTAGTGTTGAAGCCCTGACTCCCGGGGTAGCGAAGCGCGTCGTGCGAGTTTGCAGTCATTAAAAGAATCTGCTACACACATTTATGGAGCAATGATTTGTCGTCGGCGCTGTAATTTAATGTGGTGAGCCTGGCCTCATTTGGGCGGATGTCTGTGCGGAACGCACACGCATCGCTTAGGGCTATCATCCACCCCTAAAGGATGGCACTCCCCGGATCAGGACTCGTAAGAATGGAGCGTTTCTTTAATTGCCTTTTAGTGAATATTTATGATTTTCATTAAAAACGACATACGTGCGTGTCGTCACTTAAATCAATTTTATAGGAAAGCTAGCTAGCAACATATGGATCGTGATACGGAAAGAGGATATTTACAAAACGGGTAATTAGCTCTCGATAACACGAGCATCATCGGAACGATAAAACGGCTGATTTCTGCTTATCATGTTTGTGTGATTTTTCACGTTCTATCAATGTTTCTCCAATCCCACCGCCTCCATCGGCTCGTTAACAGCTATTCAATCTCCAGAGTTTCGACTCGGTGAGCAACTGTCGCTTTCCCACAGCCCACATGCAAATCAACAGTCCTTTTTATGATCGTGTTCGTGAAGCGTCGTGATTTATGTCCTCGTTAGTAATGAATGGCTTTGCCCTCCCTTTCGTGTATATGGCTGAACTGGAATTGTCGAGGAATTTATCTTTTCCCAGTGTCAGAAGACGGACTCCAAGAAAGGATACATTCAAACACACACATTTCTTCCGTCAAAGCCGTTTCGAGAGTGGATTTCCGAGGCATGGGTACGCAGTTTTGAGCGATGCCACAGCCAGCGCCGCCAATAGAAATCCACTTGCAATATGATATTTTTATGTCAACCGCGTGAAAGCAGAAGCCGAAAGCCATAAAATAAACTTTCTTTCTCCGCTCGTCGTCTCGGTCTCGGTGCCACAATCGGATCGAGCCTCTCGCGCGTAAGCTCAATCTCCAGGCTTTGTGACTTGGGTTTTTTGGGCGTTGAGCGGCGGCGACGAGTGGAAAAGGACGAATACTTCGGTCGCTACACAAAACAGTCGCTCTCTGGGCGGAATGTGATTTATGGGAAATCTTCATGCATGATATTATTATTTTCGTATCTCGGTTCGACGGATTGGATTCTTCTGGCTGTCAGGCCTCTCTGGCTCGAACTCGATCACATTTCTCGGACGCTTTTGTTGGTCGAATTTGTGTATAATTCATCTGTTCACAGTCAGCCTATTAGTGGAATGGCAGAGGAATATATTGATTCGATTGGATTTTTTTTACATCTTCCATCAGCACAACCCTGGATGACTCTTTTGAGTCTTATTGTGGTTGTTCTACAGAAAAGTATTGTAATAGAATTGGTGTCACTGGAATGATCTGAACTAATAATGCTTGTTTCTGTACATTCTGTCAATTATATACCGGATATTTTAATTTTAAATCTTCCGGCTGATTTTTTAAATTTTTTTAAGATGGAACTAATTTTAGTGGTCATGATGTCAATTTTTTGCTCGATCTGTCATTTAGTTTGTTTACAGCGTCATTAAGAACATGTTGAAAAAAAGTAAACTCAGCGATTTGTTATAACAATAATTCTATTGGTCAAAGATATTGTGTGAAATTTTATGTTGCACCTCTCCAACTGATGAAAATATCGACAAAATAAAAGGAATGGTCGTCGTACAAAGTCGTTTAGGTTTGAGAGAGCTAGAGAGCTCATGAATGAAATATCTCTCACAAGACCGTTCGTCATATTTTGCTCAAATTTCATCAAAAATTCATCGCTATCAAGTGGCTGAAGTCGTTTTCGAACTGTCAAATTCTGATCCCACATTTATCCAACGCATGACTACTGGCGACAAGTTATGGGTGTGATGTTTTCCTATTCCAGAAACTCAAATGACCGCTTCTTTGAACTCTGAGTTGGAGCTAAGTTGGAGATCCTTTTGACATCGTCCCACATATTTCAGCCAAATCGGTCAAGTAGATCCTGAAATATCGATACCACCAGTTTGAAAAAAACATGGTTTCGAGAAAAATGCGTTCGAAAATTCGTACAACAATACTATAACCCTTGAGGTGATTTCATACTTTTGGCTGTAACTTTCCAACGAAATCAAATATCGAAAAATTCTTTCATGGCAACATATCTGAGGACATAAGCTTCCCAAAAATGCTAAAAAAACAATCAATTCTTTCGACCGGGGTCCTCCCTTAAAAAAGAAATTACCACCATCCATTGTTGATGCCCAAAATAATAGAAGGAGCAAATAGAATAAATAATTTTATTTTATCACAATGGTAAAAATGTCTCTCAAATAATAATTTCTACAAAGGTATGAACTATTCCAAATTTAATTTATAATTTATTGAATCCTATTTTCTATATATTGAAGTTTTTGTAGGGTTAAATAAAATTCCTCCACGACCGTCACTATACGTTTTCTATTTAAATAATTTAAATAAAATAGAACAGCGTTAATATATAGGGGAAGTGGGGGCATAGTGGTCACCCTAAGGAATATGCCCATTTCCAACGCCCACATACCGATTCAATTCCCGTTTCTCGAAGAATATTATAGTTCAACTCATTGTTCTTCAAGATAGCAAACGGATTTTAATGTAAAAATTCAAAATAGTGTACTTTTCATCATTAGAAAAAAAGGTGAAAAATCGAACTTTTTTTTTTTGCTTGGAGGTAAAGTGGTCACCTAGTGGGGGCAAAGTGGTCCCCCGCACCTATCAGGCCAAATGGGATAGATTTATGCGTTTTTTCGTCCAAATTTGTTCAAATCATATTTGATATAGTAGGTACATGTATGAAATAAGCTTGGCCTATTCACCTAGAGTCTCAATTCAAATTTTCTCTTGCATACAAAAGTAATTTCTGTTTTTATTTGTATTCAGACATGCGACAGCTCTACTGAAGTACAGGGTGACTCAAAAGTCATTAAATTCTTCAAACATAAGGAGACTATCAATACGGTGTCAATATTCAATAGTTATACTACAAAACAAGCAGGTGACCACTTTGCCCCCCATGACCAATTTGCCCCCACTACCCCTAATTGATTTTCATTATTACTTTACGTTGTTCTGCACTGTTTTTTTTCTTATTTCTGTTTTATTTTTCAATAATTTTCTTGAATGTGTAGCATTTATTAGTTTATGACCATTAAGAGCATTTCCTCCATTTTTAGAATTTTCTCTGAGAAAATTATTTATTAAAAATAAATTTGAAGTAAATTGCTGTTATCGCTATTTTTTTTTAATTGTTACAGTTTATATGACTGAAATAATTTTATTGTCTACGATTACTTTTAGGATTTATGAAATTGGAATTAAATGAAAAAAAACACGCATTAAACAAATTATGACAACAATTTATTAATAATGTTATGTAAAATTTTTATCTCTAGTATGGTATTGAACATTCTGATTCAAATTTATTAGAAGTAAAAGTTAATAGAATTGTTGGTTCTCAAATCTAAAAGTATTTGTATACTCTTCTAATTCTTAAGCTATTATTATTATTAATGATTTATTTTTTAAAACTGCGATCTAATATCATTAACGAACATGAAGTTTGATTGGAAAGAAAACAAAAATAGAAATTAATTTAATATTTATTGTTTGACACTTCAGCCAACCAGTTGCGCTACATATCTTGAAGATATTGCTACTTTATATTCAACTTTTAGAACATGAGTTGCAATTATTGGCATATCTATGAAAATTACCCTCGATTAGTATATAAATTGGAAATAATCTAATAAAAATGATTAAATAACAACATGTTTTTGATTATTATTTCCTTCTATTCGTTATCTTCGTTCAAAATGAGTAGTTAGAAATGGGCCTGGAACAGGATAAGTAGTTTATCCACTACCCTCATTGAATAACTAAATACCATAATGGATCATCAGTTGACTTCTTCATTTGGCAGGAATTTCGTCTATATTAAAAATTCTCTATTTCGTTACAGCTGTGTTTAATATTCGATTAGAAGATACCTGGTTAGACTGAATACCTTTTTTTGTTTGATCGATAAATATTACAGTTCTTATTCTTCTTCAGCCTTTCTTAGTATTAGCTGGAGTTATACTCCCGTGGCCGAGTGGTTAGCGTCCCACACTATCATACCGGGGGTTCGGGTTCGATTCCCGTTCTGGCCGGGGGATTATTCATCAAAGAAAATTCTTCCGGGTTGCACTATAGTCACGCGTATTCCAGAGCTTGCCACTCCAGAGTGCATTTAAGGCGTGTTATTCGGCATAGAAATCTCAACCAAGTATTACTAATAAAAATGACGTAAGTAATGCTACGTTGAGAAGGCAAAAGTTCCACTGGAACGTTAGTGCCATCCAAGAAGAAGAAGAAGAAGCTGGAGTTATTACTAAACTACATATATATTTTGTTTAACATCGACATTTATTTTACTTTTTGGGACATCTGGAAGTTTGTATTTAAATTCTCAATTTTTTACACAAGAAAGTGGTAAAGAGGAATCACATGGAACTCTTTATATAATCTAGTTATATTAGCAATTGGTTCACTAGGATTTATTGTTTGGGGTTAAATATTTAATTTAATTTTGATTTTTTATTATTTTTATATTTTTACGTTAGGAATAGCAACAGTTTTTCAAATATTGAATAAACAAGAATTGTAATGTTTACCTAAAATAAATCTCACTAATTAATATTTTATTATTTTTAAAACTGTCATTCGAGAAATTCCGTATGAAATAATCTTTTTCCATTGAATTATATAATTGGTTATCTCCAATGGAATACACTTATTCTGATCTATCTATTTTGTCTCGAAACTTCTCATGTGTCAGAACAGTACAATAAACTTAAACTTCATATATAATCATTTTATCGTGGGATTCCGTCTGACCATTCAATATAGAAGCTAGAGTGCCAATGAAAATGATCATCTCGAATTTTCGAACGGAACTTTTTTCAAAATGTAGATTCCCACGAAAAACTATTCTATGCAAAATATTAGCTCAATCGAACTTCGTTTACTAGTGTCGCACAGCCGTCAAAGTTTGAGTTTTTTGAAAACCGGAAAATCACCCAAATGAAATCGAGTTTTCGAAAAAAAATCAATTTTGATGACAAATGTTTTAAATTTGCATGAAACGTCGATATTTATTGTGATCTCGAAATGTTTTTTTTTTGCAGCAAATTGTGATTATAATTTTTTTTTCTCTATTATAGTGACTTTCAACACATTTCGGCTGGTTCGTCACTTTTACTTCCATTTTTGGGAAAATGTCGGGAGTGAGAATTGAACTCGTGATCCCTGCGTGAGAGGTATGGATGTTACCACTACGCCAGATCGCCTCCTTGTGATTATCATTTTGCCAAACGATATACGTAGAAGTTCAGTGAGCTGAACACATGAAGGGGTATCTTCCAATGCAGTCTTGAATAACCGAACCAAAGCATTGTGTTCAAACCGCTTTTGAAATTCACACAAATTTCGGAGTGCAAAAATGCATGCAGGTACAAAAGTACCCGCACCTTGCATATATTTGCCATAAATAACTAATGTTCAATTGATGAAGCTTTAAACTAATTCATTCTCCTCTTATATTTGCAATGCCGATCTCCCAAGGCCAAATGGTTTTGAAATCTGTGTTAGGGAATCATATAGATTCCAGCGATCGTACATCAACCGCTGGACAATCATAATTGAGTGGATTTCCGGGCGAGCATTCGTTTATATATAGATTTGTGTGAACTCAATAGCCAGCTTTCAAATTAAATTTCAAGCTATTTAAAAAAGTTTTCAGGTCAATAATTAACAATCATATAAATCTTGGACATTTTAACTTCCAAATGAAGTGATTATCATACCACTCCGTTCAGCCGACAAAGAGATATCAAGGTACAAAACCTTAAGGTGGGACCAGAATACCGCGCTATGCGTCGCGTTGTGACAATTGTGCTTTGACGCTTCATTTTATATATGTGTGTTTCCATTTAGTCGAACACAATAATGCGTTGCGTCATTAGCATCGTTGTACTAAACGCTAACATTTGTTCTAAACTGCTTGCGCCGAATTTGCGATGACAGTGGCATGGTGTCGACGTCTGGTGGAAACATCAAATTAGGGCCATAATTTGGGTCCCAAACTCGTTAGTGTAATCTCTATCAGATTAGAAGACACGAAGCCGGTTTTTAAATTCAAAAATTTGATTGAAATTTTTCACATCATGTTATATGATTACTTGAAACACGTGTTTCTGACATTCATTCTACCATATGGCTAAACAATTTCAACATTGTTGCTGAATTTTTTTTCAACATAATATAAAGTAGTCTTCATAAACAATTTTCGTATGAGACTTTTTCACCACCTGCAAACAAAAATGTTTTTCATTTAAATAGAATACTATTTTGATATGGAAAAGCTAATTTGCATTCATAATTTTAATTTTGAAAACTTGTTCATTCCGACTGAAAATCAGCTGTTTTTCACACTCCCCTAAACTAGTAAACGACGCTCAATGCCGCCAGCACGGATATGTCAATGTGTTGTTTTTGAAAACATACAACTGATCCGTGGACACAACAAGAACATTATTTTCATACGAATTTTATTCTGTTTTTGTTTACATGAAAAGTGGAGACGCGAATGCTAGATTGTGACTGCAAATCAATAGACTGCGTCGGGCAAATGTTTTAGTACAAAACGCAAGCAATGACAGCTGATGAGAAGCAACACACAACGCGGCATTCTGTTTCCACCTTTACACTACAAGCGTTACGCTCTCGTTTTCTTTGAACTTTGACGTACATCCCAGTACAGAAATGAAATACGTAGTCCTACGCCAATAAAATTTTCACCAACAAACTCTTCTGCAATTAGAACTTCTTCCAGTGTGTCTGTGTAATATTTTGAGTTCATCTTGTACGAAACAAAAACAATTGGTAGGTTACCGTACGTGCTCCTGTGGTCGAGTGGTTAGCGTCATAACTAACATGCCGGGTGTTCGGGTTCGATTCCCGTTCTGGTCGGGGGAATTTTTCGTCAAAGAAATTTCCTCCGACTTGCACTGTAATCACGCGTACTCTAGAGCTTGCCACTCAGAATGCATTGCAAGGCGTGTTATTTGGCATAGAAATCTCAACTAAGTACTAATAAAAAATGACGCAAGTAATACTACGTTGAGACGGCGAAGTTCCTCTAGGAACGTTAGTGCCATTGAAGAAGAAGAAGAAGAAGGTTACCGTGATTGCAAAATGCACCATAACCGATCCCCCTAGAAAATTCCTGATCTGAGTACGATTACGCAAATCATGAAAATAATGTTGAAACTTATCTGAAATTAAATTTCTTCTCGTCGCTAAAAACAACGGATGGCCATTTTGCACCAAACGAGATATGTTTTCGAGCAAATCACTCTCTGATCATTTTATAATATTCTGACAGGGGGGTTTGGCTGTCTTTTCCTCCAAACAGCAAACACACGTCCTGCAGTTACGGGAAGCAGTAGGAAGAATTTCTCGGCGATCCCGTTTTGAGATGATATCTTTTCGGCTGGAGCGACGTTTTTTTTTGTCATAATTATCATCAAGTTTATGAAAATTACCAATAACAGACAGTGAACGATTGATTTTCTTAGCAATTTTCCTGTTGCTGAAGTGTATTTCACTATAAGTTATTATTTTCGCAACTTTTTCTACAGACAACTGAGATGAATGAGTTACAATAGTTTAAAATATCTATAATCCACCCTCTCTTCCTTTTTTTCAATTTTTAGTTAGACTCCTGGCAGCGATAAACACCATAAAGCTGGAGTTTAATATCTGGACGCAAAAAAACGGTTCTGTCTCAGAAACATGTTAATAAAATAAAGTTTTAAGTATTCGAAATAAAAGTCATTTATAGACTTTATAAGAAACAATTTCTTCAACCTTGTCGCATCCCGAGTCATTTTTCCACTTTCCTTTTTCTATTTCACAATTGCCCAATATTTCACAATTGGGAGGAATTGAGGACAGTTGGGTGGCTTGACGTCATTTTCGAAGAAATCCATACTATTGTAGTGCTCCCCCGCTGTAATGGTAGCTTGTAAAATCTGACCAAAACTGGGTCTTTTGTATGCAGCTACAAATACCTTTCCCGATCATAAGGTTTCTTGCAAATTTATCGGCAAAAACGAATTTGATCTTGCTAGTGACATCATCTCGACCAGTGGCTCTATGCAAATATTGTCCGGGAAGCTGCCCATCATCCATTTTCACATACGTTTCGTCGTCCATGAGGATGCATCCTTCGTACTTTGTTAGTACCTTATTTGACAACGATCGGGTACGTCTTTTGCCCACTAGATTCTGTTTCTGTGTCCTGTTTTATGGCATACTAGCTGCGATCTACCATCGGATCTGTTAATTCTACCAAGATCTACCAAAAAATGTTAATTCTTTTAACGAGCACCAGTTGCAGAAAAATGACGGATCTTGTAATTATGGTTTCTACTGTAAAATGTTGAAAAAAATGAATGTGAATTTCACCAAACTGGGTCTCGAAGAATGCAAATGAATCAACAAATCCACGAAAATGAAACTGCAAACTTTTCCCTATCAAACGATGTCGAACGAGAGGAAATGTCTGCTACAAACCAATTCACAAGCGATATGTGTTTGAGCTGGAAAGACCATATCTCACGAGGTATCTCGGGACGAGAGGAATACGATAAATATCGGGAGAATACGACGATCAACGGATTTATTTTCTCGGTAGATCTTCAAAATGTAACTTAAAATTAAGTTCATTATGTCAATTCTAATTCATCATATTTATGCAGACGGTACAACTTCGAAGAATGGAATCTTACAAGGAGATCATTTTTTGCAAAAGGATTGTGGCATACAATGAAACTTTTGCTCCATTGGGTGATTCAAGTAATGATCCTGTTCATGTCTTTTTGTGGAACGATGTAATTGCAGGAGGGAAAGCAAATCACATTGCCAGTATTTTTTATAAATTTCTCTTAATTCCAGGATCTAAATCTGTTGTGACTTTATGGCTTGATAATTGCTCGGCACAGAACAAAAATTGGAATTTGATGGTATTGTTAGTCTTACTCATGAACTCATCTGTAATTGAAACTCATAGAATCGATTTGAAATATCTGAACCTGGGCAAAGTTGAACGTACAATGAAGCTTATCTCCCGCGGAGAAGTTTACAGTTTTCCTGATTTTGTTGTTGTGTCAAACAATCCACAAACGATAATGAGCCAAAAGTTTTCGAGTGGAGTCTTAATATTTCTTCAAATGTGAATTCCAGTTCAAACAATCTGTTCTTAATAAAGTTAAAGACAGACCAAAGTTGGCAAATATAAAATATATAATCTTCTCCAGAGGTTCATCTGATATGGAATATTCTTACAATTATGAACATGAAGAAATTAAAGGTATTGACAAAAAAAAACAACTAAAAGATGTTTTAAAGCCTTCATTCAATTTCATTGACCTGCTTCAGCGTCAAACGGAGGAGGATGGAATTCAAAAATCACAAAAGGATTTTATAATTAAAAAAGTTTTGCCACTGATGCCGATAGATAAACGAGACTATTGGCTTAATTTGTCTGAGACTCGTATAGATTAATATTTTAAGATTACTTGTTGTATTAGATTGGCAAATAAGGAATTAAATATGAAATAAGTTCAAAAAATCATCGATGTGTTTTATTGAACTTGGGTTAAATACTCAAAAAAGATATTCGCAAAATAAATTAAATAGCTGGGATTGCAGTAAAATTCCTATACAGCAGCTATATTTAAAATATTGTTAATATTGATTACGCACAATAAAATGGACTGTTCGTTTATGTAACTGATTACTATGAAAATAAGTCGAATTTGATGGGTTATAATGCTAAGAACCAATACTATATTACTAATACTTTTTTACTACTGATCTGATTGTTTCATTATCTACTTGAAGATTCAAACGCAGAAATTGAGGTGAATGCAACATAAAAAACAAAATTGCTTCTCTACGTTCATCGCAGTGCAGTGAACAGAGAATAGTAATTAAATGGGCAGCGTTTCAATGGTTTCTTATATTCATCTGTTAGGTAACGCTAAGTGATAAGATACTATCATGAAAGGCATGTTTGGACTCTACAAAGAATGTGATTCATATGTAAATATAGCTTGTAGCACAAAATACTGATAATTGTTGTTGTTGAACGATGTTTGAAAGTTGTATGGAACTACGTCTGTTTTGCGCACAGTGATTTTTCGGAAACGTTTTTTCAAAATTGCTCAAATGTTTTCGAACAAAAAATGTTGCATGTTGAGCATACGTATTACACGTAGAATGCGTGTCAGCGAAAAAGTCGATTTTGTTTATTTTGTCGTTTACATCTTCTATATAAACAGATATACTATCCACTTAAATTTCACTTTAACGTTGAAAGGTTACATTTTTGCATTTGAAATAAGTCGTATTTGAAATGTAAAAAAAATATTTTTTTTCAATCTGTATATAATCTAGTCCAAAATTGTATATAATCGAATCACATATAATCGAGTCCGATCAGATATTAAATGACTCTTTTTGGTACAACCATTCCATGCGAAACCGGTATAGTGGCTCTCAGATCTTCGTAAAAAGGGGTAATTTTGTTCCTTATCGCAAAATATTAGTACTGTATTTTTATTTTTAGATTAGGGTGTGATTTTTAGACAATGGTCCGAAAAATCAATTTGTTACCCTTTTTTCCAGTGACTTTTTTCAAAAACTCATAATTTTTTAACTACCGGACCGATTCAGAAGATCGACATATCAAATAAAAGCTAATTAACTTAGCTTTTATAGAAAAATATTACAAAAATAATGTTGCAAAAAACGGACTTTGTTTCCGTAATTATTGATTGAATGTTTTTTATTGTTCATATGGCTTTGGACTAGAGGTCGAGATGTTTCTTCATATTCTCTTTTGAAAGCTGTGGTATTTTTACATAACATAACCAAAAATCAGAGATGTGATTTGTATCGTTTTTGATTTATAATTTTAACAGTGAACCGATGGTCTGAAAAATCATTTTTCCCCCTTTTTCAAACATGATTTTTTTTAAATCATAACCACTGAACCACTGAACCGATTCAGACTAATCGGAACAATTGCCGTTTTTTATATGTCGATCATCTGAATCTGTCGATTAGTTCAGAAGTCATGAATTTTTGGAACAAAAAATTGTATGGGGTTGTATCTGCGTAGAACTACGAAATTACATTGTGCAATCCCCTGGTTTACCACTTCGAATATCATTTCAAAATGCATCAAAATTTTCGTAATAGATGTTCTTTGTTACAAATAAATTTAATGAACGTCCTTTTACGTTTTATATGATGCCTGGAACTACCAAAATATGTGAACGGAAGAATTGTCAAACATTGTATTTAACATTTTCCTCCTCAATTATTGCACATCTCATGTTTACGTAGTTCTCGAACCGCGAAAGTTCATTCACCTCTAGTATCTGAAATGACGATTCCCAGGCTTCTCAGTTTAAAAGTACGTTTTGGGGAAACATATTCCGGTCTGCACAACGACAAGCGAGTACAACATCAAAAAATACCCCCGACTTGCATGTATTTGCAAAGCGGATTTCCCCAGACACATTAATTCTGAAGTCCGTGTTAGGGAAACACAGCTCAGGGGGAACAAAAATACCCCCGACTTGCATGTATATTTGCAAAGCGGATTTCCACCGGTACATCCATTTTGAAGTCTGTGTTGGGGAAACCGTAATTCGGGCGAATCAAAACTTGACAGTTAGGGCGTTTAGATAACGCTTGAAATTTTGCAGTTATTCAATTGTTCATCTCTTGAAGAATAACATTTTATCAATTGTGATAGACGCGTAGAAATATTTCCTACGCGTCTATCAATTGCCTATCAATTGATGCAAACATCTTTCTGATCTGTTAAGAAATGTTCGAGTTATAAGCATTCGAAATACGGGTAGGGTTAGCACACAAATCGGCAGAACAAATGTGTGGGAAAAAATGCAGTTCTTCCAGTTTTCATGAATTTAAACCGTTTAGAGATTAGCGAATTGTAATGTATAGCATATCAAACGAATCTTAGAGAATTTCCGATTCGATTGGTATGCAAATCATGAGAATTCGTTCACAATGAAAATAGTTATTAACGTTAACTTTATTTCATAGAAACGTGACCTGTTTTCTGATTTGGCACCCTTCCTGAAAGATGTAATTCTACGTCAAAAGATATTTTTTGGAAAAAGGGGAAAATGATTTTTCGCCTTTTGTTTTTATTTTGTGATCATTTTGTGATCAGAAAATATAATTGAAAAATGGAAGGACAAAACTGATTTGAAACGTCAAACATTGGTACCATAAATATACAGAACACTCAACTCAAACCATGAGTGGAACCCAGAACCACATTTCACGTGAATTACTCCGCCGACTTTTTTCACGGACTGATAATGCGTATTAATTCATTGACACATGAAAGATATGTTTCGAAGAAATGAGAGCGAACGTCGAAAGGGGACAGCGACAAGCGGGCAGCAGCAGCAGCAGCCGCAAAGTGGCCTTTGAAGTGTGCGACAGAGACAGCCACACAGTGATGCCATCGTCTGTGTGTTTGTTTGTTAAAATCGTCATAAATTATGAAAATGTTATAATTTATATCTTTTCGATTAATTCTATTTAAAAGTTCTCTCTCTCTCTCTCGATCGCTGGTTTTTCGCACAGCCCAGATCAGCCAAAGTGTTGAGAGCGCGGAAAGCGGTGTGCGAGGGGCAGAGCTTCATCAAAAGATTTATTCACAGCTTTTCATTTATCCCCGGACCTCACTGCTTTGTGTGTATGTTACGGCCGACTGCCGCCTCGGTGCGTTTGCTCTCTGACTGAATGTGATTTCGACATTTTATACACACATATTGATTGGAGATTATTGGACCCGATACTCTCGTACATAACACGAGATGCATTGACAAAGAGCATTAAATCATTGAAGGAATGACGAAAATGGAAGAATTATTACTATAAATTAACGGAAAAGGGATTTTCGGCTCGCTCGAGACCGGGGGAAAACAGGAGAAAGGGTGTCCTGCCAGGATGTGCGGTAACGAGCAGAGAACGATATTGTTTGATAGTGAACATAAATTCAGTTTGAGTTATGGCTATTGCTAAACTATTTCGGGAATTGCAAATCTTTTTATCACATCATTTCGGTCGACGTGACCAATTTTGCAGCGACGATGGAGAAGGAGAATACAAAAGTGGAGGCAGGAAGCGATGATTAACGATCGTGTGAATGGATTTTGATTTTTTTTTGTTATTCCATGTCCTGGCTGGGCACTAATCGGGAGGGGAAAATCAATCACCCCGCCAAAGAGTGAGGGACACATTCAACAGGGACAAAACAATGGCCATCAAATTACTGATAAGGATCGCAAATAGGCGTCACACAGTTCCGCTCAGAAGTGAGTGTATTTATGGGGATGAAGAGTATCATATATCTGACAAAATATTGTGAACTCATGCTGATGACTCAGAATCCTAAAAGATTCACAATTCTTGGTTTGAGGTAAAATGACTATACCACATAATTTGCACTCCCAACACAAGAAACTTTTCGCGCATTCATCCAACAAACTGCATCCGATTTCAACACATTAACACAACGCAATTAAAAATCTGACACTCCGTTCCTTTCGCGCAACATTTCTCTTTACATGTGGAGGTTTCTATCCATTTGAAATATATTTATCCTTGAAACAATTGTGACTTCATCCATCTTCCCTCGAGTGCGGCACCTCAAGAATCCTTCACTTGCGCACTGCTTGCCTCAGTTCTTGGAGAAAGTTACACTTGGGTCATTTCCCTTCCCGGGGGCGACAGCGAAGAACATTTAAACAATAGGTTAACATAATTTACAGAAGGATAATGGTAGAGTGGCAGGCAGGCAGTGGCAACAAAGTTGAAATTATTACAAACTTCCCGTCGAAAAAGAGACATTCATCAAACGCAGCTAGCTAGCTGCTGTCAGGCAGGCTTCTCGGGTCGTTTCATCTTTTTTTTCGTTCGCCTCTTTTTCGCCAGTTCCCACTGCGTCCCCGGGCTCTCCTCCCAACAACCCGCCAGTAGATCTCTTGCATTCAGTCTATTCAAAAATAATTTTTAATTTACCAACCGTATCAAAAGCAGTTAAATTTGAATTATTACCTCTCGCCGGCCGGGAGAGAGATGCCGGAGAGCGCCGCGTGCGATCATTTCTGTAACTATGCGTAGCGACATAAATTTTCAATGTGTCGTTTGTGTTTATTTGGGAAATTTCTTGCTTCTGCCTGCCGCCAGCCAGCGGGGAGAGGAAAGGTGCACGGTCGCGGGACCAATTGCTGATAAGGATGATTTGTGCGATAGACAGTTTTTTGATGATCAGCTCGACGTTTTTGAGGGTTTGATTCGCGTTTGTGTATCATTACTATCAATCAGTATGAATTAAAACAAATGGATTGAATAATAAGCTTAAGTATCTTTTCGTCTTAACATTCGTTCCTATTATTGCTGTCAGAAATACATTCATTTTGGAGAAAATGTATAAAAAACGACTTGACGACCGTCTGAATACTGCAATCTTGGACTAGTGGAATCATCAGTAGTCCTTTACTTTGTTACAAAATGCCATGAATTCAAGACTTCTCTTCAAGTAGCTTCCATGCTTCATTCTTGATAACGACATGTCGATTGGTTCGGTGGGTCAAGCACTCACTAAACTTCATATAAAACAGGTAAGTGTATACTTTTTTCACTACTTTTATTGTTATCGAGGTCACAATGAGGGATAAGGTCTGTTGTGGGTAAATGTAGTGCGATGGCCGGCCGGCTGCTGCTGATACTGACGCGGGATCTAACGAGATCTCGCGGTCGTGCTGGTTCTGATCAACTCAAAGGGATGATGGCTTTATCTACAGTGGTTTCACTGTTGAAGAGGCTTAAGGGGGTATTCTAATCAAGAAATTCAAAAAAAAAATTTAAAAGGAATTTTTCTTATTCTTGAAGTTTAGGCATTTAAGAATATACCCTGAAAAGAACTTTTCGAAAATCCCAATATGTTCCGACTTATAGCCATTTTAGTGATGCGGTATCTAATCTAGTATGGTCTTGATACAAAGCTTCTAACGCGTTCTTCTCAAATTTTTTTTTAACTTGGCGTAAACAATATCTCAAGCTCTACTGAACCGATTTCTGTCGAATTTATGTGAACACATCTCTCTATCGCAGGAACCAATAAAAGAATAATAATTTTTTAATTTAACTATTTTCATAAAATCTGGAAACATAAAAAAGCGTTTTATGTTTCCAGATTTTATGAAAATAGTTAAATCAGCGTTTTTCACTTGTCCAAGGTTCATGCATTAGAGGAATCTTTACTGATTCGGAATCTGTTCGACTTTTTTGATTCAGATAACCAGAAGGGCTGGAATCGTGTACACCATGGTATCTAAATCTAAATCTAAATCTAAATCTAAATCTAAATCTAAATCTAAATCTAAATCTAAATCTAAATCTAAATCTAAATCTAAATCTAAATCTAAATCTAAATCTAAATCTAAATCTAAATCTAAATCTAAATCTAAATCTAAATCTAAATCTAAATCTAAATCTAAATCTAAATCTAAATCTAAATCTAAATCTAAATCTAAATCTAAATCTAAATCTAAATCTAAATCTAAATCTAAATCTAAATCTAAATCTAAATCTAAATCTAAATCTAAATCTAAATCTAAATCTAAATCTAAATCTAAATCTAAATCTAAATCTAAATCTAAATCTAAATCTAAATCTAAATCTAAATCTAAATCTAAATCTAAATCTAAATCTAAATCTAAATCTAAATCTAAATCTAAATCTAAATCTAAATCTAAATCTAAATCTAAATCTAAATCTAAATCTAAATCTAAATCTAAATCTAAATCTAAATCTAAATCTAAATCTAAATCTAAATCTAAATCTAAATCTAAATCTAAATCTAAATCTAAATCTAAATCTAAATCTAAATCTAAATCTAAATCTAAATCTAAATCTAAATCTAAATCTAAATCTAAATCTAAATCTAAATCTAAATCTAAATCTAAATCTAAATCTAAATCTAAATCTAAATCTAAATCTAAATCTAAATCTAAATCTAAATCTAAATCTAAATCTAAATCTAAATCTAAATCTAAATCTAAATCTAAATCTAAATCTAAATCTAAATCTAAATCTAAATCTAAATCTAAATCTAAATCTAAATCTAAATCTAAATCTAAATCTAAATCTAAATCTAAATCTAAATCTAAATCTAAATCTAAATCTAAATCTAAATCTAAATCTAAATCTAAATCTAAATCTAAATCTAAATCTAAATCTAAATCTAAATCTAAATCTAAATCTAAATCTAAATCTAAATCTAAATCTAAATCTAAATCTAAATCTAAATCTAAATCTAAATCTAAATCTAAATCTAAATCTAAATCTAAATCTAAATCTAAATCTAAATCTAAATCTAAATCTAAATCTAAATCTAAATCTAAATCTAAATCTAAATCTAAATCTAAATCTAAATCTAAATCTAAATCTAAATCTAAATCTAAATCTAAATCTAAATCTAAATCTAAATCTAAATCTAAATCTAAATCTAAATCTAAATCTAAATCTAAATCTAAATCTAAATCTAAATCTAAATCTAAATCTAAATCTAAATCTAAATCTAAATCTAAATCTAAATCTAAATCTAAATCTAAATCTAAATCTAAATCTAAATCTAAATCTAAATCTAAATCTAAATCTAAATCTAAATCTAAATCTAAATCTAAATCTAAATCTAAATCTAAATCTAAATCTAAATCTAAATCTAAATCTAAATCTAAATCTAAATCTAAATCTAAATCTAAATCTAAATCTAAATCTAAATCTAAATCTAAATCTAAATCTAAATCTAAATCTAAATCTAAATCTAAATCTAAATCTAAATCTAAATCTAAATCTAAATCTAAATCTAAATCTAAATCTAAATCTAAATCTAAATCTAAATCTAAATCTAAATCTAAATCTAAATCTAAATCTAAATCTAAATCTAAATCTAAATCTAAATCTAAATCTAAATCTAAATCTAAATCTAAATCTAAATCTAAATCTAAATCTAAATCTAAATCTAAATCTAAATCTAAATCTAAATCTAAATCTAAATCTAAATCTAAATCTAAATCTAAATCTAAATCTAAATCTAAATCTAAATCTAAATCTAAATCTAAATCTAAATCTAAATCTAAATCTAAATCTAAATCTAAATCTAAATCTAAATCTAAATCTAAATCTAAATCTAAATCTAAATCTAAATCTAAATCTAAATCTAAATCTAAATCTAAATCTAAATCTAAATCTAAATCTAAATCTAAATCTAAATCTAAATCTAAATCTAAATCTAAATCTAAATCTAAATCTAAATCTAAATCTAAATCTAAATCTAAATCTAAATCTAAATCTAAATCTAAATCTAAATCTAAATCTAAATCTAAATCTAAATCTAAATCTAAATCTAAATCTAAATCTAAATCTAAATCTAAATCTAAATCTAAATCTAAATCTAAATCTAAATCTAAATCTAAATCTAAATCTAAATCTAAATCTAAATCTAAATCTAAATCTAAATCTAAATCTAAATCTAAATCTAAATCTAAATCTAAATCTAAATCTAAATCTAAATCTAAATCTAAATCTAAATCTAAATCTAAATCTAAATCTAAATCTAAATCTAAATCTAAATCTAAATCTAAATCTAAATCTAAATCTAAATCTAAATCTAAATCTAAATCTAAATCTAAATCTAAATCTAAATCTAAATCTAAATCTAAATCTAAATCTAAATCTAAATCTAAATCTAAATCTAAATCTAAATCTAAATCTAAATCTAAATCTAAATCTAAATCTAAATCTAAATCTAAATCTAAATCTAAATCTAAATCTAAATCTAAATCTAAATCTAAATCTAAATCTAAATCTAAATCTAAATCTAAATCTAAATCTAAATCTAAATCTAAATCTAAATCTAAATCTAAATCTAAATCTAAATCTAAATCTAAATCTAAATCTAAATCTAAATCTAAATCTAAATCTAAATCTAAATCTAAATCTAAATCTAAATCTAAATCTAAATCTAAATCTAAATCTAAATCTAAATCTAAATCTAAATCTAAATCTAAATCTAAATCTAAATCTAAATCTAAATCTAAATCTAAATCTAAATCTAAATCTAAATCTAAATCTAAATCTAAATCTAAATCTAAATCTAAATCTAAATCTAAATCTAAATCTAAATCTAAATCTAAATCTAAATCTAAATCTAAATCTAAATCTAAATCTAAATCTAAATCTAAATCTAAATCTAAATCTAAATCTAAATCTAAATCTAAATCTAAATCTAAATCTAAATCTAAATCTAAATCTAAATCTAAATCTAAATCTAAATCTAAATCTAAATCTAAATCTAAATCTAAATCTAAATCTAAATCTAAATCTAAATCTAAATCTAAATCTAAATCTAAATCTAAATCTAAATCTAAATCTAAATCTAAATCTAAATCTAAATCTAAATCTAAATCTAAATCTAAATCTAAATCTAAATCTAAATCTAAATCTAAATCTAAATCTAAATCTAAATCTAAATCTAAATCTAAATCTAAATCTAAATCTAAATCTAAATCTAAATCTAAATCTAAATCTAAATCTAAATCTAAATCTAAATCTAAATCTAAATCTAAATCTGAATCTAAATCTAAATCTAAATCTAAATCTAAATCTAAATCTAAATCTAAATCTAAATCTAAATCTAAATCTAAATCTAAATCTAAATCTAAATCTAAATCTAAATCTAAATCTAAATCTAAATCTAAATCTAAATCTAAATCTAAATCTAAATCTAAATCTAAATCTAAATCTAAATCTAAATCTAAATCTAAATCTAAATCTAAATCTAAATCTAAATCTAAATCTAAATCTAAATCTAAATCTAAATCTAAATCTAAATCTAAATCTAAATCTAAATCTAAATCTAAATCTAAATCTAAATCTAAATCTAAATCTAAATCTAAATCTAAATCTAAATCTAAATCTAAATCTAAATCTAAATCTAAATCTAAATCTGAATCTAAATCTAAATCTAAATCTAAATCTAAATCTAAATCTAAATCTAAATCTAAATCTAAATCTAAATCTAAATCTAAATCTAAATCTAAATCTAAATCTAAATCTAAATCTAAATCTAAATCTAAATCTAAATCTAAATCTAAATCTAAATCTGAATCTAAATCTAAATATAAATCTAAATATAAATCTAAATCTAAATCTAAATCTAAATCTAAATCTAAATCTAAATCTAAATCTAAATCTAAATCTAAATCTAAATCTAAATCTAAATCTGAATCTAAATCTAAATCTAAATCTAAATCTAAATCTGAATCTAAATATAAATCTAAATCTAAATCTAAATCTAAATCTAAATCTAAATCTAAATCTAAATCTAAATCTAAATCTAAATCTAAATCTAAATAACATCGAGATTCATAACTTGTGCTCAAAAATCATTTTTAACATGAAAAAAAATCCAAGTTTCGAAAATTAATAAAAATTCGATGTCCCGCAAAGTTCGTCAAAAATAGTTTTACCATCTTGTACCCATTTTTTAAATTCTCTTCTATCTATATATCTATATGAAAAAAAAAATCATATATGAATTTAAAAAAAAACTGAAAAAGACAATTAATTAGAAATGTTTTTTTCAAATATCTCGAGAATGACTGCATTTTGAAGGAGATCGATGAAGAGCATTTTTTATTTCAAATCATATCAAGATTCATAATTTGTGGCTTAAAATAATTGTTAAAACACAAAAATTTCGATGTTTCAAAAATTCCTAAAAATTAGATGTTTCACAAAGTTTTACTATCTTGCACCCATTTTTTTAATTTTCTACATGACTTCTATTTTATATGAAAAAAAATAATTACAAATTAAAGTTTTTTCGTAAATAAAAAAAGAGTACTAATGTTTTTCTCAGTGTACATTATTTTCACGTTTCAACATCAAAACTCCATAACTCTTCCTAAGTCACTATTTCGGTACGTTTCATAGTTTTTGAGATATAACTTATTAAAGAATTCTTTTACTAAAATCGATACGCCCTTTTCAAAAGTTACGCTTGAGTCAAAAAATTCCCAAATGCTGTGGAAAAAAATGGAATACAGACTTTCGTTCGAATCAAAAATACAAGTTTTTAAAATTTGCATTTTTAATTCGATTTGATTTGGAATTGCACTATAGTGGATAGTAAAAATATTCCTCGTTTTATTTTTTCGGAACTCCAAAATACGTCCGGAATTCTTACTTGTACACCAGAATACCCCCTTAAAATAATGAAGAGACCATTAATTATACATTTGTTTTCATTTGTGTTTAACAAAAAATCAATAAGCTTAGTTTTTGTAGTAAAAGTACTACAATGAGTACAAGAATGACAAAGAGTGAATTTTTATACGATGGTTATGATGCTTGGCCAGTCGGCGACAGTAGTCGCATAAATACAGTTGAATTTCTAACTCAAGCAGTAATTGTAAACGCTACTGTTCTGAGCGAGACTTCGCAGAAAGTAGTTAGTGCATTGGAAACCGGAGTTTGGTCTTTTCGAAGATGCCGCGCGGTTGAAATGACTTATTTGCACTAAATGGTGTGATAGTTGAAACCGCATGTGCGATGGTACCAAAAAGTACTCCGAGCAAATGGAAGGAAAATAGTAGTTATCGTTATCGCTAAAGTTTCTGGCTACAAGGACTTTTGTGGTAAATGCAAAAAGGGGTAAAACATGTTTTTTCGGACCATCGGTTATCTTTGAAAAAGCATAACTCAAGAGCAGAAAATAACGGCTTTCTGAATTTTGGATATGTTATGTAAAAAAAAACTCAGCTTTCAAGAAAAAAATATAAAATATATGGCGCTCTTGGTTCCAATACCATGTAAACTATGAAAACAAATACAATCAATAATTACGGAAACAACATAATTTTTTTAGGACGTTTTTCAAAGAAGATTAGTTCATTGGCTTCAATTTGACATATTGATCGTCCAAATCGGCTTAGTAGTTCGAAAGTTATGAATTTTTGAAAAAAGGGGAAGAAATTGATTTTGCAGACCACCCTAAAATGAAAATGGGCACTTACATTTTTGTCTATTTGCAATGGTCTCAACACGCGATATGACCAAAGTCATAGATAATCTTCGAAATGTATATGTTTGATAGTGAATATAGGTTATGAGTACTAACTTCCGGACATTTTTCAGAAGCTCAAACTGTGAATAATGACGATGCAATCGATATCATACCAAGTTTGTTGATACAATTGATTATGTAGGGGATTCCTTTCGACCGATATGAGAAGGATCTGCAATATTTGAAGCGCAACAAATGCCACCCATCATTTGCCTAGTAAAAAAATGTAAATTATAATACTCGTACCGAATAATTCGTGATATGTTACAGTGTTTGGATTTCGATCAAAATCGAATGATACACAATGTACTTGCATGACACAACCTCTCACGAACCAAATATGAGAGGATCATTCAGATACTTGTATGAATGACAGTAATCACTTGTGTAACATTACATGATCAAACCAAGAGCGGAACGAAGACTGTTGTTTGCATATTCGAGCTGTATCAAGCCTGCATACAAGTTTGAACCGCATATATCGTCCCGCTCTACTATTGGCGATCTAACGCAAAACGTAAACGATCGGTGAGACATCTGGATTTTATTTTGAACTAAGAAAATGATGATAATGTAACCTGCGGTGAAAGTGATGATGGTTTTAAATATTGCCATGTGAGCTTATGGATGGTTTGTAGTTATTCCCATAAAAATTTTTTTATCCCATTTATTTATTTATCAGGCTCATTAGCATTTTATCTATAACAGAGCCGGGTTTTTATCGTGTACATGTACATATAATTATGTTTCTATAAATTGTATGTGTAATTTACAATTTACAATTAGTAGAGTAGCCATTTAGGCGTTAGGTTTTCTGCTCCATTACATTATGGTAAATTACACAGTAGTAGCCATTTAGGCGTAAGCGTATTCTATCTGTTCTTCCATTGTTCAGCAGACCGGACAGCGGAGTCAGTTGAAATTGATCATTGTTGGGTTATTTATAGAACAGCAGCCCGATGTTTCTTACAGAGCAGAGCAGTTGTATGGATGAATCGATCTTTGTTCCACCGTGGATCGATCTCCATAGCTGATGATGGTTGCGTGGACGTAGTGATTCTATAACAACACAAAGATGGTCGATTGAGGGCCCTGAGTTTGAACTCACGATCGATCGCTTATTAAGCGAATGCGTTACCAAGTGGCTACGAAGACCCCCTTAAAAATTACAAAGTTATAATCATAAAAGATTATTTGATTGCGATGTTTTTGGAAGAATTTGAATTCTGCGCAATTTTATATTAGGCTGTCAAAAAAGTCCTGCGGTATTTCCGCGAGGTGTCGTTGTAAGCGCGTAGTTCTAGTTGTATTCATTGTATCGAGTCATACTATAGCTTGTTGGAAAGGTATTTTTGCGCGCTATAATATAGTCCTTGACAGTGTTTTGTTTGGTTAAGTCGTTCGTGAGTTATAGTGTCGTAAATATGGAGCAAAATAAAGAGAAAATCCGACATATTTTACAGTACTAAATACTATGACAAAGGCAAAAATGCATCTCAAGCTGCCAATAAAATTGTGCAGTTTATGGATCCGATGGTGAATGGCGATGAAAAGTGGGTCACTTACGACAACGTGAAGCGCAAACGGTCGTGGTCGAAGCCCGCTGAAGCGGCTCAGACGGTGGCCAAGCCCTCATTAACGGACAGGAAGGTTCTGCTGTGTGTTTGGTGGGATTGTCAAGGAATAATCTATTATGAGCTACTTCCCTATGGCCAGGACCTGTACTGCCAACAACTGGAGCGCTTGAAGGTAGCACTCATGAAGAAGAGGCCATCTTTGATAAACAGAGGCCGCATTGTCTTCCACCAGGACAACGCCAGGCCACATACTTCTTTGGTGACGCGCCAGAAGCTCCGGGAGCTCGGATGGGAGGTTCTTTTGCATCCGCCGTATAGTCCGGACCTTGCACCAAGTGACTACCACCTGTTTTTGTCCATGGCGAACGAGCTAGGTAGTCAGAAGTTAGCCACAAAAGAGGCCTGTGAAAATTGGCTATCCGAGTTTTTTGCCAATAAGGAAGCGAGCTTCTATAACAGGGGTATTATGAAGTTGGCATCTCGTTGGGAACAAGTCATCGAACAAAACGGCGCATATTTGACTTAAAACAGATGATTGTAACTAATTTTATGAACAAATGAAAATTCAAAACAAATACCGCAGAACTTTTTTGGCAGCCTAATATATAACATGTTATTTATTTACCTCTTTCAGTAGTGAAAACTATAAAAAAGTTGACAATGGTTGAATAAAAGAAGGAAATCCTAGAGCACAATCAAACACAAGTAGAAAAATGCACGATTCCTGCATGTGAGAACTACCTTGGAAAGCCCGGAAGTAAAATATACGTGATTTGTTTTTGAGTTTTAGATAATCTTCGAAAATTTTATGTTTGATAATGCATACCGGTTATTGATACTATGGATAATTGCGATGAAATCGATATCATATCAAATTGGCTGATATCATTGATTATGTAGGGGCCGATACGAGAAGAATTTGCAGTATTTTTAGCGCATTTTTTTTAACGTATTCATCGTTTACTTAGTTGAAAAAATTAAAGTTCTTCTTCTTCTTCCTTCAATGGCACTAACGTTCCTAGAGGAACTTCGCCGTCTCAGCGTAGTATTACTTGTGTCATTTTTTATTAGTACTTAGTTGAGATTTCTATGACAAATAACACGCCTTGAATGCATTCTGAATGGCAAGCTCTAGAATACGCGTGATCACAGTGCAAGTCGGAGGAAATTTCTTTGACGAAAAATTCCCCCGACCAGAACGGGAATCGAACCCGAACACCCGGCATGTTAGTTATGACGCTAACCAATCGGCCACGGGAAATTAAAGTTACAATACTTATAACAAGACATTCCTCGTAATACACATAGCACATTGTAAAATGATTATTTTCTAACCTTTTCAGCGTGGAAAGAATACATGAAACCGAGAAATTTGAAGATAAATTCAGATTTTTCTTGAAAATTTCAACGAATTTCATACCAAAAAAACATTTACGTTAGAACTGATTTTTTTTCATGATTATTAATCATTGTAAGAACCAGTTTTATATGTTCGCTTACTTCTATGACCAACTAGCCCCGTCCTAATCTACTTACTTTTTACTATTTTAGTGATGTCAGTCTTTTAAGTTGCGTTTTTTAACATTTCCAGCAAGTTCCTTTAACACTTAAAATTAATGCATACAGTAAACTTTTGTTTTACGTTAGAACCGATTTTTTTCATGATTATTAATCATTTTAAGAACCAGTTTTATATGTTCGCTTACTTCTATGACCAACTAGCCCCGTCCTACTCTACTTGCTTTTTACTATTTTAGTGATGTCAGTCTTTTAAGTTGCGTTTTTTAACAGTTTTTTTTAATTATTGCTATTAAGATTTTTCTTTAGTGTTTCCAAATTTGTTTTTTTCCATTCTTATATATTTATTTTGTCATCAGTCTGAGGGGGCTGAGGATTCAATATTTTTGCATGTGAACATTTGAATAAAATATGTTGAAAGTACATAACCGATAACACACGGTGGTCTCGCGTTTAATATTACAATCAATTCGTAGGTTATTCTGTGCGTAGTCGATGCGGGAGTGCAACTGACAATTAATCCGCAACGCTCCTCTAATAAATACTCCACATCTAGCGTGGCGCGTCCCTTTCGACTCGAGGGATCCAGTGTAGAATGGTCATTGGCCGGAACAATCTTCTGCTCGTGTAAAATTGTCACGGACCGGCACAATCATTGGCTCTTCTTGAATGGTAGCCTCACTTTACAATACGAGTTTCATCCATTGTCACGTGTAATAATAATAATAAGGAGAGTGCATAACTTCGATATTCAAATATTCGTCAAGAGTAAATGCTAATCAGTTTGCATTCATTTTTCTGAATTATATTCGAACTCGTACGCCATATACACAAAGCTCCACAAAGTACTTGTAAAAATAGTTTTTATCTGTCAAGAATTCGACTCATTTCTTCAAAAAAGTTCTATCTGATTGAAAAGTACACAAATTTTACAATATTCCAGAGAGATGAGATGCTCAAAATATTGCATTGTTCGTACGACGCTGTTCATCGTCTTCGGTTCAACCAGTCAATCAACAGAAGCGGTGTGAGGAAGAATACATTCACATGCGAGACACTATCATGAGCAGCACCGTCACAGCCTTTGCTATTACCAGACCAAAAAGCATTGCATTGTCATGACATTACAGCACGTGTATTCAAATGAAAAATGAAGTCTGTAAGTTGAGTGAAGGGATCACATGAAATGAGTAATTGTAAGTGGACGCACACCGTATGGTGCAGTAAATTTTACGCTGCTCTGCCAAGAAAGTGTACAATTGACTATGATGGAAAAGTAAGACTGAATCTCGCGGCAGAAAGCGATCAACATCTACAATATACAGATTATGTCAGATGTTCAAAAAATACCCACATATCAGCTCAAGAGTACTTGAAGATGAACTGAACCTTCCCATTCGTATGACAGCAATGAAAAAGAGTTTGATTGAAGTTGAACTGTGTGCAATAGTTTTAAGGATGTTCCATTATTAGAATCATATACGTACATGTCACCTAGGTTTTACAAAAGTACACAATATTCACCGGAAAAACGATGAAATCTTCTTCGGACTGATGGAAGCAAAATCGCATTACTTTGCTAAGGTGGTAAGCGTATTTCTGTTAGCCGTCCCCGGATGGTAAACCATAGCGTCGCGTAAAACATGGTTGGTGGAAGTTTTTCTTATAACCCATCTATCATATACCAGGGATTACGGACGCATTCGGTTAGGTGGAAATACTGCAAATTGGCTTGTTGCAGTACACCAAGAAGGTCCAGGAAAAGGGTCTTCCAACATGATCGTGATTTTAAACATACGAGAAATCATGATATCGTGGTTTCTATGTACCATGGTGCGAATCACTTGCAATAAAGAACCATACACTGGAAGATTCCGTGTCACGAATATGTGCTGCGTTAACCGGGATGCCGTGAAACAAACGGATACAGCACAAAGTACAAAGATTATCAACAAGCTTTTCGTTAAAAAAAAACCTTCAATTGTTTCTTTTTTTCAATTTTTAATTTAGAAACGTGAAAAAAATGAGCATTCAACTGATCCGAAGAAGCGGTTTCTTTTTTCAACCAACATTCAATATATTTCTGTTCTCCATTAATCTATCTATATATATATATATAAAAATGGAGTGATGTCTGTCTGTCTGATTCTTATGGACTCGGAAACTACTGAACCGATCGACATGAAAATTCGTATGTAGGGGATTTTGGGGCCGGCGAAGGTTTTCGTGACAGTTTGAGACCCCTCCCCCCATACAAATGAAACACAAATTTTTTATAGGGAACACGAAACGTTTCTATGGTGAATAGACATTCCTCCCGTCTCTCTGAGGGGAGTTGCCATACAAATGAAGCATAAATCTCTGCATAACTCAAGAACTAATCAAGCAAATGGAATCCAATTTTTCATGTGGAGGTTTTAGGGGGCAAGAAACATTTCTAAGGTGGTTCATAGAAATTGTCATAGAAATGAAACACAAATTTCTGCATAGCTCGAGAACTAATCAAGCAAATGGAATCAAATTTAGCATGTGGAGGTTTAAGGGTGCAATAAATGTGTTATGGTGGTTTGACACCAGAAGTGAGGAATTAAGGTGATTCTTGCCGTGAAGCACGTGACCGACTGTTGTTTATCGATCCTATATATATGCTATATGCTATATACTACATATATGCTTAAAATGTAGGAGAAGATAATGAAAAATATCTATCCGTGTGTGTTAAAAATTTAAAAAAGTAAAAAGCAAAATTTCTAAATTCTATAGGCAACATATTGGAAGGTGATTCTTTGGAGGTACGAGGTAATCGTTCAGTACCATGTGACGAAACGTCTGTCGTACGAAGAAATTACTGTTAGTGAATTTGATATTATTTCGTTGTTTTTTGCTATGAAACCGTTTTAAAAAATTTACAGCGTTCAACTGTCAAAATTTGACATAAAATTATTCGCCTCCATGAAAGTTATCTATAACTGATTCAAAATAAATAAATCTTTGAGTAAGTTTAAGTTTCCACTATCCACAACCATTAGTGAAATTTACTGATGTGGTGACCTCATGACGGCAGACGCATAGGTAGAATTTTGCGGATGAAGCGTATTTTTATAATTAATCTAATAAGAATTTTTGTATCCATCTATATATATATAAATGGATTTCTGTCTGTCTGTCTGTCTGATTCTTATGGACTCGGAAACTACTGAACCGATCGACATGAAAATTGGTATGTAGGGGCTTTTGGGGTCGGGGAAGGTTCTTATGATAGTTCGAGACCCCTCCCCTCTCTCTAAGGCGAGGCTGCCATACATATGAAACACAAATTCCTGCATAACTCGAAAACGAATCAAGCAAATGGAGCCAAATTTGGAAAGTTGTCCAAAGTCAAAAAGCCAAAAAGGTGGGGGGGGGGGGGCTTTGTCTTTATTCTATCATATTTTCTGTATCACACATTTATTCCATGTAACGGAGAAACATGTTATTTGCAAGGGGTTGAAAAATTTTGAACGAGAATTGTGTCTGAAAATAATTTGATATTATTATGATGAGTTTTGGTAGGGAAACTTCGATATAACGTACCCTCGTTATAACGTACCCTCGATATAACGTCACTCGATATAACGTACATTTTACTTCGATATAACGTACACATTTCCAAAGTGTAAAGGAAAAAAAAATCAACATTTTTTTCCTGATAGAACAATGAATTATATGTATTGTGATGCTAAAACAAGTTGTATACCTTCAATCAATCCCGAAATACAGCTGATTTTGTGATTCCGGATTCTAAATGAATCAAGATTTAATCAACACTACGAAGGGAAACATCATGAGAAAGGCTGGCTTCGTCTTCTGATTGAAGTTATTCGTTAACTTTACTAAAACAGCAACACAATAATGTATTATAGACTACGTTTGTGGGTACTTTATTATGCTTCGATATAACGTACAATTCGATACAACGTACAATTTTGAAAGTGAAATGTACGTTATATCGAAGTTTACCAGTACTAGGAATTTTATAGTTAAAAGGTAAATTCAACGGGGTCGATTAGAAGATCAATCAATGAACAGTTTTGCGATTGGACCCATGAATTTGCGCTTAGTAAGAAAACGTGAATGTTTGAAAGGCATTGATAACAAAAATCAAATTTTGGGCGGGACGAAGGTTGCCGGGTCAGCTAGTTAACAATAAACATCAAGCGCGAATTGAATTAACTGAGATAAACCTAAAAATTACATTCAAAAATACTCACTGCTGTTATTTTGAACATCAGTATTAGTATTAAAATACTAATTAATAGAATTAACGATCTTCTTCTAAGTTCGACAAGTGTTAGCAATATCACTCTCGTTCTCTCATCGCCGTTCGTGAACACTCCCCATCAAGCACTACAAATGCATGTTCGGTGGTAGCAATTTGCCTGAGTTTCATTGTGGTAAAGAAAATTAAACTGTACGAATACACCCATAAATCAGAACCGGCAAACGTAGGAATTCATACTTGGCCGAGCATCAACGCAGGCTAGTCAGTGAGGTAATCCACTGCTGCGAAAATGCTACAACGAAACAGGACTCTCCTCGCACATTTTGATGCAACCCAGAGAATGAGGGAAATTTTGAAAGTAAACATCACTTCCAACTGAGACTAAGCGACAATCGAGCAAGGAAGCTGGCGAAACGGGAAGTCCAAAAAAATAACAATAAAATACATTACAATAGTCTTATCCCCCTGGGTGTTCGGCAGTGAGATGCTCTACATTTCCTCACAATTGCAGGAACAATCCTATCCCCCTGGCCGCGGAACTCGAAAAACCACTAGGCAAGGTCCACCACTGAAGTTTCTTTTTCGCGCTGGTCCATAATTTATACTGTCAGCTTTTCACTGCTACAAAAATTTAGAAAAAGACCATTAGTTTGTGAGTCGCTGGAACAGTATTCCTTGATTTACCACGAACATAAAAATGATTTATTTCTGACATTAAAATAATGCACACAGACGTACACTCATACACATACACGCTTACCGCACACACAGCGGAAACCCCTGTTTCGATCTGAAAGGAACACTTTGCTAGGAAGCACCCAGCTAACTTGTGAGACCCTCCCTTCGTCCATCCCTGCATTATGCTGCGAAAACACCACGTGCACACATCAAACCTGAAGAACGTTTTTCGCTGAACTGACACCAGGGTTGAATTGTTTGTTTTAGTGCTGCTTTTCTTTTGTTCTTCATGTTGATTTTTGATGAGTTGATCCACATATTTTTTTCTTTGATTTTAGTTGTTTTGTATTTATTAAAAAAAAATTGGATTCACCACTTATCTCGTAAGAATTATAGCCAGATGGTGACTCACGGTAAGTGCTGTAGTTTTGGTACATCGCTCTGAAGCGCAGCATCTAGAAGCAACATTTCGCAAAGAAAAATTACACATCCACACACACACACACGCACCAGCTTCAAACCGCCGCCGAAAGCGGAAAGGGACGAGAAAATATTATTTCATAAAAATCATAAAACACATAAAAACGTTTTACAATAAATTTCCGTCTCACCCCTCTCGCTCTCTCTCTAGCTGACATTAAAACCTCGACAACGAGACAACCGCCACAGGATCACCGGTCGACGGAGAAATTAGTTCCCCACTGATGTACGGGAGAGGCAAATAAATAAAGCATATTATGACGCGCGATGTCGGCAAGGAGCTGCTGCTGCTCCTGTTCTATCGTGCTGTGGCGAAAAGGGGTGATACAGCCGGTCCTATTGGCGGAAGCATTTGGTTCCAATGGCGTCGCGAAGACCCTTTTTTGTCAATCATTCAAATTTATCTCAAACGGTGCGTGCCACAACCTGCCAAGATAATGCATTATTAATCCAGAGTTATGTTTATTGCCGGCAGAGGTGCTGCCGCCGATGATGAGTAGGGTTCATGGGCTGCCGCTGATTAGAAGCTTGCAGATGGACTTGAAAACGTGCGTCTGCTTAGGGAACAAGTTCAAAGTACGGTATTGTATTTTTTTAATAAACATAAAAATAGGCCCTCTTTCACTCTGTTTTACAGAGGACGAATTTCAGATCTGAACAGACCCCACAACGGCTGCAATGCGTTAGAGACACAGCATTGAAGTTTCACAGTCTCCAAAATTTTACGAAATTAGTATTAGAAGAAATCAAAAAAGTAAAATAAGTAGAATTATTTTTTCGAAAACTGTTCTACCTTCCCAGCAGAAAGCGACTGATTTATTTACTTCGCTTGATCGTCGATGTGAATGAATCACCGAAGAATTTTGTTTGAATGAATCCATGACTTCCCTTTGATCAAAAATGAAACATTTCATTCGTCAATTGAATGAAGACGAAGACGAAGATGTAGCTTGTGAGCAATAGAATGGCAAATTAAATAGAGAAGCAAATTTCAACTTATCTGTACATTGTATTTACGAAAATATTTTTCATCCATTTGTTTTGACATAGGACTAAAGGGTGTGTCACATCAAATTGCATCACGGAAAAAACGCTGTAGAAATTCGCCCAGTAGACCGATCCTTTTGAAAATTTTAGACAGTAAAATAAAAACTATTAAACAACTTTTGGCATTTTCTTTTTATTCATACTTCGAGCCCAAGCCCGTATGCTCGCACCTTCCTCTTTACCCCGTCCATAAGGTTCTGTACAACGTTAGGTTGTAGTTTTTTTTTGAACAGAAATCCATATTCTCTTGAAGTCCGTCTCCGATTTGACAACTTTTGGGTTCTTCCGGAGGGCCTGCTTCATAATCGCCCAATATTTCTCTATTGGGCGAAGCTCCGGCGCGTTGGGCGGGTTCATTTCCTTTGGCACGAAGTTGACCCCGTTGGCTTCGTACCACTCCAACACGTCCTTTGAATAGTGGCACGAAGCGAGATCCGGCCAGAAGATGGTCGGGCCCTCGTGCTGCTTCAATAGTGGTAGTAAGCGCTTCTGTAGGCACTCCTTAAGGTAAACCTGCCCGTTTACCGTGCCGGTCATCACGAAGGGGGCGCTCCGCTTTCCGCAAGAGCAGATCGCTTGCCACACCATGTACTTTTTGGCAAATTTGGATAGTTTCTGCTTGCGAATCTTCCCCGGAACGCTGAATTTGTCCTCTGCGGAGAAGAACAACAGGCCCGGCAGCTGACGAAAGTCCGCTTTGACGTAGGTTTCGTCGTCCATTACCAGGCAATGCGGCTTCGTCAGCATTTCGGTGTACAGCTTCCAGGCTCGCGTCTTCCCCACCATGTTTTGCCTTTCGTCGTGGTTAGGAGCCTTCTGAACCTTGTATGTACGCAGGCCCTTCCGCTGCTTGGTCCGGTGGACGAATGAACTTGACAAATTCAGCTTATTGGCGACATCCCGGACCGAACTTCTCGGATCACGTCTAAACTGCTTAACTACGCGCTTGTGATCTTTTTCACTGACGGAGCATCCATTTTTGCCGTTCTTCACCTTCCGGTCGATGGTTAGGTTCTCGAAGTATCGTTTTAGTACTCTGCTGACCGTGGATTGGACGATTCCCAGCATCTTACCGATGTCCCGATGTGACAACTCCGGATTCTCGAAATGAGTGCACAGAATTAATTCACGACGCTCTTTTTCGTTCGACGACATTTTTCCAAAAAAAAATTGACAGTGAAGCATGGCCAACGTGATCTATACACTCTTATCTGATTATATATAATTCATTTATATATAATTGATATAATTCCTAAAAATTAAATTTCTACAGCGTTTTTTCCGTGATTCAATTTGATGTGACACACCCTTTATGTCTTTGATTTCTACAGGGTTTTCCAACTTTAAATTCCGAAAGTAAATTGAAATAAAACACACTTAGAATTCGAATTTCGATGAAACTTTTATTTCAAATTAAAGTTTGGTTTATGTCATTATGTGTGAAATACAACATCATTCAAATGTCCACCTAGGGCTTCCTCGCACACCTCGATCCGGAACAGGTAATTTTCGATGACTTTTCGGCACATATGAGGCAGTATCTCGGTCATAACTTCACGAATGTTGTCTTTCAAATGTTCAAGAGTTTGCGGAGAGTTGGCATAGACACGGTCTTTCGCATAACCCCACAAAAAAAAAGTCTAGCGGGTTCAAATCGCATGAACTGGACATCACCAAAACGTGAAATTATGCGTCCCTCAAATTTCGTTCGCAATATGGCCATGTTCGGTCGTGTTGTCTGGCACGTGGCGCCGTCCTGCTGAAACCACATGTCATCCGTATCCATATCTTCAATTTGTGGCAAAAAAAATCGGTTAACATGCGGCGCTCACCATTCACAGTTACCGTCTCGCCGTCCTCATTTTCAAAGAAATACGGCCCGATGACTCCACCAGACCATAATGCGCACCAAACAGTGACTTTTGGCAGATGCAATGGCCTCTCAACAATCACGTGTGGTGTTTCTGAGCCCCATATATGGAAAGCAACAGCAGCAATATTTTCGGCCGAACGCACATTACGATGATGCACAGGTTTCACAATATCCGCTACGGATCCAGTTTGTTCGAATTTACGCACTACATTAGCGATTGTGTGCTCTGTAGGCCGTCCATGACGACCAAAATCCGTCCGTAATGCTCGAAAAACATTTGCCGGTTATTGCATTTTTATAGTATAATTTAACAAAATTAACAAGTTGTGCGATGCTTAAACGATCCATATTGTAAAATGGCAGACATTCAACTAACGATATGACACTTTGGTTGACAGCTATGTCAAACGGTTCTCACCGCAGGGCTGTATATTTTCGGAAGCCCGAAATGGAAAACCCTGTATATAGGGAGGTCAATCTACGAAAAATGTAACGTTTTATTAAAAGTTTTCAAACGCATATTACTCAAAATGGTTATTGCGACATATGTTGTGTTATATATCATTAGACAGGAAATTTATCCAGATTTTTTTTGCTTGATACATGAACCGTCAATATAGTAAAAAAAGTTAACAATTTGACGATTTAATTGGGTATGTTTTCTTTTGATTGCACTATCCACTCGCTTCCTCCCCGACGCAACGAGCAACTCTTTGCCTGAATTCGGGCGTTAGCTCATAATGTGAGTTGATGCGTAAAATGAGGTATTCTCCATTAACCGATAATAGGCATTAATTTTATGTTATACTAGCTGTACCCTGCCACGCTTTGCTGTGGCACATTGTGGTTGAATGGTTGAGTTGAATTTTTCATTTTTTTATGTAGTAACAACCATCCTAGATGTGTTTGGTTGTTTTGGATATTGTATCATAATTTGAGCTCAATCGGTTCCGTACTTTTCGTGTTTTCGAGTTTTTAACACGCACACAAACGAACAGAAATTTTTTTATATACACCCATACCTCGCTTTACGGCCTAAATACGCTCCACGAAACTCGGCCGCAAAGCGAAAAACCGTAACGGGTGTTAAATAAAAAATGAGAGATTTTTCAATACCTTTCAGTAACTCAAATAAAGAGCGTAAAATTTTCTTTCTCCAAGAAAATTGCTCTTTGAGCTCCCTAGAAACAGTAAGCGTGTTTGGTTTTGCTAGTTTGAATTTAGTCAAAGCCAAGATGGCGTCGAAACAGCACGTGCTCCGCGAACGCATTGTACGGTTCTACGAAACGCATTTCCAGCAAGGAAAAAAGTTCACGGTGGCACATTTTAAGGAAGAAAATGTACCTGTCAGTACGGTATATCGTATCCTGGGTTCCCTGAACGTAGAGTGGAAGTTCGGAAGTGGTCGGCCGGTGACGATAATGACGAAGCAGAGGAAGACATCGTTAAAGAAGCTGTTTGACAACAAGGACGCAACCAGCCTGCGTGACGCCGGTCGGAAATACGGCTGCTCCCACGTATTGATCCATCGGACAGTCAAGATGGAAGGAATCGTCTGCAGGAAGAAGACGAGGTCGCCGGAGTACACGGAGGAGCAGATTGAGACAGTTAAATCACAGTGTCGATGGATGACCAAAAAATACCGCGGGACGTCTTTCGTTCTGGACGACGAAAGCTATTTTCCGCTGTCCAAAACGCATATTCCAGGAAATGATAATTACTACTCCAGCGACAAGTCATCCACACCGCCTGAAGTAAAATACAAGTTCAAGCACAAGATCGAAAAAAAAGGTTATGTTGTACATCGCCATTTCTGACCGGGACATTTCAAAGCCTTGGTTTAAGCCAAGCGGTCTGGCAATCAACCAACAAATCTATCGAAAAGAGTGCCTCAATAAAATTCTGCTGCCGTTCCTGAACGAGCATCAGACGGATGGGAAGAACGTCTTCTGGCCGGACAAGGCGTCTTCCCATTACGCCAAGAAGACGCTGGCGTATCTTGAGGAGAAAAAGATACCGTTCGTGCCGAAAGATCGTAACCCAACAAACTTGCCCCAGTGCCGCCCAATAGAGGATTTCTTTGGCTCACTCAGTGCCCTAGTGTAAAAAAACAATTGGAGGGCCAAGGACACGAAGCAACTGACTACAAGAATCCGGAATTGTATCCGGAAAATGGACGTAAGTGCCGTACAACGTTCTTGTGAGAGCATCGCGACAAAGTTGCTTCGAACAGAAGACCACGGCCCTTACTCAAACATTCACTGACATTTTTTTTGAAGAAAATACATTATGTTATTAATAAAAAATACTGAAATCGATGAAAAAAACATTTTTTTTTATATGTGATTGAAAAAATTCTCATTTTTTATTTAACACCCGTTATAACGAATGAATAAGTTTTCAAAAAACTTTTTTTTCGATTTACAAAAAAACTCAAACTTTGACGGCTGTGCGATACAAGTAAATGAAGTCCGATTGAGCTGATATTTTGCATAGGGTAGTTTTTCGTGGGAACTAAAATTTTTAAGAAAGTTCTGTTTGAAAATTCGAGATGGCATTTTTCATTGGCACTCGAATATAAATCTGCCTACATATATCGACATCGAATAACATTTTGTTTTGCCGTTATAGCGAAACATTTTAAGCCGTAAATCGAAAACGTGTCTTAATTGAAAAGGGCCGTTGTAGGGAAATGCCGTATAAAGAGCGGCTGTATAGCGAGGTATGGGTGTATATAGAGATAGATGAGGGAAATCGATAAATTTTAAATCACTTCGAAACACAATTTCAGTTCATGATTTTGTAAAGCACGTGTAAAAAAGATGTTTCCTTCACATAGAACACATATTCATTACTGAATAGTCGATTTTCATTAGAAGCTCAATTTCAGAAACGCACTCTTGTCATATATAAAATCATTTTTCTCCAAAATTTTCAATTTTTCATGCCGTAACAACACTCCTTGAAGTGGATTGTATATCGTGTACAACTTTGAGCTCAATCGGTTCCTTACTTTTCGAGTTTTTGACGCGTACACAAACGAACAGAACATTTTTATATATAATATATAGAGATAGAGATAGATGAGAGAAATTGATAAATTTCAAATCACTTCGAAACACAATTTCAGTTCATGATTTTGTCAAACACGAGGAAAAAAGATATTTCCTTCACACAAAACACATATTCATTACTGAATAGTCGATTTTCATTAGAAGCTCAATTTCTGAAACGCACCCTTGTCATATATAAAATCATTTTTCTTCCAATTTTCCAATTTTTCCAACTCCAACTTTGAGCTTTTGATTTTCGAGTTTTTGACGCTTACACAAACGAACAGAACATTTATATATATATATATATATATATATATATATATATATATATATATACAACATGCGGACAACATACAATCTCTCTCTCTCTCTCTCTCTCTCTCTCTCTCTATATATATATATATATATATATATATATATATATATATATATATATATATATTGAGAGAGAGAGAGAGAGAGAGAGAGAGAGAGAGATTGTATGTTGTCCTATCAATTTGTGCTCAATTCATGTTTTTATCGTGTAGCTCACACTACTAACAATTTATGTAATTGTGGTTCAGGATGTCATAATATCGAGTATGTTGTTTGGCTATGTGAAAATGCAATAAATGAATTTAAATGACTGCTGATTTAGAAAATCGAAAGGGTATACCCACGTAAATCAGATTACGATAGCTTGAGTAGTCGCGATCTTACATGGCTATAAAGTTATCACAAACAATGTTTCGGACAACGTGGTAACGAAGGAGATAATGCTATTTTTATCTATAATATATTTTTGTAGTCATAGATTGATTTGACTCAGGTCTTAATTATTTAGACTTGTGTTTAAAAATGATACATGATGACTCTTTGTCTTCTTTTGCATGATTGAATAAACTGATGAAAAGCGTAATAATGACTTTAATGGTATTTTTGTGTGCTTTTTTGAACAGAATGCGGTACCGAATTCTATCACGTTATGTCATCCAACCCGTTTGAAGGATGCAAGTACATACAGGAATCGGTTTTTTTCAGGGCATCCATTTGATGTATCAAAAAAGAAAAAAGTACAGATTTTGAGCAATGAAAAACTCAATTTAAATGCAATTACTACACACAATCACAGTCCTATGTCAAGATCCCGTTTGTGCCCCAAGGCTCAGACCCATCAACTTTTTCGTTTTTATTTAGGCTCATTAGCGTTTTCAGCTGCAATAGAGCCGAATTTAATGTTGCACATGTTTAACGTATCGATAAATATGGTTAATTGTATATTATAACATTATAACACACATACATACACATTATTGCCTTTTTAATCCATAGTACTGTTGCGGCAGCCCATTAGAAACTAAATTATTCGATATATTGTTATATTCCCAATTTCAAATCACGTTGTGGTACTAGATTACACTGCGAGGGAAATATTTCAAAAGTGAAATATTACTACAGAAGCTACTCTCACTACACATATACTCTCCCGAGATAAATCGCCGAATAATCAAGAAAATTTATAAACCTCAAGGGAGATAATTTATTGTATCCGGTACCAATTCAGCATCCAGTTTAATAAAGATCAACACGACGACGTATGAGTAGAGTCACGTTGGCGTTCATCCAGAAGGATCCACTTTGGATTAAATCCATCGAGTTTAATTACAACCAACCAACCAGTTTTCTGTCCACTCCAAGGATAGTTTCCGCGGCTAAGATCCGGAACAGTACAACATAGTACGATGGACTTGTTGCTAACAGCACAGAGCCTGTGTGAACGGAGAGATGCTGAATCACTTGATGATTGTTGCGTGTACATAGGTATAACAACACACAAAAATGGGCAATTGAGGGTCTAAATATTTTGAACTCATGATCGTTCTTAGTGAGCGGACACGCAACCATTGTGGCTACGAAGACCCCGTAAGAAATTCTTAATAACATAAGAGTTGGCGGAGAAAATGAGACGGAGAAATTCAACCAGCAAATATCATATTTGGTTTAATGCTCAGGAAAGCAATTTGCAAAAATAGATATTCAAAAAAAAAAAAGAAATATAAAGCATATTATTATACTCCGCATTAACTAAGTTTGGATATTGAAATCGCATACGAAGCAGAACAACGAGGTGTAATCTGAAATACACCCATACCTTGCTATACGGCCGCTCTTTATATGGCATTTCGCTATAACGGCCCTCTTCAATTAAGGCACGTTTTCGATTTACGGCCTAAAATGTTTCGCTATAACGGCGTGAAATCGGGGATAACAAAAAAAAATAATGATGTCAAATGTCTTCAAATTGCACGAAAAATTTTTTTTATCTTGTATGGACTCTGAGAAAAACTTGAATTGTGTGATTCTTCGGTTTTCAAAAAAACTCAAACTATGACGGCTATGCGACATTAGTGAATGAAGTCCGATTGAGCTGATATTTTACATAGTGTAGTTTTTCGTGAGAATCAACATTTTTGAGAAAGTCCCGTTTGAAAGTTCGAAGGCCATTTTTTCCCATACATCCATTGACACTCTAATGTATTCATCCTTTGAGCTTTGACACATATTTGATGTAACATGAAGTTGTTCCATGTTATTATTTTATGTACAAATGTACGTTCTTTTTATGTATGTAATTTTGATTTAAATTGACAAAAATGCATTTTGAATTATAAATCATGTTACATATTTAACAAACCTGGAACCGATCCGATTGAATTTGTATGAATTTGTATTAAAAAAATTGATTCCTTATACGGATTTTAGCTTTGCGGCCAAATTTCGTGGAACGTATCTAAGCGAGGTATGGGTGTAAGACTAAATGTCGATATAGTCAATGCTTTACTGGAATCAATGTGAAGAGATTGTGCAAAAACTATAATAATTAAGTAAAGTCTATGCTTCAAGCAATAACTTTTCATCGCATATGCATCTCGATGAAAATGTGACGAATTCGAACTAAATTTTCGATCTCTTTGCAAATTTTCTCCAGAATGTTAATACCACATTTTCAAAATAGAAAAAATCGTTATTCTTGACTACTTTTGATTTATCGGAATATCTCAATGGTATACTAGTGAACTGCCTTTCACAATAGAAAATTTATGATGTATTAGAAAATCAGACGCATCTAAGAAATCAGAATAGATCAATACTTTTTTGGTCCCTATTTTCGCATCATGCATTGAATCTGACGCACGTAATTGCTGTGGAATTGCCACTGGGTATCTCTTGCAGCTCAAAACTATTGCAGCAATATTTATACAGAAATCAATCAGTTTCTGTAAGACTTTGAACACCATTGCTCAGATAATGCAAAAACCATGACCAAAACAAGAGAGAATACGCTGGCGGATAATCGAGATTCTACTTACAAATACAGTTAAATCTGGATTCTTCGCGAGGGGATAAGTCTCATCCTTGAATTGCTAATGTTTGTTTTTCCGCGGTTCATAATTCCTACGTTAAGAAAGTGTTTGTGTCTTGCACACCAGCCTTATTTTGTTGCGGCCCGCGACGTAATGGCTAGCACGTGTCTGTAGCCTCTCTGGAAAAAAACGCTGAGTACCACAATATGTATCATAAAAAAGAAATACAATCAATAATTACGAAAACAAAATCCAATTTTTTGCAAGTGTAATTTTTTTTCGATGAAGACTAGCTAACTGGCTTTAAGGGGGTATTCTAGTGTAGAGAAACGAATTTCGGACGTTTTTTCGAGCCCCGCAAAAATAAAACGAAGAATATTTTTACTATCTAAAATTGTAATAAAATTGAACGGAGAAAAACTTTATAAATCTTGCAATTTCATGTTAGTCATGTTTTGTCCGAAACAATAAAAGAAAGTGCAAACAAATAACCCGAGTGTTTCTTCTCCGACATCTCAACACCTGGTCGGTCACTGATCCTCCCTCTATCCCCCACCGCATCACCACCGGCTTCGTCCGTTGCATGCCTGCCGTGCCGCACGAGACAAAGCATGAATCGGGACGGCATAAATCAAGACCATAAAACCATCTGTTTGTCAATTGAATGGGACACCTTTAATGGCAATTTATATGCTATTATATTCACGATTTACTGGTGTGCCTAATGCGACAATCAAATCTGATGCGTTTGTGACAAAATCATGATTAATGATCGCCGTCAAATCACGGTGCCCTGCGCCCCGTTCGCGGAACCGTTGCGACTTACGTTCCGAAAGCGTGTGTGTGTGTATATATGGATATGCAGAAAACCCATTTACATCGATATTGATGGCAAATAAACACGGGAACATATCGGTGCCATTTCCTGCCAGGAGTTCAAGTCTTTCGCTTCGCCCATTTGCCGTCTCGTGGCAAATCGCCGGGAGTCGGAGTCGGAGAGTGAGGATTACACGGATCTCGACATTTTTCCGCTTTTCTTACCAGCGCGAAATTTTTCGTCGCTCGCTGATTTACACGATATGCCATCCGTTCAATAAAGCCGATTTGCTTTCCACAACAACAGACTTCGAATCGTCGTCGGCAGCAGCAGCAGTAGCAGCCAGTGTGACATTATTTATGATCGAAAACTTTTACCAAGGAGTGCCACTGGCTTCTGACGTGCGACGGTAATTGAAGAAAAATGACGACGAAATCAATCGTCTCTTTGTTCCTGGTGACGGTGAAAAATTGCACTTTGCTCGCATGGATTGTGCCCATCTCATAGTATACCCGCTACCCGCTACCCGCTACCGATTGACACACTAAATCGCATCGAAAATGTCTCAAAAATTGGTGAATAATAAAATTTCATGGTTCCGAATTTCCTCTCCCTTCTCCCTTTCGGATATTTCGGGTGTTTGCGAGCCGCGTGCCATAAAAGCACAGGCAAAAATCATGTCATTTATCAATCACGCATAGATTCGTCAACTTCATCAATTCGAAAGCTGCGACAGTGGAGGCCCTAGGGTGTATCTTGCACATTTCATAATACATAGTGTATCAATTAATCTTCGGACTGAAATGAAGAAGCTTGAATAATCCTTATTTGAATGGCACTAAAGTTTCCAAAGCATCTTCTGCCGTCGCAACCAGTGTTGCCACATTTTCTTCTGTACCAGAAGGGTAAAACATCTTTCTCATCTGTACTTTTTCTTCAAAAAATCTGTACCATCGAAAATATTCATTGTAGAGAAAAATCATTAAGCCTGAAAATATACTCATTCATTTACTACAAAAGATTATATTTACTTACTAACTTTATATCTACATTTACTTCAAATACTCACGTATGAAAGCCACCTTGGCGCAATTTTTATTATGAATTTATTTTTCCGTAATGAAATTTATTCTCATTTACCTGAGAATAAATTTCATTACGGAAAAATAAATTCATAATAAAAATTGATTGAGTGTGATGAGTGATTTCAAAAAATAATACTGACCGAAAAAAAGAAAAAAAAATCACACGCGGAAAAATCTGTATCAATCTGTACTTTTTGACGAAAATCTGTAATCTGTACCGTGCAGAATCTGTAGCAAAAATAACCAAAAAAACTGTACCTTTCCAGATAAATCTGTACGTGTGGCAAAACTGGTCGCAACGTAGATTTTCTCTGCGTCATATTAATTAGTACTTTGTTGAGATTTCTCATGTCAAATAATACGTCTTAAATGTATGCTATTTGGCAAGCTCTAGAATGCGCGTTCCCACAGTGCAAGTTGGAAGAGATTCCTTCGATCTCTTCCAACTTGGATGATCTAGTTGGAAGAGATTTCTTTGATATACGGGTCGAATCCAGTGAACTCTGGCCATTCTTCCTCAATGGCACTTACGTTCCTAAACGAACTTCGCCGTATTAATATTTAGTTGAGATTCCTATGCCAAATAACACGCCTTGAATGCATTCTGAGTGGCAAGCTCTAGAATACGCGTCACCACAGGGCAAGTCGGAAGTATGGATTCTGTCCATTACATGCTTCAAAACTCTGAGATCATATTCTCCAGTAGCCAGTTGGCCAGGTGAAAAAACTCCTTAGTTGACGTCTCCGGTTATTAAGATATAAAATTGATTCAATGCAGTCACCTAAATGAAGGAAAGTCATGGCGACTATCGGTCGTGTGTCTAAGTCATCGGATCGGCCAAATATTAGCGCAGTGAAAGTATTAGAAATGGTTGTAAAAGACCGGTAATGGCATGAATGATAGAGTTAGCATATATGCCAGAATTAGAATGAAAAAAGAAAGTTCATATACAAATGCACACGCATACGTCAAAGGTCAACGGTCAAAGTCAACGTCAGCGTCATTGGCAACACGCAAACAAGAATATCCTTGCACAAGTACGCGTACATACATACCTAGAGTTAATCGAAAGTTTCTGACAGCCAAATCAAATGCGTTCCCCGATAGTGAGCGCTTGGCTTGTACGAGCCATTGATTTTTGCAAGGTTCTTTTGAGTTTTTTTTTAAATATTAATATACAGGTATCCACGTTCATCTTTTGTTGACAAATCATAGAACAAAGGTAATTTGTATGTATTGAAACGGAACTGAATATCCAACATTAATGTTCAACAGTCGGAAACCACAAATAGTCAAGTGTTGTCATGTCGCAAAAGTATTGAACTAGCAACAAACGAGTTCAACTATGAAATATTCTAAGATAATTAGATAATTCATTTAATAAGATCTAAAAGTTCGTCGAATACGCTATCTTGACTTTAAACAAAATTAGGATTAGTAATATTTTTTTCAAAGAAAACATGAAGGAGTTGTTGTGAGAAAAAATCGTTCCATGTAAAAGTGCCCATTTTCCAATGTATGGGTGACTTGTTATAAAATTGTAAGGCCTATTCAGATTTTTTTTAGAATACAAAAAAATACGTATTTGAGAAAAAATAATTTCAATTTTTTAAATAATTTTTTCTCTAGTTTTTTCTTAAAAAATAGTTGGTATTTTAAATAAAATTGAAACGAATTTCTACATTTTATCTTTTGACCAGATTTTTGTAGATAATATAGTTCTTGAGTTATAATTTTTTGTAAAAAATAAAGGAAAATATGACCCGTTTCGAAAAGTAGTCTAATTCTTTTTCGAATATATCAAGTATGCAAATTTGCTTAAATGACCAGTGTCTTTACACCCACAACGTTTCATCGCTATCTGAGATGGTGCTGCCAACTCCTAAGACGAGTTGGTATGAAATCCGTTCATTGCTAATTTTATTCAGAAAATGGGATTAGTGATGTCACATTAGATATATTTTAATGACTGAGTTATTATATTCCCATTTTTTTAGACCCATCAGAAATTAACTTCGATCATTCGAATGGAGAAGAGTACATTTCGTAGTGAAACTCACGATCGGTAGCATTTTAGGAAGCTATTGAGAACAATTAGAGAAAAACACAGGATTTTCGATAATATTATCGTTCTTTTCGATCCTGCAAACAATCATTCTGGACGTTGAAGTAAAATTTTGTTATTAAAACATCGGTTCGTAAAATTGTATGACAAGGTTCTAACGAGGTACCATACATGCTTACCCATGAGCGGCAAAACGTACGTAAAATTTAATTTTGGGCAACTCACCGAGCTAAAGTTTTAACTACACTGCGTTTCACATTTTTTCTGAGTTTCCAGAGTCGGTTGAATTGAAGTATATAGTGTAGGATATAATAACTATCTTCATTTAAAAAACTGGCCATTTGAACAATCAACTGTTGTGTTTAGGTGCGAAATGAGAATTTTTTCAATACCTTTCAGTAACTCAAATAAAGGGCGTAAAATTTTCTTTCTCCAAGAAAATTGCTCTTTGGGCTCCCTAGAAACAGTAGGCGTGTGTGGTTTTGCTAGTTTGAATTTAGTCAAAGCAAAGATGGCGTCGAAAGAGCACGTGCTCCGCGAACGCATTGTACGGTTCTACGAAACGCATTTCCAGCAAGGAAAAAAGTTCACGGTGGCACATTTTAAGGAAGAAAATGTACCTGTCAGTACGGTATATCGTATCCTGGGTTCCCTGAACGTAGAGTGGAAGGTCGGAAGTGGTCGGCCGGTGACGATAATGACGAAGCAGAGGAAGACATCGTTAAAGAAGCTGTTTGACAACAAGGACGCAACCAACCTGCGTGACGCCGGTCGGAAATATGGCTGCTCCCACGTATTGATCCATCGGACCCTCAAGATGGAAGGAATCGTCTGCAGGAAGAAGACGAGGTCGCCGGAGTACACGGAGGAGCAGATTGAGACGGTTAAATCACAGTGTCGGTGGATGACCAAAAAATACCGCGGGACGTCTTTCGTTCTGGACGACGAAAGCTATTTTCCGCTGTCCAAAACGCATATTCCAGGAAATGATAATTACTACTCCAGCGACAAGTCATCCACACCGCCTGAAGTGAAATACAAGTTCAAGCACTAGTTTGAAAAAAAGGTTATGTTGTACATCGCCATTTCCGACCGGGACATTTCAAAGCCTTGGTTTAAGCCAAGCGGTCTGGAAATCAATCAACAAATTTATCGAGAAGAGTGCCTCGATAAAATCCTGCTGCCGTTCCTGAACGAGCATCACGCGGATGGGAAGTACGTCTTCTGGCCGGACAAGGCGTCTTCCCATTACGCCAAGAAGATGCTGGCGTATCTTGAGGAGAAAAAAAACCGTTCGTGCCGAAAGATCGTAACCCAACAAACTTGCCTCAGTGCCGCCCAATAGAGGGTTTCTTTGGTTCAATCAGTGCCCTAGTGTATAAAAACAATTGGAGGGCCAAGGACACAAAGCAACTGACTACGAGAATCCGGAATTGTATCCGGAAAATGGACGTAAGTGCCGTACAACGTTCTTGTGAGAGCATCGCGACAAAGGTCTGCGTCGAACAGCAGACCACGGCCCTTACTCAAACATTCACTGAAATTTTTTTGAAGAAAATACATTATGTTATTAATAAAAAATACTGAAATCGATGAAAAAAAATTTTTTTTTATATCCGATTGAAAAAATTCTCATTTTTCATTTAACACCCGTTAAGCTGCATTCTTCCAACTTGAGGAGATTTTTCAACTCGTAACTTTGCAGGCGGCAGTTTGATAGTTTGAAGAAAATATTCTCAAAACGGCTTGGTTCAGTTAGTTTTTCATCAACACCAATGAACTTCTGTTTTTGCATCAAAAACACCGTGAAAATTGGGAAAATTTGGCCCGAACCACCCCAAAATATTTGTCAAATGGTTGCAATTAGAAGGAGATTGATAACCAGCTGTTTTTGTTTCAAATCACATCAGAATTCATAATTTATGGCTAAAAACGATTGTTAACATACAAAAATTCCAAGTGTCGAAAACTAAAAATTCGATGTTCCTCAAAGTTTGTAAAAAAAAAAGTTTTACTATCTTGGACTCATTTTTTAAAATTTCTACATCACTTCAATTTTATATGAAACAATTAAAAAATATGTTTTTTAGATATTGCAAATAGAATTTTTTTTTGTAAATTAAACAGGAAGTGGGTTATATCTATGGTATAACCGCAAGAGTGACGTAGGACTATCGTTGATTTAGAGATCATTTGTTTGAAGTTGAATCTGAATTCATTCTGAATGAATGAATATTTGGGAGACTTCGAAAACGAGAGCGTTACGATGGAGGCACAAGGTTTTATGCATCCAATATTGGATACGGAAATATCATACTGATGGGGTAGAATAATCTTCAGAAGCTATCCTGTTAATTGCGATTGATTGAAAAATCACAAAACCAAATGTATTTGGTCACAGTGTTACATGGATAGAAAACATTAAAATAAACTTTTTCACATGAATGTAATTTTAAATTCCCAGAGGAACTGGCAGATTATTTTCAGTAACGATTAGATATTTCCACATTTTCCTCGATACTGGAATCCCACCAGTGGTTAATGCTAACTCGATAACCATCTGTTAATAGCACTTGATTGAAACATATTTGGTTACAGTGTTACATGGATAGAAAACATTCAAATAAACTCTTTCACATGAATGTATTTTTAAATTCCCAGAGGAACTGGCAGATTATTTTCCGGATCTTCCTCGATGCTGAATGGCATCCAAACGGAAAGAATTCCGCGCGTGTATGTGTGTGTGTAGCGGCTGCTTCGAGATCTTCCCGGGGAACCGTTTGTGGCATCACTCTCCTCCTGATGGATTCCCTTCTGGCCTAAGATGCACAAACAGGCTCTTGGTGACACCGTTCATCCGCGCTTTCATGATAAACGAAGAGCTTCACCACAACAGCGACAACATGCTCCAATCGCTGTTCAATTTGAACTGAGGGGATTTCCGAGCGGCGCTCGCTTCTATACCGATTGGTGATTTCAATAGCCTGTTTTGAAAGCAATTTTAAGACTATTGAAACAAGTTTTTGAATCAGAAAGTAACAAGTATAGAACGCGTAGACATTTTATCTTCTTCTTTCTCAGTGTATATTTTTTATGTATTAACATCAATACTCTATAACTCTTTCTAAGACACTATTTCGGTAGGAATCATAGTTTTTGAGAGATAAATTATCAAACATTTCTCTTACTAAAATCGATACGCCCTTTTCAAAAGTTGCACTTGAGTTGCATTTCATCCAACCCAAACGGAATACGGAACTTTCGTTCGAATCAAAAATACAAGTTTTTAAAATCGACATTCTTAGTTCGATTTCATTTGAATTTGCACTGTTTCTAGAGCAGACATACTTCAATGGGGTCGGAAAAGTCTTCTACTTTCGAAAATATCTTAAATTTCGCCCCATAGAAAAATATGTTGGACAATATTTAAACGGGAACTGAAATTGAGAGATGAGGAGATAAATCATACTTTAGAGAAGAAGAGGTGATGGAATGAACTGGCATGTCAGATTAATCATTTAATAACATTTTCATTCTATCGAACACTCAATCCTGAAATAGAGTCGATTCATCGCGTATAGATAAAATATGAGAAATAATTATCTTATTGATGAAGAAGATAAGTTTTAGACGAGGAATCCAAATGCTGGAGGTTACAAAAAAGAAGAGTCTAGCGAAGGATAAATATTAGAGGCGAATGGACTGAAAAGTTTAAACCCTATTAAAGCCCAAAAAAGAAGAAGAAGAGAAGGATAAATATGGGTGCCTGTTTAAAATTCCATCTCAGTCGTTATATGTCAGCGGTTGACGCATGTCGCAGAAATAAGCATGCTAGCAGAATAAGCACTACAAATATTTTGCTCGCCCTGTCTAACATTAGTTTCTCTATAACGGGCGTGGCAAGTTTTTTGCATCAAAATATGTACGGAGCCTTTCCAGGGCCACCAAAAGTAATGAGTAGTAAAAAGATAATTTATTCTCATTATTTTTTACCCAAAAAGGGATTATGTGAATTGAGTAGTGTGTTCGGACTTCTTCGTGATGATGATGATGTTTTTAATTATAGAGGCCATTGAAATTCCAATTTAAAAAAAAACTAAATTACGTACTGGGTCTCGAAAAAGGACGCTTTCAAAGCCTCGCTTCCGCTGGTCGTTAGCTGGATGACTGATGAATTTTGAATAAGTTATTGGTGACGTTTTTCGATCGATATTCCAATTTTTAATGAATCCGTCCATTATTCTCCGGCTAAAATTGGCTTCAAAGTGCTGTGTATTTCAAGACGGATGTGAAGAAACTATTTTACAGCGATGAGAACTGTGTCCTCGGTGAACAACGAAAGGTGAGCGCTTTCATTATCACAGAAGATACTTAGAAAAGCGTACATGTATACAAATAAACCCGGGTTTCAAATAAGTTCTCAAATCAATCATGGTTCTCAAACAAACCACGGTTATCAAATGCATGTTTAAGATATCGATGGTCGCTGCAAGAAACACTAACACGGAGCGAACTACTTATCGTGGCTTTAGAGAACTTACTTTGACTCTTTGGCTCTACGGATCACACAAGCAAGAGCAAGTTTTCTATGTTAAATTTCCTATCAAAATATTCATCCCCATGTTCGGGATGGATGCCTTTTGAATGCATTTTTGGGTAATTAATTTACAAAGCATCAACATACAGAAATTAATTATGGATAACGAATAACATCACATCTATTTTGAATATTCATTGTCGCGCATAATTATACTAATACTCTGAACGTGACGGAAATGAAGCCAATTTGACTAAATTTTGTAAGGAAAAATAATGTAAAAAAAATACTGTCCAAGAGCCACCCTATGTCACAACTAAATTTGCGACGTCAACAGAAGAGCGACCACATGTTTCAGTGTGAATCGCCTTTCTTTCTCTCTCTCAATGCGTTGATTGATTTAGAAAACGACACCTCAATCGCAGCAGTGAGTGGTTTGTTTCTGCAGCCTCCTCCCGAAGGGAATCGACGAATTCTCGCGTCGAGTGCAATGCGAAGGCCTTACTTCCGCCGATACTTGCTCACATTTGCCATAAAGCACCCGGAGCTGCACTGACAGGCCCTAATTGCAATAAATAATAATGCCGACAATAAATGGCACATTGTGTGTTAGTTTTGCTATTACTGTTGTTGTATGTTGCCGTTCTGATCCTCCCGGCCCCCGTGCGATGTGCTAAACGCGCAGCATAGTTGTGTGCAGCAGCAGCACCACACAGACGGCACATGTGCTCACTCTCGGCTCGAATACCGGTGATGAATTGTATGCATTTTATTGACAGTCATCTATCAAAGCATTTTTCGGGACATTAATATCTTCATATAAATCACTGTCCTGCGGCGGGCGAACCAAAACCAGGAATGCTTTGTTCAGCTGTTTCGATTCATTGTGTGTTTGTGTGCTTAGCATTTGGGCTAGAGAGAGCATTGAGCCCGGCTTGCGTGTTTAGTTATAATAAATGGCTGATAAAAGCCGCGTGTGGATAGAAAGTATATCAATCAGATGAATTATGCGCTGATACTATAAATCGATGGGTGTCATCGTTCGACTAATTGGATGGCGGGTAGAGCTTGTTGCTTTGAAACAATATTCTTATTTGTTAATTTAGTGTATTGATTGCGGTATAAGCTCACTAATTTGATTATCACTTAAACACGTTGAACATCAAGCGATCAAAAACACTTAATGGGGAGCGCTTCCACAATATCAGTGTCATTCCTAGCTCTCAAATATATGTATGTCATAAACGAAGACAGTCAGAAAATCGATTAAAAAGTAATCAAAATTTGTAACCGATTCGAAAACAAACCATAGTTTATTTAGTTTTCTACTTTGTCACTGTCGGTCCCAGTGATCAACGTTCTCCTAACCAAAAAACTATTGTAGCTCTACATGGACCGACGCGGGGCACGTGGAAAATTTAGCGTCGGTCACAAGGTACCGACGCGTGGCTCAACGTTTTTTCCGCCATTCCACCCAATAGCTCTCAATTTGACGTAGGACTACGTTTTACATTGTTGTACATTGGTGGCGGTTTAAAGTATCTAAAACGAGAGCGTTACACTTGGAGTGCAAGGTTAGGATCGTTAATACCTCTTGCCAGGCGAACGGAGTGGTATTATAGTCACTTCATACGAAAGACAAAATGCCTAAGAGTTATCTGCTTGTTAGTTATTGACCCGGAAACTTGTTCCAATAGCCTAACAATTGCTATCATAACAGGCTATTGAAATCACACTATACTGTGCAAGCTTGGGAACCCATTTTGTTGTAATTGTAAAGAGACAAGGAAATGGTCTAGCTCACTCGTTTGCCGAACACTATGCTACTCAATCCCAACTCTTTTGTTCCACCGGACTGAACGGTGGCTCATAAGTTAGTTCTAATTGCAAAGTGAGATGGGAATGGTCTAGCTCACACTATGGTCTTCTCACTCATTCGATCGCTTAAACACTATGGTCTCCTCACCCATTCCCATCTCTTTTCTGCACGCGGACTGAAATCCATTTAGTGAGAGCAAAGTGAGATGAAAATGGTCTAACTCACTCGCTCGTCTAAACACTATGGTATTCTCACCCAATCCCATCTCTTTTCTGCCACCGGACTGAACGGTGGCTTATAAGTTAGTTCTAAATGCAAAGTGAGATGGAAATGGTCTAGCTCACACTATGCTCTTCTCACCCAATCCCATCACTTTCCTGTCACCGAACTGAAATCTATTTAGTGAGAGCAAAAAGAGATGAAAATAATCTAGCCCACTCGCTTGCCTAAACACTATGCGCTTCTCACCCAATCTCATGTTTTTTTTTCTGGAACCAGACTGAGCGGTGGCTTATAAGTTAGTTGTAATTGCAAAGTGATATAGAAATGGTCTAGCTCACTCGCTTGCCTTTACACTATGCTCTTCTCATCCAATCCCATCTCTTTTCTGCACGCGGACTGAATGATCGGTTGAGTCGGTGCCCGCTCGAAATCTAGTCCCGTGGCAAAAAAGAAATGGGATTGTCACTGTTCAGTCCGATGGCAGAGAAGAAATGGGATTACCACTGTTCATTCCCGTGGCAGAAAAGAAATGGGAGCGAGCAAGAGAAACTATTTTCCAATTGCCACTGTTCAGTCCGGTAGCAGAAAAGAAATGGGATTACTACTGTTCAGTCCCGTGGCAGAAAAGAAATGAGAATGGGAGAGGAAGGCTAATGTTTTGGTGAAGGAGCAAGAGAAACTATTTTACATTTGCAACTGAATGGATTTCCGAGCTGGTACCGGCTTTTTAGCCACTGTTCAGTCCGGTGCCAGAAAAGAACTGGGATTGGGAAAGAAGAGCATAGTGTTTTAGCGAGCGAGCAAGAGAAACTATTTTCCTACTGCCACTATTCAGTCCCGTGGCAGAAAAGAGATGGGATTGCCACTGTTCAGTCTGGTTGCAGAAAAGAAATAGGATTACCACTGTTCAGTCCCGTGGTAGAAAAGAAATGGGATTGCCACTGTTCAGTCCCGTGGCAGATAAGAACTGGGAATGGGAGAGAAGAGCATAGCGTTTAGGTGATTTTTAATTGTAATTGATCTAGCTCACTCGCTCGCCTGAGCACTATGATCTTCTCACCCAGTCCCAACTTTTTTCTGCCGCCGGACTAAACGGTGGTTTATAAGTCGCTGTCCGCTAGAAAATCCATTTAGTTGCAAAGTGAGATGGAAATGGTCTAGTTCACTCGCTCGCCTAAACACTATGGTCTCCTCATTCAATCTCATCTCTTTTCTGCACGCGGACTGAATGATGGGTTATGAGTCGGTGCCGGCTCGGAAATCCATTTAGTGAGAGCAAAGTGAGATAAAAATGGTCTAGCTCACTCGCTCGCCTAAACGCTATGGCCTAAACACTAGGATCTTCTCACTCAATCCCATCTCATTTCTGTCACCGGACTGAAACCCATTTAGTGGGAGCAAAGTGAGATGAGAATGGTCTAGCTCACTCACTCGCCTAAACACTATGGTCTTATCACCTATCCCATCTTCTTTCTGCACGCGGACTGAATGATGGGTTATGAGTCGGTGCTCGCTCGGAAATCCATTTAATTGTAATTGCAAAGTGATATGGAAATAGTCTAGCTCACTCGCTCGTTTAAACACTATGGTCTTCTTATCCAATCCCATCTCTTTCCTGCACGCGGACTGAAATCCATTTAGTGAGAGCAAAGTGAGATGAAAATGGTCTAGCTAACTCGCTCACCTAAACACTAAGGTCTTTTTACTCAATCCCATCTCTTTTCTGCACGCGGATTGAAATCCATTTAGTGAGAGCAAAGTGAGATGAAAATGGTCTAGCTCACTCGCTTGCCTTAACATTATGGTCTCCTCATTCAATCCCACCTCTTTTCTGCACGCGGACTGAATGATAGGTTATGAGTCGGCGCCCGCTCTGAAATCTATTTAGATGTAATTGTAATGTGATATGGAAATAGTTCAGCTCACTCGCTCGCTTAAACACTATGGTCTTCTCACCCAATCCCATCTCTTTTCTGCACGCGGACTGAAATCCATTTAGTGAGAGCAAAGTGAGATGAAAATGATCTAGCTCACTCGCTCGCCTAATCACTATGGTCTTCTCACCCAATCCGATCTCATTTCTGTCACCGGACTGAAATCCATTTAGTGAGAGCAAAGTGAGAAGAAAATGGTCAAGCTCACTCACTCGCCTAAACACTATGGTCTTATCACCTATCCCATCTTTCTGCACGCGGACTGAATGATGGGTTATGAGTCGGTGCTCGCTCGGAAATCCATTTAATTGTACTTCCAAAGTGATATGGAAATAGTCTAGCTTACTCGCTCGCCTAAACACTATGGTCTTATCTCCCAATCCCATCTCTTCCCAGCACGCGGACTGAAATCCATTTAGTTAGAGCAAAGTGAGATGAAAATGATCTAGCTCACTCGCTCGCCTAAGCACTATGGTCTTCTCACCCAATCCCATCTCTTTTCTATCACCGGACTGAAATCCATTTAGTGGGAGTAAAGTAAGATTAAAATGGTCTACCTCACTCGCTCGCCTAAGCACTATGGTCTTCTCACCCAATCCCATCTCATTTCTGTCACCGGACTGAAACCCATTTAGTGGGAGTAAAGTGAGATTAAAATGGTCTACCTCACTCGCTCGCCTAAGCACTATGGTCTTCCCACCCAATCCCATCTCATTTCTGTCACCGGACTGAAACCCATTTAGTGGGAGTAAAGTGAGATTAAAATGGTCTACTCGCTCGCCTAAGCACTATGGTCTTCTCACCCAATCCCATCTCATTTCTGTCACCGGACTGAAACCCATTTAGTGGGAGTAAAGTGAGATTAAAATGGTCTACCTCACTCGCTCGCCTAAACACTATGGTTTTCTCACCCAATCCCATCTCATTTCTGTCACCGGACTGAAACCCATTTAGTGGGAGTAAAGTGAGATTAAAATGGTCTACCTCACTCGCTCGCCTAAGCACTATGGTCTTCTCACCCAATCCCATCTCATTTCTGTCACCGGACTGAAACCCATTTAGTGGGAGTAAAGTGAGATTAAAATGGTCTACTCGCTCGCCTAAGCACTATGGTCTTCTCACCCAATCGCATCTCATTTCTGTCACCGAACTGAAACCCATTTAGTGGGAGTAAAGTAAGATTAAAATGGTCTACCTCACTCGCTCGCCTAAACACTATGATCTTCTCACCCAATCCCATCTCATTCTTGCCACCGGACTGAAATCCATTTAGTGAGAGCAAAGTGAGATGAGAATGGTCTAGCTCACTCACTCGCCTAAACACTATGGTCTTATCACCTATCCCATCTTCTTTCTGCACGCGGACTGAATGATGGGTTATGAGTCGGTGCTCGCTCGGAAATCCATTTAATTGTAATTGCAAAGTGATATGGAAATAGTCTAGCTCACTCGCTCGTTTAAACACTATGGTCTTCTTATCCAATCCCATCTCTTTCCTGCACGCGGACTGAAATCCATTTAGTGAGAGCAAAGTGAGATGAAAATGGTCTAGCTAACTCGCTCACCTAAACACTAAGGTCTTCTTACTCAATCCCATCTCTTTTCTGCACGCGAATGGAAATCCATTTAGTGAGAGCAAAGTGAGATGAAAATGGTCTAGCTCACTCACTCACCTAAACACTATGGTCTTATCACCTATCCCATCTTTCTGCACGCGGACTGAATGATGGGTTATGAGTCGGTGCTCGCTCGGAAATCCATTTAATTGTAATTGCAAAGTGATATGGAAATAGTCTAGCTTACTCGCTCGCCTAAACACTATGGTCTTATCTCCCATTCCCATCTCTTTCCTGCACGCGGACTGAAATCCATTTAGTTAGAGCAAAGTGAGATGAAAATGATCTAGGTCACTCGCTCGCCTAAGCACTATGGTCTCCTCATTCAGTCCCATATCTTTTCTAGACGCGGACTGAATGATGGGTTATGAGTCGGTGCCCGCTCGGAAATCAGCTCACTCGCTCGCCTAGACACGCCTCACTCAATCCCATCTCATTTCTGCACGTGGACTGAATGATGGGTTATGAGTCGGTGCCCGCTCGGAAATCCATTTAGTTGTAATTGCAAAGTGATATGGAAATAGTCTAGCTCACTCGCTCGTATAAACACTATGGTCTTCTCACCCAATCCCATCTTTTTTCTGCACGCGGACTGAAATCCATTTAGTGAGAGCAAAGTGATATGAAAATTGTCTAGCTCACTCGCTCGCTTAAACACTGTGGTCGTATCACCTAATCCCATTTCTTTCCGGCACGCGGACTGAAATCCATTTAGTTAGAGCAAAGTGAGATGAAAATGGTCAAGCTCACTCGCTTGGCTAAACACTATGCTCTTCTTACTCAATTCCCTCTCTTTTCTGTCACCGAACTGAAATCTGAAATGGAGATGGAAATGGTCTAGCTCACTCGCTCGCCTAAACTCTACGGTCTTCTCACCCAATCTCATCTCTTTTCTGTCACCGGACCATTTAGTGAGAGTAAAGTGAGATGAAAATGGTCTAGCTCACTCGCTCGCCTAAAACACTATAGTTTCCTCACCCAATCCCATCTCTTATCTGCACGCGGACTGAATGATGGGTCGCTGCCCGCTCGGAAATCCATTTAGTTGTAATTGCAAAGTGATATGGAAATGGCTCACTCGCTCGCCTAAATAATATGGTCTTCTCACCCAATCCCATTTCTTTTCTGTCACTGGACTGAAATCCATTTAGCGAGAGCAAAGTGAGATGAAAATGGTCTAGCTCCATTCATAACTTTTGAACTATTGGACCGATGTAGATGATCGACATATCGATTTGAAGCCAATTAGCTAGTCTTTTTCGGACATGTTTTGCAATTTGGATTTTGTTTTCGTCATTATTGATTGTAATTGATGCTCTTGCTTACATAACATTTGGACTAGAGGACACTATCTCTATATATATAAAAATGTTCTGTTCGTTTGTGTTTGACGCGCACACACACACTCGAAAAGTACGGAAACGATTGAGCTCAAAGTTGTACATAATATACAATTCACTTCGAGGAGTGTTGTTATGGCATAAATAATTGTAAAATTGGGCGAAAAATGATTTTATATATGACCAGAGTGCGTTTCTGAAATTGAGCCTCTAATGAAAATCGATTATTCAGTGATAAATATGTGTTCTATGTGAACGAAACATCTTTTTTCCACGTGTTTGACAAAGTCATGAACTGAAATTGTGTTTCGAAGTGTTTAAAAATTCATCGATTTCCCTCATTTATCTCTATCTCTATATATCTACAAATGTTCTGTTCGTTTGTGTGCGCGTCAAAAACTCGACAAGTACGGAACCGATTGAGCTCAAACTATGATACAATATACAAAACAAACAAACACAACTAGGATTGTTGTTACAACATAAAAAAATGAAAAATTCAACTCACCCATACAACCACAATGTGCTACAGCAAAGCGTGGCAGGTACAGCTAGTATTTTTTATATTTCTTCTTGAAAGCTGAAGTTTCTTACATAACACATTCAAAAATCAGAGACGTGATTTTTTCGTTTTTAAGTTATGGTTTCGCAACTGATGGTTAAAAATAAATTTTCCGCCCTTTTTCTGCGAAATTAATTTTTTTCGACAAGTCATAACTTTTGAACTACTGAACCGAATTAGATTGTAGATATAGTTCAATTTATAGCCAATTAGCTAATATTTTTTGGAAAAATAACACACTTGCGAAGGAATTGGATATTGTTTGTGTTTGTTTGTTTTTCATAGTTTACATGGTAAAAAATAGAGAGCGCTATTATTTTAAACTATTTTTCTTGAAAACTGGAATCTTTTTTTACATAACATATCCTGAAATCATCAATGTATTTTTCGTAGTTTGAGTTATGATTTTTCAAAATTAAATTGTTTTCAGTTTTCGTTCAATATTGCGTTCAATATATGCGACTGAAATCCATTTTTTTTTTGCAATTGTAATATTTTTTCAAAGAAGACTTGCTCATTGGCTTCAATTTGACTTTTGTAGATTATCTGAATCAGCTGTCGGGGTCGAAAAGTCAAGAAGAAGGGCTTGGCACGAATGTCTTTGAAGAAGGAATAATTAGCTGACTTTATTGGATCTTGATATTCATCATATTTTCAGCTTAAATATATAGTTGGAGAAAAAGTAATCCATTATTTTATCGAAAGCTGGCTTCAGTGATCAATATCATGCGTAATATCGATCATAAAACTTCATGTTTAGGCTCGTTGTAAAGGTGACATTTCACACTAAAAAAAATCTTTTGCTGTTTTTTTTTGGTTTGTTCCATTTAGTTGTGAGTTAAAGGGTGTTATTAATGGAAGTCAACAAAGTGAAAATTCGGTACATTTTACACTTTCTATAAAGGCGAAAATGAAAGCTAGGCCGCAGAAATTAAAAATGGTGTTAATGGTGACGATACTGAAACAGTAAAATACGTAAAATTATTTTTTTTTTAATTTTTTTTTTATTTATAATTATTTTTTTTTTTTTGATAAACTAAACACTGAATACACTAAATTTAGATCTCTACTGTCAACAAATGGACCGTTTGAAGCTAGAATTGCCCAACAGAGGAGGTGTTGTGTTCCACCAGGACAACGCGAAGCCACACAACTCTGGGAGCTTGATTGGGATGTTTTAATGCATCCAACATATTGTCCGGACCTGACACCAAACGATTACCACCTTTTTCTCGTATTGTAAAATTTCCTGAGTGATAAGAAATTGGGATCAAGAGAAGATTGTAAAAATCTATTGCTAGAGTTTTTATCCAATAAGGACCATGACTTCTATGAGAGAAAACGGAGAGAAAAAAAGGAGCTAATATGCCTAATATTGTCCACCCTTATTCTACAAAGGAAATGATGAAGTCTTCCTGATAATTGACATTTTAATTCGTACGTTTATTAATCTTACTTACAAGTAGGAGATTTCATAAAAATCATAATCTGACCTTTGAAATTTTTCATTCTGTTTCATTCTTTACGATCTGGTTTTTGTTACATTCTGATAAATGTGTTCCGGGTAAACGTGTTTTGGGTGATTGGTGCTCGGATAAACGTTATATAACCACACGTTGAAGGTGTTATATGTTATAGAAAACTTATTCTACTCAAGAGTTCAGAAAATCTAAGAAACTGTTTTCGTAATGGAAATTATAGTTTGATAGTAAAAGCACACTCTATTAAGAAGAAAAAAAAAACAAAGGGCCTTTGTGTACTAATCGCAATAAATTTGTTATCTGTATGAATTAAAGTTCAAATTATACATGTTGAATTCCATCATCATCATTATTCATGTAATCGATAATTTTCAAACAAGCAAATGGTTCTTCGCTCCCGTCACCGAACGCTACGTTAGTTTAATGGTTAATACGTGAATTACAAATCCATCATCGCCACCCAGAAGGTTCTTCTCTCGCAACAAACGTACGAACTGTCATACCCTCTTCCATTGTTGTTTTATATTGTTTTGACGGAATACGAATTGTTTACTAGCATTCGGTGGCGTGGCGTTCACAAACTCTTTCGATCGGCTTTCGTGCTGTCGTGGCGCGGAATTAGAATCGGTGATCGGCTGGGAAAATCCTAACGACGCGCCAACAGTCAGAGAATGAATAGTGTAAACAATTGCTCAGTGACGGCCAACAATTGCTACACGCGATGGCTATCGGGATGATTTATAGGATTAATCGACGGGTGAATGATTCCGAACAGCTGGGTTTGTTTTCGCTTCGGTGAAGTATTGTTGAACATTTAATCGAGAGTCGATGAGATGCCCATGCTCCCATGGTTGAGAAATAACAAGTGGAAGAACTGTGTGATTGAGTTGGATTAATGTAAACATTCGAAGCGTTGTTCGGTCTGCCGTTGGCCGGGTTCAACTGGTGGTCAATTGTGCACCACGTATTTCAAATCTTATGGACTCATCAATATGTTATTAAATTCTTTGAAATCCGGCTGGCATTTTTCATCCCTGTAATAACCTTCCAAGTTCCTTTGGAAATTCGTTTGAAGTTCACTCAACACTGAGTGTGTGTTGATTTTTGCTGCCTTCGGCAGATATTAATAATTACCCAAAGCCGCACACCGAATGTCGGTGTCGATTGTTTAATTGTTGGCTGCAAGCAAAATTATTTTATTACTGACAAGGTTCCCCCTCCCACCCAAACGAGCGAGAGACGCCTTATCTCATGCGATTTAATGAAAAATAATAAAAGAGTGGAAGCAGCGGCATCGTTCCAATTTACACCTAGTTTAATCAAATTTCGAAAACCCTGCCGCCGCCGCCTCGTTTATTGGCACATAGGGTGGAACGAAAAGCAAAGAATGAAGTCTCGCAGAGTTGGCGCGAAAAACAAAACAGTGTTTTCTGGCCCCAAAATCAACAAGGAGCTGCTATTTGAACGTTTCATTCGGAGCTTCTATATCATTTCAAATATTTATTCGAGACGCACTCTTCGCTCTGTATCGCGGCATAGCTCCAATTAAAACTTTGCTGTGCCACTTCAAGTGGAACAACATATCAAAGAGAAGCGTTTTGCTTTGATCAAACACGAGTAGTTTTTTTTTCAACCGGTTAGATGTTTACCCGGGATAAAACTCTTAAGCTATATGTAATGATATCGAAATCTGTGAAGGGGAAATATGGCGATTCGAATTCCTGTGGTGCTGATTATTTATTGTTTACGTTGCATCTGTCGACGAAAGTAATTTTCCCCTTTTGAGCTATGGAGTGATTGTTATGCAATTAGAAACGCAACGAAAACGCCGGGGATAGTGTGAATAGGACCAAGCGATCGGAAAGTTGTCCAGACGTCGGTGGCAATGGCACGCTGCCAGGGTTCAAGTGTAGATTAGCGCTGTTCCAAGACTTCACACGTTAGCACTTGATGGATTTCTATTTACTGGAATGAAGCTAAAGATAATTTCAACAGAGTTCTGATACTTTATCCAGATTACACCACTGACGCAGTAGACAGAGAATATATCTCATATAATTAATAATGTAAATAAATAATAAAACACGTGTTTCTGATGATGTTCAGATCATTCGTTAACGCTCGCCCCCCACCCACAACTGTGCGGAAGCTAGGTGCAGCGGCTGTTGGGTGGCGGAGTTACACTGGCGCCAAGGATGCACTTATTTTTCCGACTATTTACTCATATCCCATTTTCCCACACGCACAGCGCCGGTCTGGGAAGGGTTTGGCAACCATTAGAGACACACCGAACAAGATCAATCTGTTTGTTGTAATACTAGCCCCAAAGGTATCGAGGTTCTATTTTGTTCAACGTCATAATTTTCCAGCCTAATTTATGTTTCACTCCCCGAGCAGCAACAGCTTCTAGCGGTCATCAACTTCCAGTGAATTGCGATGATGATGATGATGCGTCCGGATGCATGGTGTTACTGATTAGGTGCTATTGACGTGTAGTTATAACCGTGTACGAGTGCGTTTGCCTGTGAAGATCAAATCGGGTCAATCTAACGAAAATGAAATCAAGGAAAATTTATTATTCCGACACGCAGCCACATAAACAAATCAAAACACGCGCTCACCGTGGCGATACATGTTCTTAGTCTCAGTCAGTAGACGCAAATATTGATACTTTTTGATTCGAGTGGTTGTTTGAAGAAATATATTTCATGGTGACTCCAAACTAACTCTGTTCTTTCTGATTGGCTGAAAGAGGTCACTTTGATTGGATTTTGTGCTAAGAAATACACAGTGTGATTGGGGTTGATTAAATGAAATAATTCTAATTACGATTCTTATGAGGGTGTACCTACAATTATTGACATTTTCTTCAAAGTCCTTTTCAAAGACCTTTTCCAAGTAAAGTAAACTTTCCTAGTATTTACTTGAATCATCTTTGTCAAACATCTGTCAAGTGATTGTTTAGGTTTGGTTTTAAAACTTTTTTTTGGATAATGCGTGTATTCGAGATGACAAAGAAATAGTGTCGACGTCTGGTGGCGACTTTCAATTAGGGACCACAGTTTGTGTTCCAATCTCGTTAGTGTAATACAGTAATTTACATTTGATGTGACATGCCGAGACACCACTCAGTGTCGCATTGGAGGCGATTTTGACCTGTAATTGGACATTATCGATGAGAGTGGTTCAGTGCCGACGTCTGGTGGCGACTTTCAATATGGGGACATAATTTGGGCCCCAAACTCGATGTTCAAAAAAAATGTCCAATTAGAGGTAAAAGTGTCCAATTAAATGTGTCGCATAACAGGTCTGTCCAATTAGCAAAATGAGCTTGAGCTTGGGTAGACTGTACAATTCGTAGTTGCTCTCCGTGATTGACCTGAACCAACCAAATTGCACAAAGAACACACAGAATAACGCTTGGGACTAGCAAATCATTCTCGTTGTGCAATTTTCGGTGATTCGAGCTTTAAATGGTCAATAACGACGCCGGCCACGTCCTTACAGTCACCAGGGGAAGGGAAGGAATGTTAGTATGATAATCGCCGCCCGAAGGCCCGAAGGGTCGCCTCTATAGCGTGGTTCCCTAGCGATTACCATGGAAGGGATAGTTGTTAGTAGGGAAAGGTAATAATCAGGATTCACTGAGGTAAGTGATGTGATTATGTGAACGCGAACTATTGACTACACTACAAAACGAAAATCCTAAAATCTCGTGTTACGACTCAAGGCAGAAATTATTGTTAGGTATCCTATGACCTATGAAACCTGTAAAATTAATTGGACTGACTGTATATTCCATTATTTAAAGCATATACTTTTATTTCAATCTCGACGGCGGAGTGTTATCTTTGGCAAATCCAAGGAATTTCTATATTATATTATTTATCGCACATACTTTTCATCGAAATACCTCTCCGCGTTATCTTTAGGAAACCCGAGAAGGTAACCGAGAGAAATCTCCATATTCTATTATTTATCGTGCTCCCGTGGCCAAGTGGTTAGCGTCACACCTAACATGCTGGGGATTCGAGTTCGATTCCCGTTCTGGTCGGGGGAATTTTTCGTCAGAGAAATTTCCTCCGACTTGCACTGTGGTCTCGCGTATTCTATAGCTTGCCACTCAGAATGCATTCAAGGCATGTTATTCGGCATAGAAATCTCAACTAAGTACTAATAAAAATGACGGAAGTAACACTACGTTGAGACGGCAAAGTTCCTCTAGGAACGATATTCAAGAAAAAGATTTATTTATCGCACGCGCTTTCTACCTAAATCCAATCGCTATGACGGTGTGTTATATTTGGGAAACCTTGCCGGGATAAATCTAGATATTCTATTATTTATAATGAAAAGGATCATCGAAATAATTCTCCTGGTTATTTTTGAGAAACCTGAGAAGGTAATAGAGAGAAATTCATATATTCTATCAATTATCGCTCCTACTTTCTATCGCGAATGGCTAGAGTTATCTTTGGGATCCCTAAAATCAATCGAGGCCATATATTATGTTATTCATTGCACGTACGCTGCAATCAAGTTATTTTTGAGAAATTTGAGAAAAACCGAGAAAACCCTGTAAAATTGCACGTACATTTTCTCAAACTCCATAAAAAAAAATACATCGAATAAGCGCCACCCGCTGAAGAAAATTTAGTTGAATCGGCCGCACAGATCCCAAAACAAATATGTCGTCAGGTGAAAAAAAACAAAGTTCCAAGGAAAACATGTCTCACCCCACTTATACTGATATGCGTTGTAATTAATGGATCAAATTATTCACAAATAAATTACTTTATGTGTTTATAGTCGTTAAAATTTTTATGTTATAAGCTACACAATACCTTTCAACATGAGCATCTCTAGATGTCTTTGTTTGAGCCATGAGATTCATTATAGAGAGAGCAGCGCGTAAATAACTAAGCTGAGAAAACAATCACCTCCCTCTGCTCAACCACAAATACATGTGAAAAAAAGAGAGAGGGATAGAAAAAAGTCTCTGGTGAACGAATGCGATGATGACGTATCGTAGGAGACTATATTTCCTTCTACCGCTTCCACTCACTCTCCCTTAAATGGCTAACGAAAAACTCTCCACACCGATACCCCACTCTTACTACCACAATTTCTCTCGCTGTCGTACCAAAATAAAAACGCTCTACCTCTACTATCACATTATTAGAATCTTTTTCAATTTTGAGCCGCGGACTGCTCCTCTTCTTGGTGATAATATCACTGCTGTTTATTATATGCGTTCGTGTTGACCAAGTGTTGTCTACACTTCAGAGAGCACTTTTATGACACACGCACAGGACGACGAACAAGACGAACGAATATGACGCTAAACTTTTCTGCCGTTAGCACAACATGCATTCAAAGGAATTCGTCATAAAAATTAAAATTATAAATTGACTTCTGTCGAAACATTCTTCCTCTCATCACCATCATATTCTCCTACAAAATCTAAGCCGCATCACAAAAACACAGACGGAAATTAGAATGAACCGACAAGTAGACGCGCACATTTTTCTTTTTATGAAAATGAAACATTATTTCAGAGAAAAACAACATATTTTCAGCCTTTCCGATTTCCACGATTTGTTACCGATTTTCAAATTTCTGAATAACCTACAATTTACGATCACAAATTAACACTATAACAAGTTCAGCCGAAACACGAGTCACCATGACGAACGACGAAAAAAAAATAAACGCGGAGCAAAAAAATCACGTCTATACTCGACGACGGTACGATCGCCTCTCCAGGTCTGTCCAATTAGCAAAATGTTGCATTAAATGTAAATTACTGTACCTATCAGATTCGAAGACACTAAGCCAGTTTTCAATTGTTAAAATTTGAATGGAAATTTTTACATCATGTTATTTAGTTTATTCCCGACTTTTTTTTAACCCTTTCTCTATACATTTCAAACATTGTTACTGAAACTTTTTATTATAATATGATGTTGTCTTCAAAAACAATTTTGGTACAATATTTTTTTCACCACCTGCAAAAAAAAGTGCTCTTTATTTAAACAGAATGCTAATTTGGTATTGAAAAGTTATTTTTCATTCATAATTTAAATTTAAAAACGTGTTCATTCCGCCTGAAAATCAATCAATTTTTTGACGCTTCCCTAAACTAGTAAACGAAGCTCAATGCCATCAATGCAGATTGTTAACGTATTTAACTTTAAGCGCAATATAGCAGCATTAAACATAAATCGGATATCGGATATCAAAACGAATGAATGTGTTTTCAGATCCAAAGTATGCTCATGAGCACACTTGATAATTACGAATCACATACTTGATAAATGCTGTTTTATTCATACAAAATCAGCTAAACATCCAGTTTCGAAAAGTAAATACTTAGTTGTTACTTTTATTCATACCAAACGTAGTAAAAACTTAATCTCACTGCTCGATTGCTCGATTGAAGTAAAGTAAAGCTGAATTTTGTTTTTATTCATATGACCTAATGTTCGATGAAGTTGTTTTATAATCAATGAACTTTTTGAGCAATGAACAATGAAGTTAAATAAACTGTTGAAAAACTTGCTCAAAAAGTGAATTTAATATCAGAAATTGTTATAAGGTACCCCGGGGCAAGTTGAAATTCGGGGTAAGTCAAAACGGAAATCATAACTTTTACTAGGAATAATAATATATACATATAGTAAACATATAGTAAACATTATCTTTCAACACATCTTATGACAGCCATTGCCAGAGTATTGAAACGCTTTAGCGCAATCCGCGCCTTTGTTTACTTTTTCTTATTCCGTGAAATCAAAACAAACATTTTTGTGCACTGACAAAAACACTTATTTTTTCAAAAATATCGCCAGAATCGCACGTTAGGTAATCAAATAAGAAAAATCAAGTGTACACCCAAACTAGTGTTGGCTGAAAACATTTCAGCTTTGGCAGAAATAACGGGTGTTAAATAAAAAATGAGATTTTTTTCAATACCTTTCAGTAACTCAAATAAAGAGCGTAAAATTTTCTTTCTCCAAGAAAATTGCTCTTTGGGCTCCCTAGAAACAGTAGGCGCGTTTGGTTTTGCTAGTTTGAATTTAGTCAAAGCAAAGATGGCGTCGAAACAGCACGTGCTTCGCGAACGCATTGTACGGTTCTACGAAACGCATTTCCAGCAAGGACAAAAGTTCACGGTGGCACATTTTAAGGAAGAAAATGTACCTGTCAGTACGGTATATCGTATCCTGGGTTCCCTGAACGTAGAGTGGAAGGTCGGAAGTGGTCGACCGGTGACTATAATGACGAAGCAGAGGAAGACATCGTTAAAGAAGCTGTTTGACAACAAGGACGCAACCAGCCTACGTGACGCCGGTCGGAAATATGGCTGCTCCCACGTATTGATCCATCGGACCCTCAAGATGGAAGAAATCGTCTGCAGGAAGAAGACGAGGTCGCCGGAGTACACGGAGGAGCAGATTGAGACGGTTAAATCACAGTGTCGGTGGATGACCAAAAAATACCGCGGGACGTCTTTCGTTCTGGACGACGAAAGCTATTTTCCGCTGTCCAAAACGCATATTCCAGGAAATGATAATTACTACTCCAGCGACAAGTCATCCACACCGCCTGAAGTGAAATACAAGTTCAAGCACAAGTTTGAAAAAAAGGTTATGTTGTACATCGCCATTTCCGACCGGAGCATTTCAAAGCCTTGGTTTAAGCCGAGAGGTCTGGCAATCAACCAACAAATCTATCGAGAAGAGTGCCTCGATAAAATCCTGCTGCCGTTCCTGAACGAGCATTACGCGGATGGGAAGTACGTCTTCTGGCCGGACAAGGCGTTTTCCCAATTACGCCAAGAAGACGCTGGCGTATCTTGAGGAGAAAAAGATACGGTTCGTGCCGAAAGATCGTAACCCAACAAACTTGCCCCAGTGCCGTCCAATAGAGGATTTTTTTGGCTCACTCAGTGCCCTAGTGTTCAATGTGTCTCCTGTTTCGCTCGCTCAAAAACAATTGGAGGGCCAAGGACACGAAGCAACTGACTCCGGAAAATGGACGTAAGTGCCGTACAACGTTCTTGTGAGAGCATCGCGACAAAGTTGCGTTGAACAGCAGACCACGGCCCTTACTTACTTATGTTATTAATAAAAAAAACTGAAATTGATAAAAAAAAATTTGTTTTATGTGTGATTGAAAAAATTCTCATTTTCTATTAAACATGCTTTTTCGTGTGCTGGAGGGTCAAATGCGCGAATAATGAGTTGTTTTAAAAGTTTAAAAAAAGTTTGTGTGTCTAGGAGCAAACTTCTCTTTTTGTTTTTCCTTTTTTTCATTTCATTTGGGATAGTGCCGAAAAAAATCCGTGCGAAGCCAATGAGAATCGGACCAAGGCCGGCTGGAATGCAAAGCTGTTTCACACTATCACGCTATCTATATAGCTATTAGTGCTGTTGTATAGAAGCGTGATAATATTACACCTCATCATAAAATTAAGTTGGAAAATGTTTTTTTTAATAGGAAAAAGAAAATGAACATAAACGAGAATTGATATCGTTCTCTGTCTGGGCCTTGTATTTGTAAACTTTCATATGTTTTCATTTCAATGTGTCTCCTGTTTCGCTCGCTCATATCGGATCATATTGGCTTTAGCATATATTATATAAGGGAAAAAGTTATCCATTATTTTCTCGTTGGCTGGTTTGAGTGATCAGTATCTCGCGTAATATTGATCATACAATTTCAAGTTCAGGCTCGTTGTAAAGGTGGCATTTCAAACTAAAAAAAATCTATTGTTGTATTTTGTTTGTTCCATTCAGTTGTGAGTGACAGGGTGTTAACAATGGAGGTCAACAAATAGAAAATTCGGTACATTTTACACTTTTTATTTTATAAATGCGAAAATGAAAGCCAGGCCGTTGAAATTGTGATTGATGTTTATGGTGCCAATACTGCAACAATAGAATACGTGCAATTTAATTTATTTTCAAAGTTTTTTTTTCTTTTTTATATTTTTTTTAAATTTTGTTTTTAAATTATTTTTTGAAAGATTTTTTCAGTGCAATGCACTATATTATGATATCTACTGTCAACAAATGGACCGTTTGAGGCTAGCGATTGACTAGAAACGTTCAGAACAGAAGAGGTGTTTTTTTGTGGTTTTCCGCTAATAATAACCAAGACCTCTATGATAGAGACATTATGAACCTACCTTTAAAATGGCAACACATTTTCTAACAAAACGGTGTGTATTTGACCAAAATCGGACAATCCGAAGCATATTAAATATAGTTTTGAATTTCACCCAAAAATAATGGATTACTTTTTCCTCAATCTAAGATATTAGGGGAGCGTACCCAAATATGGAACTCGATCTTTATTTTGACTATTACTCAGCTCGTAATTAAGTTAGCAACCGGGAGCCGATCTGGCGTAGTGGTAACATCCATACCTCTCACGCAGAGATCACGAGTTAAATTCTCACTCCCGACATTCTTCCAAAAATGGAAGTAAAAGTGACGAACCAGCCGAAATGTGTTGAAAGTCACTATAATAGAGAAAAAAAATAAGTTAGCAACCCGTACAAACCCCTGATCTGTAGATAAAAGTCCACAGTTCTACCCCCTAAAACGACGACCGCCTATCTTTAATAGTTTCCCCAAAATTTTTATTTTTGTAAAAACCTCACTTTCAAAATTTCACACATGTAATCTATACAGAGTGGTTTTAGGCACGTTGAAAGTTCTTGCAGCTATTGTAAAACCACCATTATTATTCTCACACATTTTTAGTGCATTTTCCATGTCATATAAGCATAAGTCAGCATAAGTTTTCCGTTTCTTTGCGTAAGAATTGCCAGCCATTTTTTCTTTTTTTTTTTAAATGAGTTTAACATCATTTTCAAATAAGTTAACATCAAATCCAAGTCTATGTTCCGAAAGTACTCACTTTGATATTTCCAACGATACCGAACAACATGAACTTTCGAAACTTTTTCGACCCGAAATTTTTATAATGAAAAATCATAGAAAAAAACAAATCATCACAAATCACGTTTTCGTTGATAACAACCAAAAAAAGTATCGGAACATCACCAGACATCGTCAGGCGTGGTTATTTCACCAGAGGAACTTCCAACCATCGCCGGTAGAATGCGCTGCTTACTTTTCGAGATATTGACGCGTTCCATATTTGGAACCCGTTTAATTTTTTCTGTAATGTAATAAATCAGGATGTCATAACATGTGCTAAAAATTAACTTTAGATGTAGTGGTTTTTTAAATTAATCTGAAAAATCTTTTTCCGTATAGCTCTGAGAATTCAAACACACTCCATTTTTTTTTTTGCAACCCTGGGATGCAAATTTGCTGCAGATTAGGGTTACCATATCTACAGAATAATCTGTATTTTTACAACCCTTTCAGACTTTTTGAAACTAAGAATCTGCAGATACAGATTATAGATTTTTCGGGTTTTCATACAGATTTACAGATTTTTGAAAACAACGATCCAATATTGATTATGGCTTAACCCTAATAATATTTTTTCCCAACTCACCAATTTTATTCATATAGCATTCGAATCAGTCTGAATCAAAGTCATTCTGGCATTCATATGTAGCGTATAGTACTGCTTTCTCATGTTCAATCTAAGACGAAAATATGCAAAAGTCTGCGTCATTAAGTAGTTTTACAAGAAAGAAATAACACTGTTTATTTTTTTCCTACTGAAGCATAGTAAATGCGAATTTTTACGTGAATACCATCAACAGAGTCAAATTCATAATAACTATGCCAATCAATCATGCACAACCTAAGATTATGTTTCAAAATTGAACTTATAAATTTTGCCGTTTGTGGTCGTATTAAATTTCGACATTTGTGTCGTACTGGTTGCACTTCAGATTATGAAGTGTACAAGATTCCCTTTTTTGTAGACTTCTGATAAGTGTTTATTTAGTATGTTTTTATGTTTTTGTTTAAAAATATTTGCTATGATTCTTCTTCGAGTGATATTTTTTGCATGTATCACAAAAATAATTAGTTTGGCGTTTTTCGCCCTTTATCTTTCTGTTTGAACATACAGAGCAATGCTCTTTACATCTACCCAGTGCCGCAATACATGGAGCTTTCCATTAGTCCTTTTCTCAAGCATGTATGACAATCTTGTTTATGCTGAGTACCTTCACAAATTATTCATAGTAGCAACGTTTTGGTTCGTGAATAAATTCATCTTCTCTTGAATGGCGTTAACGTTCCCTGTGGAACTTTTGCCGTCTCAACTAGCGTCATTTATTAACATATATAGTTGAGATTTCTTAAGCCAAATAACACGCCTTGAATGTATTCCGAGGGACAAGCTCTAGAATACGCGTGACCACAGTGCAAGTCGAAAGAAATTTCTTTGACGAAAAATCCCCCGACCAGAACGGGAATCGAACCTGAACACCCGGCATGATAATGTGAGACGCTAACCACTCGGCCGCGGGTGCATGTATGAGTTCATAAAGACATTAAAATTCGTTTAGAAAAAGTGTGAACTGATACATTATTGCATAAATGTAAATATTAGTATACTGCTTTGCTGTGGTGACTGAGCGCAAAGAAACCGTCCGCAAAGGTTTGATACAGATTTCGCTACAGATTTTCTGAGAAAAACAGATTTTATTATGGCAACCCTGCTGCAGATGCCGGACGTTATTTGTCGGTGATTGCTGTATGAATGAATCATGATAAATTCGAACAATATGAATCATTCATATTTCGTTCCTCAGTATGTTCTACATAATTTATGAATACACAGATATGATACAAGTAAAATTTGTTAATTTTCCAACTAGGGACCATTCAAATATTACGTTAACTATTTCAGGCTCCCCGTCGCTACATAACATGTAACAAATAGTTATTTGCATGAAAATGTTTAGATTTAATTGGATTTATTTCTAAGCAAGTTTCCATACGCCTCCTCCCTTTTTGAGTGCGTTGCGTAATATTTGAATATTTTAATGCTTCCATAAACCTCTTTAGTGGCCGTTTCGAGAGGCTCTACTATGGCATGTAAGCATCTAGAATAGTATTTTCGATGGTATTGTTTCGTACATTAAATCCTAGTATGTGGTGTCCATTTTTTGTGTATTAGACTAACCACATCTCACGTGCACCAAGATCCTTTTTTTCCAAACGTTTATGTGTAATACTTTCAATTTAGTGTTTCATAAATCAGTTGTAGATAGTTCGGGAAGCAAAATCACACATTAACCTCATGATAGTTCCGCGTTTCAACTTACCTCGCTCTATGGGACAATTTGAAACAATGCATACGAAAAGTGAACATTTTCTAAATTGATGTTTTTCGAGACATCCGGTGTGAATCCCAATTTTTTTAGCGAAACTCACCTGTTCTACCTTGTATATGCTGCAAACAGACTTCAATTTAGTGATTTAGTGATTTTTTAAAATAACTTTCAAGTTAAACTTCGAAAAAACCGTTCAGCTTCCCCGGTGTACCTTATCACATTTCTGCATGAAAAACTATTTAGTGTTCTATCCTAAGACTACTCGTACTCAATTTTAGATTATTTTAATCATGTTTGTTAATCTTATATATGTTTTTGAAACCTCAGTTAATTGCTAAATATAGCAGACTTTCCTTGGCGCTGTGACAGCACTTCTGTGTAAACTGTAGATGAAAACTTGCTTTTGTGTACCTTGGGATATTTTATTTCTAAGCAACCTCCACGATTTGCAGTGTGCGCGTTGCTTTAGAATTTCTACCTTTAAAAACGATAGTTCTTTTGATCATTTTAATTCTCACAATAAGATATGTATTTAACAAATTTGATAGCTCCGAACGGTCATCTTGGATTCTATAAATCTGACAACAACTCAAAGCCAAAATCGTGAAGAAAATCTCAAATACTTTCATGGTAATTTTTTGTAAGTTTTTTGTTGGCAAGAATCTTTAGTTCCATCTTATCATTAGGAAATTGCAGTTTAAACATTTTGAAAGGCGGAACGATCAAAACTTGGTCAGCCTCAATTTGACATATCTCTTTTGAGTGGACATTCAAGAAACATTATTTTGTAGGTGCGTACATGCAGAATAATTCCCCTATTTTGATTTTGTTTTTTTCTCGTCAGTTTTCAAAATGACACTCATGCAAGAGGAGCAATTTTAGAGAGCTTGAAAAAAATGCTCTTTTACAAGCTACTCATCTGCAAAGTCGGCAATATAGGACTTCAAGCCGCTTTCGGGACAGGAGATTCATACGGCGACAAGAAGGGGAAAGGCGGCAGTCATCTCCAAGACAATGAAGCTATCCAAGTTTCTCAATAAATACCTGGTTTGGCAGGCCATCTGATCTGCGGTTGTAAAAGCGATATTTTCATCGCCAACTGTACTGGCGCGACCAGTACATTACGTCAAGGTATGATTGGAGATACGTCTGCTGTATTTCCTCAATATAACGTGACAAATCCGTTTTGTTTAAGTCAGATTTGGCGTCGCACCATTATGAAATGACGACGACTGAATATCAAATATCAAAACAGAGAAATTATTCCATACGCACGCATCTACAAAATAAAGGGTGTTTATTGGTTTTTTGAATGCACACTTGAATTAAATATATCGAATTAAATCGACCAAGTTTTGATTGTTATTCCCTTCATAATTTTGGTGAGCCGCTTACCCAGTCTGAACTGTTATATTAGGCTGTCAAAAAAGTCCTGCGGTATTTCCGCGAGGTGTCGTTGTAAGCGCGTAGTTCTAGTTGTATTCATTGTATCGAGTCATACTAGTATATATATATAGTATATATATATATACTATATATATACTTGTTGGAAAGGTATTTTTGCGCGCTATAATATAGTCCTTGACAGTGTTTTGTTTGGTTAAGTCGTTCGTGAGTTATAGTGTCGCAAATATGGAGCAAAATAAAGAGAAAATCGGACATATTTTACAGTACTACTATGACAAAGGCAAAAATGCATCTCAAGCTGCCAATAAAATTTGTGCAGTTTATGGACCCGATACAGTTTCCATTTCAACCGCACAACGATGGTTTCAACGTTTTCGTTCTGGTGTAGAGGTTGTCGAAGATGCGCCACGCTCCGGAAGGCCTGTCGTCGAAAATTGCGACAAAATCGCTGAATAAGCCGAGAAAGACCGGCATAGTAGCAGCCGTAGCATCGGCCAAGAGCTGGGGATAAGTCATCAAACCGTTATTAACCATTTGAAGAAGCTTGGATTCACAAAGAAGCTCGATGTATGGGTGCCACACACGTTGACGCAAAAAAACATCTTTGACTGTATCGACGCATGTGAATCGCTGCTGAATCGCAACAAAATCGACCCGTTTCTGAAGCGGATGGTGACTGGCGATGAAAAGTGGGTCACTTACGACAACGTGAAGCGCAAACGGTCGTGGTCGAAGCCCGCTGAAGCGGCTCAGACGGTGGCCAAGCCCTCATTAACGGCCAGGAAGGTTCTGCTGTGTGTTTGGTGGGATTGTCAAGGACTAATCTATTATGAGCTGCTTCCCTATGGCCAAACGCTCAATTCGGACCTGTACTGCCAACAACTGGAGCGCTTGAAGGTAGCACTCATGAAGAAGAGGCCATCTTTGATAAACAGAGGCCGCATTGTCTTCCATCAGGACAACGCCAGGCCACACACTTCTTTGGTGACGCGCCAGAAGCTCCGATAGCTCGGATGGGAGGTTCTTTTGCATCCGCCGTATAGTCCGGACCTTGCACCAAGTGACTACCCCCTGTTTTTGTCCATGGCGAACGAGCTAGGTAGTCTGAAGTTAGCCACAAAAGAGGCCTGTGAAAATTGGCTATCCGAGTTTTTTTTGCCAATAAGGAAGCGAGCTTCTATAACAGGGGTATTATGAAGTTGGCATCTCGTTGTTGAGAACAAGTTATCGAACAAAACGGCGCATATTTGACTTAAAACAGATGATTGTAACTAATTTTATGAACAAATGAAAATTCATAAAAAATACCGCAGGACTTTTTTGACAGCCTAATATATATATATATATATATATATATATATATATATATATATATATATATATATATATATATATATATATATAAGGTGATAATATGATAATATCACTGAGTATAATACAGGGTCTTTCAGTTTAAACGCTCACGCAAAAATATCAAATAGCTCCTTATACATTTTTTTTTCGCTTCGTCGATGGTAACTTTCGGGACGATGATATTCGGCAACTTGTTCAGTCTGATCGGATGGTTTTCAGTGTCAAGATGTACAATTTACAAGAACGTGTATTTTTAGTGAGATCGTATTACTCGAGCAATCGAAGCCTTAATGACAATTTGTCCTCTTATGGTAAGAATTTCAACATTTCTCGTCGTCGATTGCTTCCTCTGGGGGTACGTGAAGGACCTTTGCTATGTTGAGAAGCCACAACATTTGGAGGAACTCGGATTTCCAACAGCATTGAAGTCGTAATGTTAGAGTTGCGCGTTTCAGAAGGTGAATTTTGTTCACCGCGTAATCGAAAAAAGGGGTCATCACATCGAAAATTCCTAAAATTAGCTTTATTTTGTTTTTTTTTTATAAAAATCGGTTCACTTTTGGAAGTTATCAAAATTTGTTGTGTGAGCGTTTAATCTGAAAGACCCTGTACATGTATTAACATCGATACAAGCGAACCAGCGAATCTATCTGATTTATTGTATTGAATTTTGATTTTGTTTGGATTTTTTTTTATTTGAAAATTTGATTGAATTAATCTTCAACTGTTTAGTATTGAAAAAAGAAAGTATTCATAATTCATTATTTCTGATTCTTCTGACCACTACAATCTTACAACCCCTTTTGAAGCTAATATCAGTTTATATTACAAATCATTTTTATAGGGCCAACATTAAGAGTATTCAATGAGCTAAATTTACGGATTACTGAATATTTACAAAAACTCAATTCGGAAGCAATTTTCCTCAAGGTGCCTATGGTATGCAAGTGACCTTGTTCCTTTTAAATACTCTAGAATCTTACTTTGCTATGATACTGTTCTTTTATCTCCTACCAACGCATTAACTGTCTTTTTTTCTTGTTTCTCTCTGGCGTAGAACTATGTCTAACCGGAAGATATAGGGGGTAGAATGAAAATTTGGCACTGAACATGAGTAAAAAAATGAAAAATTTCGAACGCTTATAACTCGAGCATTTCTTAATAGATCGCAACGATACGAAAATACTTCTACGTTCCGACCAGTGTTGCCACACGTACAGATTGATCTGGAAAGGTACAGATTTTTTTTCGTTATTTTTGGTACAGATTATGTACGGTACAGAGTTCAATCGAAGCTTTAAGCCACAATCGACAATGGAAGCCGTAGGGTACGGAAACCCCTTTCAATAATTTTTCGCAAAGGAAAAAAACGGGTTTAATGTTTTGCGAAAAAAACCAAATTTCCACTGTTGACGAAAATCTGAGAACCACTATATCGGTTTGGGATGGAATGGCTTAATAAGCAAAATTGTCACATTTTACGGATTAGTACGGAAACCCCTTTCAATAATTTTTCGCAAAGGAAAAAAACGGGTTTAATGTTTTGCGAAAAAAAACCAAATTTCCACTTTTGACGAAAATCTGAGAACCACTATATCGGTTTGGCATGGAATGGCTGAATAAGCAAAACTGTCACATTTTTAATGAGGAGAAATATCATGTCATTATCGAAGTACCGGTGCATCCAGAAGAAGTTTGGTGCGCTTTATGGGCTGGAGGAATCATTCATTCGGGTTTCCTCATAAATAAGCTAAAAAGATCGTAGTAGTTAATGGTCACCGTTAACAGTAAACCTACCGATGTTTCATGTATACCTATTCCTACCACAGCGGGTCAAGTGACCCTTTATAAATAGTTAGTGAACAATGACTCGATTTATTTAGTTTTGTTGAGGAACGTGGCATACTACATTTTTCCTGTAAATTTCGACATTTTGGGATAACAATTATTAGCAAAATATATACATCATAAAATACATACATCATGGAAATACAACATGGAAAAATATCGAGAAATTCGCTCAGCAACATTTGGTAAATAGTATTCCAACTTGAATTTTACAGGTTATTAGCCAAAATAGCAAGGTTGCCAATTATTGACATGTAAATCAGCCGATCGTTTTGAATTTTTCATTGATAATACTAATGAATTTCGAAATGGTCTTATAGAAACTGGACAGCTGAAATTATCATATTTAAGCACAATAATTAAACAAACAACTCATTTGAACGAAATTGACGTTAAATATCCTTCATTCTAAGCATTCAACAATGTATGAATGTAACTTGTTGAAATTCTAACTGTTTGTGTTGCAACGAAATAGAATCAGAGTGGTCTTATAAAAGTTGGACAGAGTGTACACGTAAACATCTACAAAATGAAGCGTGTTCTGTGAAATGAGTGTTGTTGGGTTTCTCAATACACACTCAGAAGAAATACGTAAAATTTTAAGAATTTCACCTTTTTATTTATTATTTTCAATATTGCAATAGTTTGTTAGAGAGTGTCCACCAATAAATGACTAAGCTATAAGCGTTTTACTAATATTTAACAATAATAAAAATAAAAAGAACATTTTTTGACGCAACCGATTTAAACATTATTTTGATTCGAAACCCCAATACATTACCAAAGGATGATCCTACGCCAAAATATTTTTTATATATTTTTTTCAAAAAGGCGAACTAGGAGTATTTTTTTTCCAAAAATCTCGATTGTAGTTCATGATCATACCTTTTTGTTTGTTCAGTAGATAAGTTTAACGTTAACCACTCTCTGTTCCATAGTATTTGGTAACAATTCACTGAACCTAATTACGAATGTAATCAGCTGAAGAACGAAATCGGCAAATCTACGCATTTCAAATTCACCCCCAATCGCAGATTCAATATTGTCCGTGTCGTCTCCAGAGCTCACGTATTGCCACAGGGCCATACGAGAGTATGCAAACGGCGGTGCTTTTGAAGCTTGCTTAATTCGCGTCATCTCGGTTTAATTTTTTTCTGTTTCAATTATACCGACAAATTATTATCCCCGGCTGATAACAACTCAGATTGAGATAATTTATTCAGTGTTTAATCTCGTGTTTGATTTGGCTTACTGCGCAGTGGCATGAAGAAACAGTGCTTACAAGTCATCTCCCGGTGGTACATATTTCGAATCCGTGTGCGGTTCTTTTTTTTTCTGTGCTTTCATCTCGCTGCGCGCTTTTATCATATTCATACGAAATTATCTTCTGATATATCTTTTTAATCATAATATTTACTAATCAAACACACACTCGCGGCTGTGAAAGAAATTACGTTTGTTCTTCCACTCGTGCCATCTCCTCCTCCGTACATAATCTTTGAGTTTACCGCCAGCCTCACATTTCAACTTTTTCTGTGAACACCTTTACACAACCTGCGGATGATTCGTTTCGTGATTTCCTTTGAAATCGAATTGAAGCGGAAATTTCTGATACTGCTGCCTTCATTTCCAGCTCGTTTGAATATTGAAACACATAGCTATTAGCTGCTTATTAGCAGGAATCATTTTCCGTAATTGTTTGGATTGGAATGTTTTTTTTTCTTCTACTTCTGGAAGACCGTCGTTAATCATGAGCTCATCCAAGGATACACACAGAAAAAGTGCCCATTGCACAAGACAAGCCCAAGATCCGTCGCATCCGATAAAAGTTTATCACGGTCCTCAGTGGGCCGATCCGAAGCGTAGAGAATACACGAAACAGCAGGGAAATGTCATCTTCAGCAATAATTCCCTCGCTGAATAACCCCGAGATAAGCTCCGGTCTCATTGCTTTTCCTGCGGTTGGTCTGCAAAAGGGGTTATAAATGTGCTTGTTTACATGTCCCAGCGCATTTTTCCAAACCAGCTCTTTCTGCCGGGCTGCCCTCGTCAAAGTCCCTGCGCCGAGTTGACTGAGTTTTCTTACGTTTGTCCTCCTCAGCGTGGGTGGGGGTGGGGGTGTTAAACTTATAAAGGAGCGGCAGCTCCTTGCTCAGATGGACAATTCGACCGGCCGTTATTCTCTCCACTGAACACGAAATTATCATAAATTTTTGATTCCCGAGTTAGTGTTGTGTGGTTCTTCTTCGGGGGGTTGGAGAGCACGGAAAAAGCGGAAATCAGATGACCCTGGGGTAAATTGGGAATGATGCTGGAAAGTAGGGTGGGGGAGAGTCACGGTTATCACTTTTGTTGGCTTGATGGAAGAAGAACTATGGCGTTTGTCTTGAGGGAAACGAAGGTGTTGTTTGAAGATTCTTGGTGATATAAGTGTCCACGAAGGTTATTTGCCTTTTGTTTCATCTTGTGGGTTGTTTGGAAAAATATTTTCAAAGAAAACAAACCCTGATTGAAAAAAAAAGATATTACACTTCCATGAAATTACTGAGAGATTACAGGAAAGTGTAGAAAATGACATTCACAGAGGTAAAGCTTGATTGCTTGGTGTTATATGGCGATAGACCACGTTGTAAGGACATACTTTAAACATATTCACACTAAAAAAATACAAGTTTCTCTTGAAAATAGTACAACAAATTCAATACGTTATCAATAATAGTAGCACTCAAAACGATTTTTTCCCAATACAGTATTCTCGTCAGAGGCACCATATCTGCAGGAAACATATTCTTTCGGTGAAATCGATTGGCGAACGCTAACTTTATGGTGGGTGCAACTCTGAAGTGATATACGATTGCAACGATCATAGTCCCCCTTCCGCACGCATTCCTTGCACCAATCAAGAGGAATCGAATTGAGCGAAAATATGTTGCGCACCCACCACCTACCCAGGCTCCAGGAGAGGTGAAAAACGCCCCCTGGACATCCGGGATGTTTGATGGCAAATGCAGCTTTCCTACCCAATCTCTTTCAAATAATCGTAAATTTATAAATTTTCTATATAAAAATGAAATCTTGAGGAGGAAACTTGAGAATTTATTACTAGAAACGGAGAGGAAGAAAGATTTTCTCCACACTCGAATTGTGTGCGCTCTCGAAATCACATTTTTTGATTGCTGCTGGCTTCTTTCTTCGAGGAAACGATTGTGCTCTCTCTAGCGGCATTGGGAGGGGACAGGGAGGGGGCCGATCCATATCCGTTATGGTGCTGGCTGTTCCTTTTGATTGTCCCAGTCTGTGAACGAATGCTTTCGGAATGGTTTTACTGGTGGTGTTTGATTGCAGCCAGAGACCTCACGGATACGCGGGTGCCTATTTCCCAATCTCCCCTCTGATATGATTTTTCCTAGGGATTTGAGGTATGAAAGGGTAACGCTTGAGGAGCGTGCTTCATTCTTCAGATTCCATTCCATGTTCATGGTGTTTGGATAGAAACCTGCGCCTGCGACGGTTCGAAAACTTTGAAATGTTTTTAAATAATTATTTCTATATTAAATATGAGCTCTGCTGAACTACTTTCTTTCCAACATTTTGAAGATTGCATAGTTTTTTAAAGTTTACAGAGATATTTTAAAACCCGGTTGAAATAAAATAATAATATAATAAAATGAAATAAAATATAAATATGAAACCGTAATTCTCAAATCAAAAAAAAGTCCTATCGTTCGTAATTTTTTTATGTTTTTGGCATTCGTTAACGTTTCTTTCATTCTCTTCTAACCTTCAACAGCTCAGATATCCAACCATAAGTTAACTATTGATCCTTTTTCATTATGTCATAAATCATCGAACACATATTTCGCAACAACAGGCTTCATAAATTATACGACAAAACATTACTTCGAACACACCGCAGGTTACACAATGCTAAAAGAATCGGATCCACATAGGAAAGGAGGGAAAAAGGAAAACAAAACATGCCCCGGGTACTCACCAGGATCCTCCGGTTTCCTTTCCATCGGAAGAATACCTAACCGTCGGATAACGCTACCTACCCTAGGCACCTAGCAGCGAGCTAGTTGCGCGAAGGCATTGCACTTCCGAGAACAGAAACGGAACCGTACCGAGCCGCAATTGCATCGAGAACTGTGCCGAAGTTTTGATGCTATAAAAATATTTTAACAAGATTTATTCCATTATTATTGCAGTGCAAATTGCATCGACCATGAGAGATTTATTCTTTCGGGAGTGTGTTTCTGTGTGCGGGTGTGTATGTATTTGGGCAGGTTCAACCTTTGTTAATTCATTTTTATGGCGGGTGCTGATTTCTTCAAGACATGCTCTGGCTGCGGAAAACTGTTATAGGTTTGTGACAGAAATGTGACGATGCTTGTACAAGCTGTTTGACTGCTTGCGTATCTTTCGTGGCTTGAACTTGATATCGTGTGGTGTTATGTGGAGTTATCACTTCCGTTCTCAACAGTAAAGCCAAATATCTCTCTCAGTAAAGCCACTCTTTTTGACAGATAAAATTTTATGTGTTTTACGTGTACTGATCAAATATTTTCTACACAAAATACGACAGGCAAATATTCAGTTATTGGATGCCTAAAGTATTTTTTCGGTCTGTTCCTCGAACCTGTCGGTACGTGGTTAGGTTACCTTAGATATTTTAGGCATTCTACACATTAGGCAACCGCAATCCGATCTATGTTGGCGATGTCCATCGGATCTCCAACTCTGCTCTGCACATTGAGGCAACTCGAACGCGATGAAATCGTTAAGTCTTCATCTGTCATCATAAACTGCATAATCGCTGGCAGAGATGCCGTTTCTTTAACTGCCGAAGAAAATCATATGAAGAGAGAATTATGAAAAATATTGTTGAACAAAAACTACTCTACATGAGATTTTTTCAACTCGAGCGAAAAGAAAAAAACACAAAAGTAGCTAATTTTTCAAATAGCATCAAAATGTAGGTATGCGGGATTTTTTAAAGCTCTAGAATGGAATCAAAATGGGGAGCTTCAAAATACAATTTGCACCTTCTCAGAAAAATGTGCATATCTGAAATTCCTGGTTGTTTATTTTTCGAAAGTGCTACAGCTTCTATCCGTTTTGACAATACTGTACATTCTCGATGTATGGCTGCAACACTCGAGTTTGAAAGGCACATTACTCTATTAGATGCCTAGATTAGCATACCCGGAACAGTTGAAGGGATTTTTTTTTATTAATTATCATATGATTTCCTAAAACACTGCTTACTTAACCTTTTTTATATACATTGTATGATGTTTCTACTAAAACTGATCATTATAATATAAAATATTTATTTTCAGTCATATATTTATTACATAGAATATATAATTGAAACAGAAAAGTAGATATTCATTTATAATTTTCATTGTTGATGTGTGTTTATTTCACCCGTAAATCCGTTATTGTTTTCGCCTCCCATTGACAGCACACGAAGCTCAATGCCGTCAATGCGAATAGCATTGAGCTCATCTAACATTTCAGAATTGTATTTTTGCTGAATTCTGTTTTATTTTTTAAAACGACAAAGAAACGTATCGAAAAAATATAAAAATCTATATTACTCTCATATACACGACAATCCTAAAAATCCATCGAAGATATCATCTGCTGCTATTCGAACAATCCTTTCACCACGTGAACATACTCGGAAGCGCCACCGTAACCTTATTACAGATCTTTTCCTCTGTCTATTATCTCATAAGTAGAGAGCATATTGTTTAATGCTAAAGCGAAGTTCTAAATTCTATGAGATGCGTCCTTGCGAGGTCATGCGGCATAGCCACGTATAAATAGGGTACAAATTCATGGACGTGTGCGCAAGCCGAGTTTTCCTCCTCTTCCTGAACATGCGCACCATCGGAACCGGCCTAATCTGTGAAATAAAACATTCAAACATTAATTTTCCGCCCTCATATTCCAATGTCGAACCTGCGCACCAGAGGCTGTCCATTATAATTATCAACCTCAATCTGCTGGAGTATAAGTAATGTCTCATCCGTCTGATACTTTTTTGGCAGGGGTTTGCTCCACTTGGCACAGGTGTTCCAAGGACAATCCGGTCCTTTGCCTATATGCACTTCAACACCAGTCTCAGCTTCCAGTAGCTCTCGTCATCGGTGACTCTAACGAGAAAGTATTTTCGGTATTTTCACAGTTCAACGAACGCAGAAATCAATTTGTCAAAAGAAATTGAACGAAAAAGTTGCCAACATATATCGCGCGTGACTCGACATGCTAGGTTGAATCAAAAGAGTTGGTCCGACCTAAGTTGTCAGTTGCCTAATGTGTATGCCCTCATTTGATTACACATGCTCTCAACCTTTTCTGCGATATTCGTTAAGTTGGTTTCCGACCTAGGTTGCCTAGTGTGTAGATGGCCTTGGTCAAATTTTCACCATATTCGATAATTGAGTGGCAAACAAAATAGTGTTTGAACAAATTTCAAACCAAACTTTATCGGTCAAAAAGTGTCAAATATTAGACCTCCAGACAAACAGTGTACGGCCACCTTAAGTTGTGAATCTGTTAAACGATGTAGGTTGGATGGATTCATTTCAAATAATAAGGATATACTTCCATCATAAAAATGTTCACGGGAATAACTTAATTTTTTTTACCGAAAACTACGTTGTTTTTTTACTACAGAGCATTATTCACTCGCTTGATGTCTTGATGGTGTGTCGTACTCCTAAACTCACGCATCACTGTCACTAACGATGGATTTAATGAATTTTGTTTTGAATTCTACCTCAGAAATAATTTCCTCGGTAACGGGTACACTGTCGCAGAAAACCAAACCAATATTTACAATGTCATGAATGGTTCCATATGTTCGAAAAATTCGGTGTCCTCACCAGTTTTGCGTACTTGAACGTGTCTGACACGTATTGGAACAAACACGATATGATGTGACAGAATTTCGAGTCAAACACGAAAAGTCGGATCAAACATAAACACTACGAGTCAGGATTGTCTTTCTCGAGCTAAATGACACGGGATTGGATTGAGAGAAAACATGATTCTGGCATGCTAGCAAAGAAGTGTGGAAAGCGATACAGTTCAAGGTTTGTGTTCATTCAGCTCGCGCAGTCCGAAGACATCGGTCGCAAATTTGTTCGCGTCTATTATAGAGTGGAGATTATACCGTTATCAGTTCGTGGCTGGTGAAGTTATTTCGCCCTAACGGGGTTCTCTTTATTGCGCGAGTGAGGAGAGCAGCAATCACTTCCAGCGTGAGGAAGAAGTCCTCCACGGCGGACGCGGTGCGTGTGCCGTATCATCGCTGTGTGTGCTTTAGCATCGTCATCGATTCCATCATCGTGTTGTGGTGCGATATACCGTTGCATCTGTGCCGAGCGATTGCCACGCGGTTCGATTGGGACACCGCTTCATTTCATTCGCATTGGTGTGCGATTTAGGTATAATATATATTAGGTTTAGAAATACAAAAAAAATAAAAATTATATTATTTTATATCTGCCGTAATGGCAGAAGGTCATGTTGACATGGAGATTAAAACTACTGTTTCCTCCTCACTAGCTACAACGGGGGATGGGAAGTCGCTTAAACGCGTTCCCCCTCAGAAGGTGTCTCTTCAGAGAAAGAGGTAATCTACCTTAACAAGCCCCCCTCAAGAAAATTGGCAAATTTTTCCTCTTTGCCCCCTCAATCTCCCGCTCCCGCTTCCGCTCTACTACCGAACTTGCCTCCCAGCCCTACTGATCCCGCTCCCGTTCAACAATCGACCTCGTCCTCCCCCTCAGTTGTTTCCTCTCCTCGTGTCAAGGTCTATCCAGACGATGCACTTGGAGCTGGTCCATGGGTTGTTTTTTTCCGGCCTAAACCAAAAGGAAAGTCAATTAATGTCATTCAGGTTTCGAAAGATCTGGCAAGATTATATTCCTCCGTGGTCGAAATCTCTAAGGTTAGACCGAACAAACTGCGTGTTGTCGTGAGTGATCGGAAACACGCGAATGCAATTGTGATCGACGAGAGTTTCTCCCTAGAGTATCGCGTCTACGTGCCCTCCCATGACGTAGAAATCTCGGGGGTAGTAACTGAAACTGGTCTGACGTGCGAAATGATAAAAGAAGGAGTTGGTAAATTTAAAAGACTCCCGTTGGTGGGTGTTAAAATTTTGGACAGCCGCCAACTAGGAAAAGTATCCCAAGAAAAGGGAAAAACTAAATTCACGCCGTCAGACTCGTTTCGAGTAACTTTTGCTGGTTCCGCTCTACCTGACTACGTCATGGTGGGAAAATTGAGGCTACCACTGCGACTCTTCGTGCCAAAGCCCATGACTTGCAACAAATGCAAGTCAGTTGGTCACACAGCAGATTATTGTGCCAACAAGGAGCGCTGTGCCACTTGCGGAGAGCAACATGAGGGGAAATCCTGCAGTGCGACTGAGCATAAATGTCCATATTACGGGGGATCCCCACACGAGCTCTCAGTTTGTGAAACTTACAAGAGTCGCTGGGAGAAACAGAAGCGCTCTTTGAAGGAACGCTTGAAACGCACTTTTGCGGATATTTTAAAGGGCGCTTCTCCACTGGCCCAACAACAACAACCAATCAACACACAAAATGTCTTCGCCACGTTGCCCGTTGACGAAATAGAAGCGGACACAGCTAACGGGGGCATACCGTTCATTTTCCAAGGGAATCCCCGGCGCAAAAATGTGACCACTCCCAAAGTTCAAGGACAAGCCCGTCCGGTGATACCCCCTGTTAGCATGCCTAAAAAATCGAGTGCAGCGGACAAGCAAAATCAGGTTCCTCCTGGTTTCCGTGGGAATAATTCACCTTCGAATGGCCCAGCACTCGAGGGGACATCAAAAACCCCAACTGTCCCTGTTTTTCCGTCCAGTTCAACTTCCCAATCGGGATTTATAAAGTTGTCTGACCTTTTGGACCAAATCTTCAAGTGTTTTAATGTTTCCGACTCCATCAGAACCATTGTCATTTCAATGCTTCCAGTATTAAAGCCAATTTTGCAACAATTGATGCAAACATGGCCCCTCCTTGCAATGATTATCTCTCTTGATGTCTAATTTAAATTGAGAGGTCGGACATATCACTGTTTTACAGTGGAATTGTCGTAGTCTTATCCCTAAATTGGATACATTCAAATTTTTAATTCATAACTTCAATTGTGATGTTTTTGCTCTGTCCGAAACTTGGTTCTCTTCTCAAAATGATCTCTCTTTCCACGATTTTAATATTATACGCTTGGACCGCGATGACAGATACGGAGGGGTACTATTGGGAATCAATAAGTGCCACTCATTTTTTCGAATCGACCTTCCACCTATTGGAGGGATCGAAGCTGTTGCTTGTCATGCAAACATCAGAGGCAAAGACCTCTGTATTGTCAGCTTGTATTGGCCTCCGAGAGCTGCGGTTAGCCGCAATCAACTTGTTGACATGTGCTCACTCCTTCCTGAGCCACGATTGATATTGGGAGACTTCAACTCTCACGGAACTGCCTGGGGGGAACAGTACGACGACAATCGTTCATCGTTGATCCATGACCTTTGTAACAGCTTCAATATGACCGTTTTGAATACTGGGGAAACAACACGTGTACCTAAACCTCCTGCTAACCCAAGTGCTCTTGACCTCTCGCTTTGCTCGAATTCACTATCGTTAGATTGTAAGTGGAATGTAATCCAGGACCCCAACGGAAGTGATCATTTGCCAATCAAAATTTCCATCACCACTGGGTCGAGTTCTTCTGAATCTATAAACATGGCATATGACCTCACAAGACACATTGACTGGAAAAAATATGCGGACGCGATTACTCTAGCCATCAATTCCAGAGATGGTTTACCTCCATTGGAGGAGTATAACTTCCTTTCTCGTTTGATATATGACAGCGCGGTTCACGCTCAAACGAAACCCATCCCAGGTTCCACTATTCGTCGAAGGCCTCCCAATCCATGGTGGGATAGCCAATGTTCCAAGCTTTATCAGGATAAATCGAACGCATTTAAAGCTTTTCGGAAACGTGGAACCATTGAGAATTTTCAAACGTATTTGGACCTTGAAAATCAATTTAAAAACTTGATCAAAGGGAAAAAACGTGCTTATTGGCGAAATTTCGTGGGAGGTTTGTCACGAGAAACGTCAATGAAAAAATCGGTTTCTGGAGCATAATATTGTTCCAGATGATTGGAGACAAGTACGAGTTATAGCTATTCAAAAACCCGGAAAACCCGCGTCCGACTTCAATTCGTACCGCCCAATAGCAATGCTGTCTTGTATACGGAAATTGTTGGAGAAAATGATCTTGTTTCGCCTTGATCGATGGGTTGAAACGAATGGCTTACTCTCAGATACACAATATGGGTTCCGCAGGGGCAAGGGGACGAATGATTGTCTTGCGTTGCTTTCTTCAGAAATTCAAATGGCTTACGCCGAAAAAAAACAAATGGCTTCAGTATTCTTGGACATAAAGGGGGCCTTTGATTCTGTTTCAATAGAGGTTTTGTCAGACAAATTACACTCTCGGGGTCTACCGCCTCTGTTGAATAATATGTTATATAACTTGCTTTGTGAGAAACAGTTGAATTTTTCTCACGGGGATTCGACAGTAAATCGGGTCTCCTACATGGGCCTCCCCCAGGGCTCATGTTTAAGCCCCCTTTTGTACAACTTCTATGTAAGCGACATCGACAATTGTCTTACACAAAATTGCAGCCTAAGACAACTTGCAGATGACGGAGTGGTGTCTGTCGTAGCATCAAACGAATCCGACCTGCAAGAACCCTTACAAGATACTTTGAACAATTTTTCAACCTGGGCCATTGGGCTAGGGATCGAATTCTCCACGGAGAAAACAGAGATGGTGGTTTTTTCTAGGAAGCATAGACCAGCAAAACCAAAGCTTCAACTTTTGGGTAAACCGATCACTCATGCTATGTCATTCAAGTATCTTGGGGTCTGGTTCGACTCCAAATGTACTTGGGGGGCCCATATTAGGTATCTGAGTAAAAAATGTCAACAAAGAATAAACTTTCTCCGTACAATTACCGGCACATGGTGGGGAGCCCATCTCGAAGATCTTATAATGTTGTATCGAACAACTATTCTCTCAGTGATGGAGTATGGCAGTTTCTGTTTTCAATCAGCTGCCAAAACACATCTCATTAAACTCGAGCGAATTCAATATCTTTGTCTCCGTATTGCGTTGGGATGTATGCCCTCAACGCATACCATGAGTCTCGAGGTTTTGGCAGGCGTACTCCCACTAAAAGATCGCTTCAATTTATTATCTCTTCGGTTCCTCATCCGGTGTAAGGTTATGAACCCATTGGTGATCGGAAATTTTATCGAGCTAAATTTTCATTCAGGATTCTTGAGCTCATATCATGAATTCATCTCCATGCAGGTTGATCCTTCTTCGTATACTCCCAACCGTATTTGTTTTCCTGACTACATCAATTCCTCTGTACATTTTGATTTGTTCATGAAGGAGAAAATCCATGGAATTCCAGATTATCATCGCTCGGGGATCGTTCCTACGATCTTCAAAGCAAAGTATGGGCGTGTCAATTGTGATAATATATACTTTACTGATGGGTCCTCTATGAATGAGTCCACAGGATTTGGAGTGTTCAACGAAATTTTTAGCACCTCCCACAGTCTTCAGAATCCTTGCTCTGTGTATATTGCTGAATTGGCAGCAATACATTGGGCGCTGGACAGCGTCGCCTCACGACCTGTTGAACACTATTACATTGTAACGGATAGTCTTAGCTCTGTCGAAGCTATCCGTTCAGTGAGGCCGGAAAAGCACTCGCCGTACTTCCTTGAGAGAATACGAGAAAATTTGAGTGCTTTAACCAGACGCTGTTATGTTATTACCTTTGTCTGGGTCCCTTCACATTGCTCAATTCCGGGTAACGAGAGGGCTGACTCATTGGCAAAGGTAGGTGCAATTGAAGGCGATATTTATCAGCGTCAAATCGCCTTCAATGAATTTTATTCTTTAGTCCGCAAAAATACCATCGCTAACTGGCAACGTAAGTGGAACGAAGATGAATTGGGTCGGTGGCTTCACTCGATTATCCCTAAGGTTAGCCTCAAACCATGGTTCAAAAGTCTGGACTTAAGTCGGAACTTTAGATATAAGATAGGCTTAAGAATTGAGTATGATGAATGTGAGTGCGAATGTGAGTGTGAACATTGTCAACATATCCTTATATCCCATCCTTTTCCTGAAACAAAATGTCACCCTTCTAAACTCGAGCAAGCCGCGAGTAATCGGTTCTCTACTTCATTAACATTAGAATTAATAAAAAATGTGTGTATATACTTGTAACTATACAGATAGGAGTTTGGCTCCATTAAACTTATGTAACTGAGCCTGTAAAAATAAACGATTTAATAAAAAAAATAAAAAAAAAAAAGGTTTGTGTTCTGTGGCAAACAAAGTAGATAAAGCCGCTTTACGGAACTTAAGGGGGGACCCCTGTCTGGAAGGTCGAAAAATAATAAATTTTCGGGATTTTTTCCTGATGTTAAGAATAAATTGAAGTGTTCGAGTACTTTGGTCATTGTTGAGGATATATTTGAAGATGTATTTTCCATTTTTTGAGTGCATGAATAATATATATTATTGCGCTGTACACAGCTGGACGAGTAGATGCTGTCTGAAAATCGGAACATTGCTGGTGGTATCGGTTTCCAATGAATATTTTGATGTTTTAGGACAATACCTAAAGCGTTACACAGGGGTTTTTGAAAATTCGAAAGGTTGCCAAAATGTTGATTTAAAAATGAATGAGAAGCTTATAAAATTAAATATCTAAAAACGGCTATGTAACGCTTTAGATAATTCATTTTTAACATGCTGATAAACAAATTCATTCAAATCGGTCGAGTAGATCCTGAGATATCCATATTACCAACAGAAAAAACATGGTTTCGAAAAAAATGCGTTTAAAGATTCGTACAGCAATGCTACATCCCTTTAGGTGACCTCATACTTTTGGCTGTAACATTCCAACGAAATCAAATATCGAAAAATCCTTTTAGGACAACATTTCTGAGAGTATTAGATTCCCAAAACGCAAAAAAATTCATTCGATTTTTTCGACTTTCCAGACCGGGGTCCCCCCTTAAGCGGCGTTATACGAAATACACGGCTGTTTGGATTTCGTATTTTCTTTGTTTCATATTTATTGAGCTACTAAAAGAAAAATTTAACCAAACTATCATGCATATTTCTTCGATCAAATATTTGTAGTTTCATCCTTTTAGATTAAATTTTTTGGTAACATATTGTGGTTTCAAATTAGAAAACTAAATATCAGCCGTGTCACAAAAAAATGTATAATTTCCTCCATTTTTGATGGATATACGAAATTTCTGCACCATTTCATTTGGACATAATCTTTTAATCCTAGCAATCAATTTTAGAGTGTACTATTATTGAATGAAATGAACAAATTATAACACTATTTGTAAGCAACCATGGTAAATAAATTACACAAACAATAATTTTCACATACTCTAAAACGTCTTAAGTATGTCTCGCATCAAAGAAATATCAAAGGGTGAATATATTTTTAAATCTGGCAACTCATGTTTTTGTTCACTCACCTTGTTTCTAAATGTTTGTTTGTGTCCTTTTTTTCAAATAACTGGAGCCCAACTCTAGGATCCTCAAATAAAAGTATCTTCGAGATGGGGGTGAGTGGAGGGCATATTAAAAAAAAACAGAAAATGTCAGGACTCTCAAATACTGGTAAGCATTTGTATAATAGATATGGTACTGCAATATAAGATTAACATGAGCGAGCGAACCAAAGGGAAAAAAAAGCTTTCTGCATACTTTGCCATATACACGGCTCAGACCGAGATATTGGTCTCCTTCATAAATTATTGATGGGAAGTGGGAGGGTTTGCGGACTTCGGTATAACATCTATCTTCAGCCGCTCTATCTGGGTGATTGCCTGCTGCTCAGACATGACTGGCCTAGACAGACGCTTGCGCATAAAAATGTCTATTTTATCCATGTACATGCCCACAAGTTGGCCGGTTTTTCCATCTGGTTCTATTGTTATGAAACTATGGAATTTTAGTCTTTTGAATGGTTCGCGCCTGAACAAAACAATAAAGTTCAAATGACCAGTCTTTTAATTGAAGATCGTTATTATATCCTACACTCTATACTTCAATTCAACCGACTTCTAACATATCTCTGAAAACTCAGAAAAAATGAGTGGTTCTAAAGCTCACGCAGTGTGAAACGCAGTGTAGCTAATCAAATCTGGTCAAAACATCACAAAATCCTTGTGTGCTCTTACACAGTTAATCAAATTCATAGTGTATGGACTCCACTACGTCGGATTTTTTATGTGTAGGGGAAAGTCGGGAAAAACGGACACCTGTGTATTATTGACAAATTACGTTTTCATTTTGAATTTTAATGATGTACAAACTTGCAGTGTATCAATACTTATGACACTAACAGTGTACACCTTGCTGGCCTTCTTTTGAAATTGTAAATAGCATCAAAAAAGTAATCTACAAAGAGCAGCTCGATGTAAATTTTCGTTTGCAGAAAATAAGGCTCGCATCGTTATCGTGAGTGTGTTCTGCCTCAAAGACACATTTTATTATGAAAATAGACGTAGACTATCAATTTGTGGTTAGATAGCTATATATTTTTTGTGAAATTCACGAAAAAAATCAACGTTTACTATCCGTCTTTTCCACCCTTCCCCTATGTCTAAATTAATCCGAAAAAGTTAGAACAAATCGTAACAAAACAGATCAATCGAGGTTCTACTGTATTAGGTAATGACCTCGTTTTCTCTTGATCGATGACAATGTAATGTCACACCAGGCCTTATTTCCGAATAGACTCAAGAGTGGAATGTCTGACTGTCTTCAGGCCACTATCTGTTACATTGGAGTAACTAAATATAATGTTTAGCTTCTTGGTAAAGTAAAGCTGGGAGCTAAATTCCCGAATTCGAAATGAAAAGAGTTATTTTTGTGGGAAATTATTAGAATACACGCAAAAGAAACAAAGGGGCGAAGAAACTTGGCTTGATATCAAAGTAATCAAATCTAGAGTATTCGAAATTGAACACGATCGTCTGAAACGTTTGACTAACAATATGAATGAAACGACGTTCTTACAAGGTGAAACGAAAAACGTATTTCAAATTACAGCACAAATTAAATTTAATGACTTTAACTTTAATGAGTAAATTTTTGAAATTGAAATTCAACAATAATGTGACAGCTGATCCATCAACACTTAAAAATATTGCTTATGAATACTTCAACAAACGGTTCAATGATACTGATTTAAGGACTACTGACGACGAGGCTAATGATCCAATATAGTTTATTACTAAGAAAATCTCACCAGTAGATGACACACGCCTATTAGAACCAATATCGGAAGAAGAATTAAAAAAGGTTCTCGAAGAGTGTGCTAAGAAAAAGACATCCGGACCGGAAGGTCTTTCATATGAGTTCTATTCAAATAATTTTAACAATGTGAAAGATGACATGACAAGACTTTTCAATTCGTACCTATCGGGATCCTTTAAATCTCATAAAAGATTCTCAGATAGTGTTATCGTTTTATTCCCAAAAAAAGGAACTAGTTCTAATGCGCTATGGGATGAAGGCGGTCCTAGTGTTCGTAATGGTTCAATCATGTTCTACACTGATGGGTCAAAAATGGGAATCAGAACAGGTGCTGGAGTGTATGGTCCCAGAACAAAAATCTCTGTAGCTATGGGAAACTGGCCAATAGTTTTTCAAGCAGAAATAGCTACGATAATAGAATGCTCAAATGTCTGCCTTAAAAGAAAATATAGACATGCTAACATCTGCATATTCTCAGACAGTCAAGCGGCACTTAAAGCTCTAAATGCTTTTAAATGCTCCTCAAAAATTGACTGGGAATGCATTCTCCTCTTACGGCAACTAAGTCGGATAAGTTCGGTACAACTGTACTGGATTCCTGGCCATTGTGGAATAGAGGGAAACGAGCGAGCAGATGAACTTGCCAGGAACGGCTCAAGCTCACCTTTCACTGGTCCAGAACCATTCTGTGGAATATCTGACTGTGTGTTGAAAGGTGAGCTGAAGAACTGGGAAGACCGGGAAGTGTTAGCCAACTGGTTGGCGGTACAACTTAACCAGTCAAAAAAAATTATCACGCCGAGTATTAAAATTACTCAACAATTGCTGAGTCTTAATAAGAAAGACTTAGGCACAATCACAGGCCTTATAACAGGACACTGTCCGAGCAAATACCATCTCAAAAACATAGGTTTAGTGCAAGATGATATTTCTCGTTTTTGTAATACCGAAAGCGAAATCTCGGAACATTTGCTCTGTAATTGTGGAGCTCTAACTAAACGCAGACTTAAATACCTTGATAAGGCTATTCTGGAGCCCAAGGAAATTTGGTCTGTGTCGCCAATCAGGATTATAAAATTTATCAAACAGAGTATTCCTGATTGGCACCTATCTCGCTATAGCTTTCAGTCTACTTCTTCATCAATAAGCAGTAGGTAAGCTTGAAGCGGAGTACAAAAAAAATGGGATATACCACAATAGTTCAGAATAATGGACGCAGTGGTCAATTTCTTTGCTTAATTGTGATTATAAGGTATTAATGAAGATTATTGCTGCCCAAACTATGGAAGTACACCCAGGTTTTTTTACGCAGTTTTTTTGCGCGGTTTTTTACGAGTTTTTTTTACGCGGATTTTCCAATTAACGCGGGTTTTTTTACGCCGATTTTCAAATTACGGCGGTTTTTTTACGCGGTGTCACGCGGATTTTCCAATTTAAGCGATTTTCTTTTCGCGGATTTTCGAGTTAACGCGGATTTTCCAATTAACGCGGTTTTTTTACGAGATACGTATCCCCCGTGTAAAAAAAATCTGGATGTACTCTAGGATTGGGCGATCTTTATAAAAAGATTGATCTCATCGAATCGATTTTCCAAGCGGCTTAGGGATCGATCCACTGATTAAATCGGTACTAAAGAATCGATCTTCACCGAATCGATTTTTGAAAAATTTAAAGCTTTTTTTTCGAATATGCTTGTTCTGTATGAATGTCGTCTTTTCTCTGAACAAGGAATACAAATTTAATATCTTTATTTGAATATCAAAAGCATTTTGTTTTGTTTCTCAGCATGAAGGCCATAGCCACAGGGCATTCACCTTTGGCTGTCAGGTAGTTGTTTTATTAAATAAATCAATTGAAAAAGCATAATTAGAAATTCAGCAACCGCCCAAAACTCAGCTGACAGTAAGAGCCAATCGTGCCATACATCTGTCATGTAGTCGAAGCCGATTCTTGATTTTTGTGCCAGATCCAGAAAACAATCTTTCACCTGTAATTGATTTTTTTTTTTTTTTTTATTAAATCGTTTATTTTTACAGGCTCAGTTACATAAGTTTAAAGGAGCCAAACTCCTATTTGTATAGTTACAAGTATATATAAACATTTTTTATTAATTCTAATGTTAATGAAGTAGAGAACCGATTACTCGCGGCTTGCTCGAGTTTAGAAGGGTGACATTTTGTTTCAGGAAAAGGATGGGATATAAGGATATGTTGACAATGTTCACACTCACATTCGCACTCACATTCATCATACTCAATTCTTAAGCCTATCTTATATCTAACATGTATTTACATTTCACCTTATTCTATTGTTAGTAAGAAGGAATTTGATTTCTCGCGAAGGGAAAGGAAAAGGAGAATATAAGGATATAAGGACAATCACACACGAAGATTGATAGCTTTTAGGAAGACATATATTTGGGACATGTAATCAAGGTCTAAACCAGCTAACACATCTCTCACCGGCACATTGGGCTGCCTTCCTCTAGCCCGAAGAGAGTTTTCTAAATTCGATCTGGCAACAAGATACTCCTCGCACGACCAAACAACGTGTTCGATGTCGTGGTAACCTTGGCCACAAGCACAGATATTGCCATCGGCAAGATTAAAACGAAAGAGTAGCGCGTCTAACGAACAGTGATTGGACATGAGTCGAGAGAAGGTGCGAATAAAGTCCCGACTTAAGTCCAGACTTTTGAACCATGGTTTGAGGCTAACCTTAGGGATAATCGAGTGAAACCACCGGCCCAATTCATCTTCGTTCCATTTACGTTGCCAGTTAGCGATGGTATTTTTACGGACTAAAGAATAAAATTCATTGAAAGCGATTTGACGCTGATAAATATCGCCTTCAATTGCACCTACCTTTGCCAATGAGTCAGCCCTCTCGTTACCCGGAATTGAGCAATGTGAAGGGACCCAGACAAAGGTAATGACATAACAGCGTCTGGATAAAGCACTCAAAATTTCTCGTATTCTCTCAAGGAAGTACGGCGAGTGCTTTTCCGGCCTCACTGAACGGATAGCTTCGACAGAGCTAAGACTATCCGTTACAATGTAATAGTGTTCAACAGGTCGTGAGGCGACGCTGTCCAGCGCCCAATGTATTGCTGCCAATTCAGCAATATACACAGAGCAAGGATTCTGAAGACTGTGGGAGGTGCTAAAAATTTCGTTGAACACTCCAAATCCTGTGGACTCATTCATAGAGGAACCATCAGTAAAGTACATATTATCACAATTGACACGCCCATACTTTGCATTGAAGATCGTAGGAATGATCCCCGATCGATGATAATCTGGAATTCCATGGATTTTCTCCTTCATGAACAGATCGAAATGTACAGAGGAATTGATGTAGTCAGGAAAACAAACACGGTTGGGAGTATACGAAGAAGGATCAACCTGCATGGAGATGAATTCATGATATGAGCTCATGAATCCTGAATGAAAATTTAGCTCGATAAGCTGCTCAAAATTTCCGATCACCAATGGGTTCATAACCTTACACCGGATGAGGAACCGAAGAGATAATAAATTGAAGCGATCTTTTAGTGGGAGTACGCCTGCCAAAACCTCGAGACTCATGGTATGCGTTGAGGGCATACATCCCAACGCAATACGGAGACAAAGATACTGAATTCGCTCGAGTTTAATTAAGTGTGTTTTGGCAGCTGATTGAAAACAGAAACTGCCATACTCCATCACTGAGAGAATAGTTGTTCTATACAACATTATAAGATCTTCGGGATGGGCTCCCCACCAGGTGCCGGTAATTGTACGGAGAAAATTTATTCTTTGTTGGCATTTTTTACTCAGATACCTAATATGGGCCCCCCAAGTACATTTGGAGTCGAACCAGACCCCAAGATACTTGAATGACATAGCATGAGTGATCGGTTTACCCAAAAGTTGAAGCTTTGGTTTTGCTGGTCTATGCTTCCTAGAAAAAACCACCATCTCTGTTTTCTCCGTGGAGAATTCGATCCCTAGCCCAATGGCCCAGGTTGAAAAATTGTTCAAAGTATCTTGTAAGGGTTCTTGTAGGTCGGATTCTGTTGATCCTACGACAGAGACCACTCCATCATCTGCAAGTTGTCTTAGGCTGCAATTTTGTGTAAGGCAATTGTCGATGTCGCTTACATAGAAGTTGTACAAAAGGGGGCTTAAACATGAGCCCTGGGGGAGGCCCATGTAGGAGACCCGATTTACTGTCGAATCCCCGTGAGAAAAATTCAACTGTTTCTCACAAAGCAAGTTATATAACATATTATTCAACAGAGGCGGCAGACCCCGAGAGTGTAATTTGTCTGACAAAACCTCTATTGAAACAGAATCAAAGGCCCCCTTTATGTCCAAGAATACTGAAGCCATTTGTTTTTTTTCGGCGTAAGCCATTTGAATTTCTGAAGAAAGCAACGCAAGACAATCATTCGTCCCCTTGCCCCTGCGGAACCCATATTGTGTATCTGAGAGTAAGCCATTCGTTTCAACCCAATGATCAAGGCGAAACGAGATCATTTTCTCCAACAATTTCCGTATACAAGACAGCATTGCTATTGGGCGGTACGAATTGAAGTCGGACGCGGGTTTTCCGGGTTTTTGAATAGCTATAATTCGCACTTGTCTCCAATCATCTGGAACAATATTATGCTCCAGAAACCGATTGAATAAATTCAACAAGCGATGTTTCGCCACATCAGGGAGGTTTTTTAACAAGTTGAACTTAATTCTATCCGTTCCTGGAGCAGAATTGTTACATGAAAGGAGAGCAAGAGAGAATTCTACCATCGAAAACTCAGAATCAAGATCGCACCTATCTTGTGGTATATCTCGAACAATTTTCTGCACGGGAGCGGAATCGGGACAAACCTTCCGTGCAAAATTAAAAATCCATCGATGTGAATATTCTTCGCTTTCATTCGTTGAAGAGCGATTTCTCATGTTTCGAGCCACTTTCCATAATTTTTTCATTGACGTTTCTCGTGACAAACCTCCCACGAAATTTCGCCAATAAGCACGTTTTTTCCCTTTGATCAAGTTTTTGAATTGATTTTCAAGGTCCAAATACATTTGAAAATTCTCAATGGTTCCACGTTTCCGAAAAGCTTTAAATGCGTTCGATTTATCCTGATAAAGCTTGGAACATTGGCTATCCCACCATGGATTGGGAGGCCTTTGACGAAAAGTGGAGCCTGGGATGGGTTTCGTTTGAGCGCGAACCGCGCTGTCATAGATCAAACGAGAAATGAAGTTATACTCCTCCAATGGAGGCAAACCATCTCTGGAATTGATGGCTAGAGCAATTGCGTCCGAATATTTTTTCCAGTCAATGTGTCTTGTGAGGTCATATGCCATGTTTATAGATTCAGAAGAATTCGAACCAATGGTGATGGAAATTTTGATTGGCAAGTGGTCACTGCCGTTGGGGTCCTGGATTACATTCCACTTGCAATCTAACGATAGTGAATTCGAGCAAAGCGAGAGGTCAAGAGCACTTGGGTTAGCAGGAGGTTTAGGTACACGTGTTGTTTCCCCAGTGTTCAAAACGGTCATATTGAAGCTGTTACAAAGGTCATATATCAACAATGAACGATTGTCGTCGTACTGTTCCCCCCAGGCAGTTCCGTGAGAGTTGAAGTCTCCCAAGATCAATCGTGGCTCAGGAAGGAGTGAGCACATGTCAACAAGTTGATTGCGGCTAACCGCAGCTCTCGGAGGCCAATACAAGCTGACAATACAGAGGTCTTTGCCTCTGATGTTTGCATGACAAGCAACAGCTTCGATCCCTCCAATAGGTGGAAGGTCGATTCGAAAAAATGAGTGGCACTTATTGATTCCCAATAGTACCCCTCCGTATCTGTCATCGCGGTCCAAGCGTATAATATTAAAATCGTGGAAAGAGAGATCATTTTGAGAAGAGAACCAAGTTTCGGACAGAGCAAAAACATCACAATTGAAGTTATGAATTAAAAATTTGAATGTATCCAATTTAGGGATAAGACTACGACAATTCCACTGTAAAACAGTGATATCTCCGACCTCTCTATTTAAATTAGACATCAAGAGAGATAATCATTGCAAGGAGGGGCCATGTTTGCATCAATTGTTGCAAAATTGTCTTTAATACTGGAAGCATTGAAATGACAATGGTTCTGATGGAGTCGGAAACATTAAAACACTTGAAGATTTGGTCCAAAAGGTCAGACAACTTTATAAATCCCGATTGGGAAGTTGAACTGGACGGAAAAACAGGGACAGTTGGGGTTTTTGATGTCCCCTCGAGTGCTGGGCCATTCGAAGGTGAATTATTCCCACGGAAACCAGGAGGAACCTGATTTTGCTTGTCCGCTGCACTCGATTTTTTAGGCATGCTAACAGGGGGTATCACCGGAGGGGCTTGTCCTTGAACTTTGGGAGTGGTCACATTTTTGCGCCGGGGATTCCCTTGGAAAATGAACGGTGTGCCCCCGTTAGCTGTGTCCGCTTCTATTTCGTCAACGGGCAACGTGGCGAAGACATTTTGTGTGTTGATTGGTTGTTGTTGTTGGGCCAGTGGAGAAGCGCCCTTTAAAATATCCGCAAAAGTGCGTTTCGAGCGTTCCTTCAAAGAGCGCTTCTGTTTCTCCCAGCGACTCTTGTAAGTTTCACAAACTGAGAGCTCGTGTGGGGATCCCCCGCAATATGGACATTTATGCTCAGTCGCACTGCAGGATTTCCCCTCATGTTGCTCTCCGCAAGTGGCACAGCGCTCCTTGTTGGCACAATAATCTGAAGTGTGACCAACTGACTTGCATTTTTGGCAAGTCATGGGCTTTGGCACGAAGAGTCGCACAGGCAATCTCAATTTGCCCACCATGACGTAGTCAGGTAGAGCGGAACCAGCAAAAGTTACTCGAAACGAGTCTGACGGCGTGAATTTAGTTTTTCCCTCTTCTTGGGATACTTTTCCTAGTTGGCGGCTGTCCAAAATTTTAACACCCACCAACGGGAGTCTTTTAAATTTACCAACTCCTTCTTTTATCATTTCGCACGTCAGACCAGTTTCAGTTACCACCCCCGAGATTTCTACGTCATGGGAGGGCACGTAGACGCGATACTCTAGGGAGAATCTCTCGTCGATCACAATTGCATTCGCGTGTTTCCGATCACTCACGACAACACGCAGTTTGTTCGGTCTAACCTTAGAGATTTCGACCACGGAGGAATATAATCTTGCCAGATCTTTCGAAACCTGAATGACATTAATTGCCTTTCCTTTTGGTTTAGGCCGGAAAAAAACAACCCATGGACCAGCTCCAAGTGCATCGTCTGGATAGACCTTGACACGAGGAGAGGAAACAACTGAGGGGGAGGACGAGGTCGATTGTTGAACGGGAGCGGTATCAGTAGGGCTGGGAGGCAAGTTCGGAAGTAGAGCGGAAGCGGGAGCGGGAGATTGAGGGGGCGAAGAGGAAAAGTTTGCCAATTTTCTTGAGGGGGGCTTGTTAAGGTAGATTACCTCTTTCTCTGAAGAGACATCTTCTGAGGGGGGAACGCGTTTAAGCGACTTCCCAGCCCCCGTTGTAGCTAGTGAGGAGGAAACAGTAGTTTCAATCTCCATGTCAACTTGACCTTCTGCCATTACGGCAGATATAAAATAATATAATTCTTATTTTTTTTGTATTTCTAAACCTAATATATATTATACCTAAATCGCACACCAATGCGAATGAAATGAAGCGGTGTCTCAATCGAACCGCGTGGCAATCGCTCGGCACAGATGCAACGGTATATCGCACCACAATACGATGATGGAATCGATGACGATGCTAAAGCACACACAGCGATGATACGGCACACGCACCGCGTCCGCCGTGGAGGACTTCTTCCTCACGCTGGTAGTGATTGCTGCTCTCCTCACTCGCGCAATAAAGAGAACCCCGTTAGGGCGAAATAACTTCACCAGCCACGAACTGATAACGGTATAATCTCCACTTTATAATAGACGCGAACAAATTTGCGACCGATGTCTTCGGACTGCGCGAGCTGAATGACCTGTAATTGATGTCAACATCAGTTCAGTGATCCTATGCGCAATTGTTTGCAGTTCATCCTCTCAGTAGCTGCCACTAGTTCCGTCTCTGTCAGTATTTAAACAGAAGTAAATTGTAGAAGAAGCACTCCAAATGTTGACATTATGTTCAAAAAAATGTTAGGTGACATTTGGTGAGATAAAAAATCGATGTATACTGAAAAACAAATTTACAAAAAGATCGAAAAGATCGAAAGCAAAAAAATCGATTTTCTCGATTTTATCGAATACAAAAGATCGATCCAAAAAATCCGAAATCGGAATGGAAAAGATCGATCTTCTAAGAATCGATCCGAGATCGCCCAATCCTAGTGTACTCCATAAACTGATAGGACCAGGACAATCCGCTTGCTTAACTAACACGTCCTGTATGAATAATTTGAAAGACCTGAGAAGAATCTTAACACGATCTTGCGAAACCAAAAGGTCCAAAGGAAGTATTTTAAGCATCGATCTTGATAAAGCCTTTGATCGAGTAGATCGCAAATACCTATGGAAAGTATGAGAAAGGTTTAATTTTCCTCTACAGTTCATAAAATGTAATAAAACCGTCGTTCAGAACTATGACACGGTGATTAACAATATAAAAGTAACGTTACAAAGGCACTCTGCCAGAAACTTAAACTTGTATGAGAGGTCTTGGATACTGAATACCTTCATTTTGTCAAAAAATTAAAATTTCTTCGCTAATTTTCCCTCCGTTAAATCATTAATCTTGAGTTAAATCGTGAGGAACGGACACCAAATCATTTTTATTTATATAGATATGCAAAATTTGCCGAAAAAATGACTTTCCAATTTTCCATCTTTCCGAATGGTTTTCATAGTTTTTTTAGTATATAAATCTGACGCAGACTGAGGCACTTCAATCCTGATACTGACTGTTCAAATCCGTTGCTCCGTTCTTGAGTTAAATCGTGAGGAACGGACACCGAATCAGTTTTATTTATATAGATCTTCTATGTAATATTGATAATGAAGGGAATATTCAAGAAGAATCGTATCTCGTGAATTCCGCTCTGCCGCAAAGACTCACGAAAAATGCCAGTGAATGGCTAGAAGAAGTAGTTGATCGGAAAGCAAGAATTGTGCTACCGTGTAGTACTAAATATTTGTACAACCATTATGTTGGACGTTGAAATTATAAACCTAGAATTGAAAATCTATTCGATGCTGATTGACCGACAATTTGGCAAAATAAAAACTTTAACTTCATCGTCATCCAGGATCGTGCAAGAGTGTTCTGCATCGGTAATGATTTGATTTCGAATAGTTACAAATGGTGTGCTTACGGCATTCGCAATGTTATAGCTTGCAAAAAATGTGGTAACCCTGATAGCAATAAACATAGGCTTAAAGAATGTGCAGCCTCGAAAAAAATTTGGGAATGGTGCAGCCAGATAATTCGTGTCAGATTAGGTATAAGGTGCACAGATACAGTGATAGACATTCGTTTAGCCGCACTTGAAAAAAAAACTTGAAACACTTACAAAACAACTAGGGATGTTCTTTTTATCGGGATACTTATTAGTGGTAGTGGTAGTATATTTAAGTCAATTTTATTGAAAGGACGTGCGTCACAATCACACAAACACAAGGCGGCATCGGTGGATATAAACATTCAAACGTAGTTTCTTCCCGAGACATACGTTTAGACGCAGGGCATAAAAATCGAGTTTTCGCATAATAACCACTATGTTTATCTGTGTTTTTTGAAAAAATACTTGGGAATGTTCAATTTACAAGATAAATATTAGATATGCAACGTAAGAAGACGGTCAGATTAGTGATTTAAGTAGAATTTAAAGGATTGGCGAAAGGTATTCTATTGACGGAAGAGGGGCGGAAAATAATAAAGATATTCAGTGAACAAAAGTTTTCTAATCGCTCGATCGTAACAAAAATTGGTCGATCTGAAAAAGTGGTACGGTATTTCTTCAAATAAAGGGTGTGTCACATCAAATTGCATCACGGAAAAAACGCTGTAGAAATTGATTTTTAGGAATTATATCTTCAGCTTTCGCTTATAATCAGATAAGAGTGTATAGATCACGTTGGCCATGCTTCACTGTCCATTTTTCGTAAATTTGGAAAAATGTCGTCGAACGAAAAAGAGCGTCGTGAATTAATCCTGTGCACTCATTTCGAGAATCCGGAGTTGTCACATCGGGACATCGGTAAGATGCTGGGAATCGTCCAATCCACGGTCAGCAGAGTACTAAAACGATACTTCGAAAACCTAACCATCGACCGGAAGGTGAAGAACGGCAAAAATGGATGCTCCGTCAGTGAAAAAGATCACAAGCGCGTAGTTAAGCAGTTTAGACGTGATCCGAGAAGTTCGGTCCGGGATGTCGCCAATAAGCTGAATTTGTCAAGTTCATTCGTCCAGCGGACCAAGCAGCGGGAGGGCCTGCGTACATACAAGGCTCAGAAGGCTCCTAACCGCGACGAAAGGCAAAACATGGTGGGGAAGACGCGAGCCCGGAAGCTGTACGTCAAAGCGGACTTTCGTCAGCTGCCGGGCCTGTTGTTCTTCTCCGCAGAGGACAAATTCAGCGTTCCGGAGGAGATTCGCAAGCAGAAACTGTCCAATTTTGCCAAAAAGTACATGGTGTGGCAAGCGATCTGCTCTTGCGGAAAGCGGAGCACCCCCTTCGTGATGACCGGCACGGTAAACGGGCAGGTTTACCTTAAGTAGTGCCTACAGAAGCGCTTACTACCACTATTGAAGCAGTACGAAGCCAACGGGGTCACCTTCGTGCCAGAGGAAATGAACCCGCCCAACGCGCCGGAGCTTCGCCCAATAGAGAAATATTGGGCGATTATGAAGCAGACCCTCCGGAAGAACCCAAAAGTTGTCAAATCGGAGGCGGACTTCAAGAGAAAATGGATTTCTGTTCAAAAAAAAACTACAACCTGACGTTGTACAGAACCTTATGGACGGGGTAAAGAGGAAGGTGCGAGCATACGGGCTTGGGCTCGAAGTATGAATAAAAAGAAAATGCCAAAAGTTGTTTAATAGTTTTTATTTTACTGTCTAAAATTTTCAAAAGGATCGGTCTACTGGGCGAATTTCTACAGCGTTTTTTCCGTGATGCAATTTGATGTGACACACCCTTTAGTGTCAGAAATATGGGATATAACGACCAACAAATGGGAACACCGAAGTTACTCTGCGTCTTAAAGGTCGAATAAGACACGAAGCAACCAGGAAACGATGTCCTGCTCATACATTAAGGCAGAATCGGTTGTTCCAGTAATGAAGAGGCATATTGCGCGCATCTTGAATGAGTCACCAAACATCATGTGGAAGAAACTTCAAGGGAAGCCGGAACTGACCGCCACCCATAAGCAGAACCATCTCATTTTCGCCCGGCAATACATGGAATGGAAACTAGAATGGAGAAACGTTGTATTTTCCGGCGAAAAAAGTTCAATTTGGATGGTCCGGACTGTTACAGTTGCTATTGGTACAATTTAAGTCAACGGCATGTCGTGAGATCGAAGCGAAACTTTGGGGGCGGAAGTTTGACAGTGTGGGGAGCTGTTTCCTATCACAACAAGCTTCCCATTTGTTTCATTTTTACCCGAATGAACTCCGAAAAGTATCTTCAATTACTGCAGGACGTTATAATTGGCCATATTGAGAATAACGCTACCGAGGATGTCCTTTTTTTCAGCAGGATAATGCATAGATCCACGTTTCCAAGCAATCGAAGGCATGGTTTGCCGAGAAGGACATTCCGCTTCTTGAATGACCTGCTTGCAGTCGATTGCAATCCCATAGAGAACCTATGGAGAATCTTGGCCGAGATGGTCTATGCAAACGAATGACAATTTGACAACATTTCCTGTCTCAAGGCAGTAATTCAGGAGTGTTGGGCTATAATCAATATGGCAACACTTTAAAAGCTGTCTGACTCGATGCCAAATCGAGTTTTCAAAGTGATCCGAAATGGAGGTAGAAATACTAAATATTAGCTACCGATTGGACTCGGAATTTGCCGCACAAATGTAGAATAAATTTATTGTACTGTAAAATTAGAGATAAGAGATTTGGATATGAATATGTAATGTAATTCGCGATCTAACGTACAAATATACACCTAGGCGGCACTGCGGTGAAAGTGATGATGGTTTTTAATGTTGCCATGTGAGCTTATGGAAGGTTTGTAGTTCTTTCCATAAATTACAATGTTATAATCATAAATTTTATATACAACATGTTATTTTCTTACCTCTTTCAGTAGTGAAAATTGTAGAGATATCAACAATGGTTGAATCAAAGAAGGAAATTCGAGAGCACAATCAAAAACAAGTAGAAAAATGCATGGTTCCTACATGTGAGAACTACCTTGGAAAGTCCGGAAGTAAAATATACGTGATTTGTTTTTGAGTTTTAGGTTACCTTATCATCATTTTCTTAGTTCAAAAACAAAATTCAGATGTCTCATCGATCGTTTACGTTTTGCGTTGGATCACCAATAGATAAAGCTAGGTTTAGAGTTCCCGTGAACGTGAACGTGAGAACAGTGGTGAATGTAGACGTCAACATATTTCCCCGTTCATGTTCACGTTCGAATGTCCCAAGGCATTCTGAAAATTATTTCACCGTGAACTGTGAACTGTAAAAGGATATGTTTAGCAGTTTTCAAGTTTTCAATGATTCAATGATTTTGATATGCAATTCCATTCAATCGGATCTCTGCGCGGGTTGAAAAACTTCGTTGCTTTGGGTTGATTCGTAAAAAACTGTATAATTTATCCGAATTACTCGATGAATTACTCGATGAAAAAATCGATGTTTATTTACTTCACGTTTACTGCCGAACTTTTAATATGAACGTGAACGTGAATGTGAACAAAATCATTCTATTTACCACGATTTTTTGAGTTGTTTGTTCGCAATGTAGTTCACCGTGAAATGATCGTACTATTCCACCACCTGTTCAAGTTCACGTTAACGGGAACTCTAAACCAGGCTTAAAATGTAATGTTAGTTATTAGTAATGCAATAAATGACAACTGGCCTATTCATTACTTGCTATAAAACTCCTGATTTTTTACCCAAACAACCGATTATCCTTTAATTCACAACAGAGGTTTGACGGGCAGAGATTTGACGCGCTGCCTATCTCTATGTGTGCATCAGTCGTAAATCACCACACGTCACAAACCTACCACTATGTACACACATCTCGCCAAAGCACGTGGTATCGAAGAGAGAGAGGTACCCCCAAATGGTATATTCACGCGCGCATTCAAACGCTTTTGGCCAAACCCCTCTCGAATATGTCCGCACACGAACGACGGCCCCCATAGCTTAGGCAGCAGCAGCAGCAGTGATTCTCCCGACAACCGAATGACGATGGTCGATGATGACGATGACGAAGGATGCCACGGATTGGATGAAACGCTAGTTGATCGGGGGTGGAAGGGATGTGCACCCATCAATCATGGGCTACATAAACAACGAGAAACGCGCGCTCGCTGCCAGGCGATTGGGGATTTACGACCGGGGCGAGAGGTTTTATATATATTTCGCTCATTGCCCATAGTCTCAGTGAAACGCTCATTTTATGAAACGCTGCTGCTCTTGTTTCTACTCGACTCTACTGCTCTTGGTGGTCGTGTTTTGCGATCCGTCCTCTGCGCTGGTGTGCGTTTTTTACATAAAACTGCCATAAAGTGAAGGAAAACGACGTGGCTGAGACACAGTTGGAATGAAATAGCGCGAGAGAGCAAAAGATGTAGACTATTTCTGTGTATCGAATCGGCAAATCTACTGGTTCGGTGATGGATAAGGGGTGAGAAGGAATTTCGCCAGGCGGAACTTGGTGCTGCGAGAAAGCGCATTTAGTACACATTTATGGCCTGCAGTACATAAATTCGTCTCCTGTGCGCTCTTAGTTAGTCCCTGCTGTGCCGTCATCCACCTCCCTCCGACGACCTGCTCCTGGAAGGAGCACCACCACCACCCGCGACGACCTTCTTGAGGCGAATGCGTAATCGCTGCTAGGCTTCCGCACTTTCTTTAAGGCGAATTGGCGATTCGGGATGGCCGGGTTTTTTCCCCCGGTTCTCGAGATGGCGTTGGGTTTCACTGTAAATTGTTATCACGCCGGTCGCGAAACGAGGCGGGAGATTTACGACCGTGCGTTTATTGGAGCGCTTATGCGTGTGCTTTTTTATGTTTTGTTTATATCCTGCTTGTATTCCTTCGGCAAAACATTTTTGCCACGATTTATGTTAGGTTATGGTTTTGTTGCCAAGGATGGATATATGGTGGCTATCGGGCGGATGGCGGCTGGCTTTTGTAGGTCAACGACTTGTTGAGAGCACCTAACAGCTGTCTTTTGGAGGGCGTGCGTTGGGAGTTTAACAAGTGTTTTTGGAATTTATGGAGCGAATTCAGTTTTACTACCCTGCACAGCTGTTCCGCGTACGTTGCTCGTGAAGGATCCCACACTTCGGATGTTTTATTATGATGCGTGTTTTTTTTTTTGCATTCATCTTACACAAGTTGGTGTTTATCCTTGAGCTGTTTAACCTCTTGAACAGCAATTTACAACTATGCGATTGGGCAGAAATGGTAACAAGCCTTATCCATAATCCATACAATTCGAAATTAAATCGTAGATGAAAAAGTATATATGATTAATCCTTTGTGATCACGAGGTGGGTCAGGAGGCAACCGTAATGCATGATTTCATTATGAAGAGACTGAAAGCGATATATAGTTTTCATCTTCTAGATTCGACAAAAAAATAAAGGAACAAAGTGCAAAATCGAAAATTTGGAGTGATTTTTAACATGTTATAACTTCGTGAAAAATCAATGAATACAGACGGGATGTACATCATTTTAAAGCTTCAACTCTCGGATATTAGAACATATTTAACGTAAATGTTTTTATTTTGGTGTGTGTAGGTGTTGTGGGCAACAATATTGGAAAGAAATAAAAAATCGATTTTTTTTTTGTTTTGTTAAATATTTTTGAACCCATTTTGTTGATAACCAACTCAATAGCAAATCCAAATAACCTTATCTGCCAGCTTTCATTTGGTTCCTTGAACGTTCCTGTAATTTTTAGGCAGTCAATGTTCTGATGGAAATTTCCACCATTATGCAACGAAGGGTTAACAGGAACAAAAAAACACCAGTCTGTGACTGGTTTTGAAAGATATCATCATTAGGTAAATGATACGACCGTAGGCATATGAAACATCGCTTTGTGGGTGAGCGAAAATTGTTAAGAATCGCGATCAGCGATTTGCCATCAAGACGTCTCGTAACAAAAACAAGAATCAACGACAATTCTATGAATTTTTGTTTTTGAAGAAACTGACGAATTTCATGCAAACTCGTCTTAGGAGTTGGCAGCACCATCTAAGATTGCAGTGAAACGTTGCGGGTGTCACATAATAAAGAGAAAAAATGAGAAATAATATAACGTGCGTGTCAATTCTAATAATGATTGCCGTCTATATTCAATGCTTTCCCGTTCCCGAACCATTACGATAAGATTTAATTCAAAGCGCAAATTGTTCGCAACTAACAGTGCGAAAAGAGCATATTTGCGTCTAAATTATCCACTTCTCACATCATTTCCATCCTTTAATGAAATGCAATGTGTGGCACATTACATGATCTAATAGCAACAAGTTTCGACATGCAACTAAAAGCACTACACAGCCATACACGCTAAAAATTATATGGATAGTACTTTGAAACCCCAACAAGTCGTCCACATATCCTGGATTTCGATTTCAAATGATGCGACGTGCAGCTTCTAAAGGAATCAGGATTCAGTTAACTGGGAATGGGATCTACAGCTAATCAGTTGACGAAAGGTTAGCCCTGTTTTATGAGACACTGAATACCATCTTCGAAGCAATAGTTCCCCGTCGACGTGATCCAGTCAACATCCATTCCAGGAAACCTTAGTGGACCAATGAGTTGCGTCAATCACGAAATAGACTTCGAAAAGTCCGCAACATATTTCTCAACGACAGGACTGACGAAAACAGGCGCATTCTGTATCGTAACGAAAGCGGCTACAATGAGCGTCTAGCTTCAACTTACAAAGGATACGTTTATAGACTACAGACCAAATTGAAGCAAGATCCGAAGTCATTTTGGAGTTTCATCAGAGCACAATAAAACAAAAATCGAATACCATCCAACGTCGAGTATTGCGAATCTATAGCCAGCACATCAGGCAAAGCAGCAAACTTATTTGCCAAATTCTTTAAAAGTGTGTTTCGAACGTCTACACAAATACCACTCTTAGAGAATTTTCAACACGTGCCTTCGTTCGATGTTCATCTCCGTGCCAGACAATTTTCGACTACAGAGGTCCTCCAAGCCCTCAATAAACTTGATGCTTCCAAAGGTGCTGGAGTAGACGGGTTACCTCCATCTATCATTAGGGCTGGAGGCGAGAGTTGGTGGTGCCAATAACACGGATTTTTATTCGTTCTATTTCTGATGGTGTCTTCCGAACCATGTGGAGAACTGCCAGAATGGTACCCATCCACAAAGCGGGCAGCCTGGATCGTGTAGTGAACTACCGAGGTATTTCCATACTCTGCTGCTTAGGCAAAGTGCTTGAAACACTTGTTCACCACTACCTATACAAGGTGGTGAAAACCAGGCGTACCCAGAAAGGAGAGATGCTCTTCGAGCTCAAGAGGGATCCGGCGGTCAAATGTTCAGCCTTCAAGGAACTGGTTGCGAAGTCGCTCGGTGAGGAGGTGAAGGTGAGGGCTCTTTCCCAGGAATCAGTGGTCGAATGCAGAAATCTGGACGAAATCACGACAGACGAGGAGCTAAGGCGCGAGTTGATAGAACAGTGTAAGCTGGACAATACACCAATGACGATCCGTATGAGGAAGGCGTATGGTGGTACGCAGACGGCGTCGATACGGCTCTCAACAGTCGCAGCCAATAAGATGGTAGAAACGACCAAAATAAAAGTTGGCTGGTCGGTTTGCTCACTGAAGATGGTGCCCCGGGTGACCAAGCGGATGGAGCGATGCTTCCAGTGCATGGGCTTTGGACATCAGGCAAGAAGCTGCACAGGTCCCGACAGGTCTGAACTATGCAGGAGATGCGGTGAGAAAGGGCATGTGGCGGACACGACCATTATATCGTGCTGGTGATCTACCACTTGCGCATTATGTATATACGCGTGTATACACACCAATTCACCACCCGATGATGACGGTCATCGGCTTACTCGGCCAGCCGGACACATGTTGAGTTGTAATAAGTTGTAAATAAAATTTAGTAGATGGTTAACCATCAATCACGGTATTATTATTTCCTTGACCAATCCGATACTAGGGGGATTCTCCGAAATTCAACCCCGAATCTCCCAAACTTGGTGACCCCGACCGAACAATTTTCGAATAGTTCAATCCGCGGCTTAGCTAATACTACTAAAAACTCTCGCAAGTGATTCTATAAGATGGCAGGCGAAGACGATGTGAAGCCCAGCACAAGCCAAACGGTCATCGTTAAAATCGATTATCCGCCATTTGATGCGGAGGATATTGAGACATGGTTTCTTTGTATCGAAGCCGCTTTCACTGTGAATCAAGTGAAGCACGATAAAACCAAATACAACGCCGTTATAGTTGCACTAGGTCCGCGCGCGAAATTTGTACACTCGACCCTAATGAAGTGTAATGCATCCACCGAAAATGACCGTTATGAAACGCTGAAAGTAGCCGTTCTCGCTCATTTCCAGCCGTCGGAAATGCAACGCCTAACCAGCCTGTTGTCCGGCATGGTTCTTGGCGACCAGAAACCAAGTGTTCTGCTAAGTGAAATGCGTCGTTTAGGTGGCCAAGGCTGTACCGATAGTGTTTTATCCAACCTGTGGCTCCGCGCGTCACCGAACACAGTGCGTTCAATAATAGCCGCCATGCCGAAGTCGAACCTCGATGAACAAGCTATTGTAGCGGACAAAATAATGGAAGCCCCTCGTAGTGAAGTGTCCGTAGTGAATTGCTCTGAAACTTCGCTCACGTCATCTCTCGAGCAGAGGATCGATGCCCTGACTCGTCGTCTGGACGAAACGCTATCCGGGAATTTTAGAGGTCGTGATCCAAAACGCGATCGTTCCCGTACTCGTTTTCCTCATCCACGACAAAGAACCCCGTCGCAACCGAGATCTAGCAATAGGTGGATCTGCTGGTTCCACTACCGGCATGGCATCAAAGCACAAAAGTGCGAAAAGCAAAAGGGCGATAATGAGAATATTCCGTGCATTTTTTCGACGGAAAAATACCCGTGTACACCCATCCACGGAACAATTAGTGAAGTGTATTCCACAACCCAAATCATTCCCCAGTTCCAATATCAAACAGTCCGCGAACATACAGCGAATCCACGTTCATGATCAGAAAACCTCAAGGCAATTTCTGATAGACACCGGTGCTGACATTTCAGTGCTACCTCCCTCGCCACGAGAACAGCTCCAGCCAACTAACACCAATCAGTTATTTGCCGCCAACGGCAGCCCCATAAAAACCTACGGTACGAAGCGTTTAACCCTCGACATCGGCCTTCGCCGATCATTCGTTTGGGTGTTCACAATCGCCGAAGTAAAATCTCCGATCATTGGTGCTGACTTTCTGAAGCACTACGACCTACTCGTGGACCTTCGGCGAAACAAATTAATCGATAACACCACTCGCTTGGAAGTCGATAATGTCAATGCCGTTATTGAACCAATGATTTCAACATACGACATTAATATGCCATTCGCCGATCTATTAAAAGAGTTCCACGATATCACCGTACTCAATATGAACCATCGCCCAAGCCAATGTAGAACAGTGCATCAAATCATCACAACTGGACCACCCGTTTTCTTCAAACCCCGGCGACTCCACATCGACAAGCTCAACGAAGCAAAAGGCGAGTTCAGATTTCTCGTAGAACAAGGAATTTGCCAGCCGTCGAAAAGTTGTTGGGCCAGTCCCCTCCACATGGTGAAAAAATCGAACGGCAAGTGGAGACCGTGTGGTGACTATCGCAATTTGAACGCAATTACCGTTCCCGATCGCTACCCAGTCCCACACATACAAGATTTTTCTAATATCTTGTATGGCAAGAACATCTTTTCGTGTATCGACCTCCAGCGCGCATACCATCAAATACCAATCGCGCCAGAAGACATTCCCAAAACGGCGATTACAACCCCGTTCGGTCTGTACGAATTTAAGTACATGACGTTTGGACTTCGCAACGCCGGCCAGACTCTACAAAGACATCTACACGAGATTCTGGGCGACTTGGATTTCGTTTACCCGTATGTAGACGATCTTTGTATTGCGTCAAAAGATATTGCCGAGCACAAACAGCATTTGAGGATGGTGTTCGAGCGACTTCGTGAAAACGGACTCATCATCAACCCAGGGAAATGTCAGATCGGCCTTCCCGAGGTCGAGTTTCTCGGTCACCAGATCACACCCCAAGGGATCAAACCGAAGCCGAGCAAAGTAGCAACAATTTTGGAATTCCCGAAGCCGACAACCGCGATGCAATTAAAAAGGTTCCTGGGCGCAATCAACTTTTATCGTCGCTTTATACCTCGTGCCGCCGAAGTTCAGCAAACTTTACAAGCGATGATACATGGCAACGTTAAAAACGACCGAACCACCCTTGTCTGGGATTCAACTACAACCAGTGCATTTGAGAAGTGTAAGCAAAACCTTTCAGATGCCGCACTACTAGCACACCCATCGACTGATGCCACACTCGCTCTCGAAGTCGATGCCTCTGGTACGGCAATCGGTGCTGTTCTGCACCAAGTAAACGAAGACCGCCGTCTGATTTAGGTAGACAATTCGAGTCGGACCTATTTCGAACACTGGCAAAAACCTTCGGCATCAACCACTTGCGAACGACGCCCTATCACCCACAAGCAAACGGGCAGATAGAGCGCACACACCGTCAGCTCAAAGCAGCGATAAAATGTCATGACAATATTAAGTGGTCAGATTCCCTTCCACTCGTTCTCCTTGGTATGCGTTCTTCAATCAAGGAAGACATACAATCATCAACAGCAGAGTTAGTGTATGGAACGACTCTTCGGCTGCCAGGAGAATTCTTCGTGGAGGCCAAAAATACGAAGCCTTCACACGAATTCATCACCGATCTGCGAAAGGTGATGGCACACATCCGTCCCGTACCAACGAGCGACCATTCCAAACCATCTACGTTCGTGCAGAAAGAGCTAGCTACCTGCAGCCACGTCTTTGTACGAATCGACACAGTTAGACCACCACTCTCACACCCGTTCGATGGCCCGTATCGTGTACTGCGCCGTCGGAAAAAAGTCTTTGTAGTTGACATTAACGGCAAATCGTCACCCATATCCATCGATCGTCTCAAGGCTGCCTTCATACATCGTGACAATGTCGACGGTACAGCGCCAGCTACCAATACCAGAGGAACAACATCAACTATCGCCGATCGTCCAGTATATCAAACACGATCAGGTCGTCGTGTTCATATTCCCCGCCAATACTAGAAAGTTTAAGGGGGAAGTACTGTGGCGGACACGACCATTATATCGTGCTGGTGATCTACCACTTGCGCATTATGTATATACGCGTGTATACACACCAATTCACCACCCGATGATGACGGTCATCGGCTTACTCGGCCAGCCGGACACATGTTGAGTTGTAATAAGTTGTAAATAAAATTTAGTAGATGGTTAACCATCAATCACGACGGTATTATTATTTCCTTGACTAATCCGATACTTGGGGGATTCTCCGAAATTCAACCCCGAATCTCCCAAAGGCACGTTGCGAGAGACTGCACGAAGCAACCGAAATGCCTGCTCTGCAAACCAGAGAACGGCAACGACCATGCGACAGGAAGCTTCAAGTGTCCCTCGTATAAGAATGCGTTAGCAGAATCGCAGTAACGGAGATAATTCAGATCAATCTGAACCATTGCAACACAGCTCAGCAACTGTTGTGGCAGTCGACAACAGAGACAAAATGCGATGCAATCATAGCGAAGCCGTACCGAGTACCCCGTGATAACGGCAGCTGGGCGACGGATAGTTTAGGGATTGCTGCAATACAGGTGATGGGCAGATATCCTATCCAGGAAGTGGTTGGAGGTTCACATGAAGGTTTCGTAATCGCCAAAATTAATGGAATCTTCATGTGTAGTTGCTACGTACCCCCGAGATGGACAACTGATCAATTCCACCAGATGCTAGACGCAATGACCGAGGAACTAATTGGTAGAACACCGATCGTCATTGGAGGCGACTTCAACGCCTGGGCGGTGGAGTGGGGAAGTAGATGCACCAACATCAGAGGGTACAGTCTACTGGAAGCTCTAGAAAAGCTGGAAGTAACGTTACTGAACGAAGGTACCACCAGCACTTTCCGGAAAGATGGGCGCGAATCCATCATCGACGTTACTTTTTGCAGTCCGTCGCTGTTGGCGAGTACGGAGTGGAAAGTTTGCGAGTCGTATACGCACAGTGATCACCAGGCGATCCGGTACAGAATCGGTCAACGAAACCACGTGCTAGTTCGGAGGACAATAAGCTGTGAGCGGAAGTGGAAGACGAATGCTTTCGACAAGGAGCTTTTCGTCGAAGCACTTCGTCTAGATAGCGTAGTTTCAGATTGGAACGCAGAAAAGTTGACAGATCTACTGGTGAGAGCATGCGACACTACCATGCCGAGGAAAGTTGCACCAAAAAATGGAAGACGCCCAGCTTACTGGTGGAACGACTCTCTCCGCAACCTTCGCGCTAGCTGTCTTCGAGCCAGAAGACGCGTTCAGAGAGCACGAAACAGTGCTGATAGAGACGTTCCTCTCTACGATGTACCGAGCAGCTAGAGCCGCCTTGAAACGGGAAATTACAATGAGCAAAGCGAACTGTTTTAAGGAGCTGTGCCGAGAGGCAGATGCCAACCCATGGGGTAACGCGTATCGAGTCGTGATGGCGAAGATCAGAGGACCTGTGACGCCCGTCGAATCGTGTCCCGAGAAGCTGAAGGTCATTGTGGAGGGTTTATTTCCGATGCATGATCCTACGATATGGCCACCGACACCGTACGCCGAAATCGCTACCGAACGTTCTCAAGTTTCCAGTGAAGAACTGGTAGCAGTGGCGAAGAGACTGCAGGTAAAGAAAGCGCCCGGCCCCGACGGAATCCCCAACGCGGCCTCGAAAACGGCGATTCAGGCGTTCCCGGACATCTTCAGGATAGTGCTACAGAAATGCCTGGATGATGGTCACTTTCCTAAGAAATGGAAGATCCAAAAGTTAGTGTTGCTGCCAAAACCAGGAAAGCCCCCGGGGGTACCAACATCCTATAGGCCTATATGCCTGCTGGATACGCTCGGGAAACTCTTGGAAAGGATTATCCTCAACAGACTGACGAAATGTACGGAGAGTGACCATGGTCTGTTAAAGATGCAGTTTGGATTCCGGAAAGGCAGGTCCACCGTTGATGCTATCCGGACAGTGGTTGAAAAAGCAGAGAAGGCATCACAGCAAAAGCGGAGGGGCGACCGACATTGTGCTATGGTAACGATCGACGTGAGGAATGCTTTCAACAGCGCTAGCTGGGAAGCCATCGCCGAGTCCCTACACCGTATGAAGGTTCCTGGGTACCTGTGCAGAATTCTAGGAAGCTACTTTCAGAACCGCGTCCTAGTCTACGAGACGAGCATGGGGCGGACAACGTTGAATATAACGGCCGGCGTACCACAAGGCTCTATCCTGGGCCCAACGCTCTGGAACGTAATGTATAACGGTGTACTGAATCTGAAGCTTCCCAAAGGCGTGGAGATCGTGGGCTTCGCGGATGATATCGCTCTCACAGTGGCAGGCGAGACACTCGAAGAGGTGAAGATACTTGCAATCGAGTCCATCGTCTCAGTAGAGAACTGGATGCAAGCAGTGAAACTGCAGATTGCTCATAATAAAACGGAAGTATTGTTGGTGAGTAACTGCAAAGCCGTGCAGCGAGCGGAAATTACAGTCGGGAAACACGTGATACCTTCTAAGCGTAGATTGAAATACTTGGGGGTTATGATCGACGACCGGCTGAATTTCAACAACCACGTCGACTACGTCTGCGAGAAAGCAGAGAAGTCCATTAGCGCGATAGCGAGAATAATGCCGAATAACGCAGGACCTTGCAGTAGCAAAAGACGTCTTCTGGCTGCTGTATCCTCGTCCATACTGCGGTATGGAGCATCAGCCTGGTCTGCGGCTCTCGAAACCCATCGGAATCGTAGAAAACTGGACCGTACGTTTCGGCTCATGGCGATGCGAGTGGCGAGCGCGTATAGGACGATCTCGTTGGAGGCAGTCTGCGTTATCGCCGGCATGATCCTGATTGGCATCACTCTGGCGGAAGACGGAGAGTGCTACAGACTGAAGGAAATCAGAGGTATCCGGAAAACAGCGAGAGTAGAATCACTCTTGAAGTGGCAGCAGGAATGGGACTCGGCGGAGAAAGGTAGGTGGACGTATGGGCTCATACCGGTACTATCGACCTGGCTGAACAGGAAGCACGGGGAGGTGAATTTTCATCTGACACAGTTCCTGTCTGGACATGGCTGCTTCAGGCAATATTTGCACCGGTTCGTGCACGCAACGTCGCCACTCTGTCCGAAGTGTGAAGACGTGGAGGAAACACCAGAACACGTGGTATTCGAGTGTCCCAGGTTCACCGCAAGACGCGAGGGGCTGCCTGCCCTTCATGCCGGGAACATAGTGGAGGAAATGTGTCGCGAGGAGGGCACCTGGAACGCTGTGAACAGTGTAATCGTGCACATCATGTCCGAGCTACAGCGGAGATGGAGGGTCGACCAGCGTGGTAATAACCCCTGACCGTAGAAGAGAAACAACTGCGAGGGCTGCTGCAACGGACTGTACCCCACGAGAGTCGCTGTGACGGAGTGCGCGTTATGTTGGAGGGCACTGCCTAATCGGCGCTCCGTTGGGAAGAGAAATCCTGCGAGGGTGGCTGTGACGGGTTGCGCGTCAAGCTGGAGGGCAATTCCTAATCGGTACAAGTCTCGACGGGTAAGCGGAATCTGGAGAGCAGGACAACAAAAGGCTGGAAATGCCTGTTGGTGGATTGGATGGAGGAACACTGCGAGGGTCGTCTAGACGAAGCGAGCGCCTAGGAGGGCGTCATCAGATCGGTGTATACCCCACGAGAGCTGCTGTGACGGAGTGCGTGTTATGTTGGAGGGCACTGCCTAATCGGCGCTCCGTTGGGAAGAGAAATCCTGCGAGGGTGGCTGTGACGGGGCGCGCGTCAAGTTGGAGGGCGCTTCCTAATCGGTTCACGTCTCGACAGGTGAGAAACCACGCGAGGGTGACTTTTTTTCCAAGCAGTGACAAAGGTTTTTACAATAAAAGAGGGTGAATCATTATTAAGTTACCATAAAATGGCACCAAGTATACGAACAATGCATATTTGATTCAATCATATCAATCAGTTTCAGTTTGATCAGATCAGATAGTAAACATTATGGTTATGGTTAATTAAGCGCGAAATTTGGTCAATGAGTATCAAAAACAAACGGTTACTAGAGAACATCATCTCAGAGTTTGGAAGCATTTGATGGCCCGAACCCGCCTAATTCATCCGGAATGTCACAATCCAAAAAGTTGGACTCTTCTACTCGATAGTGCGATAGTCGCAAATCACAGTTCGTGTGCCAATTCTTGATTCGCGTCTGTGTTCACCTGATTTAGGTATGAATCGCTATTAAACCGATGTGTATTTGAGGCTACGAAAACTACTTTGAATATTAGAATTAACATGTATTAGAGTAACTTGTTGCAAAATAAATTTTCTCTACCAGTCTCGAACCTTCATTGACAAACCGTGTATACTTACCACACGCGACAGTATAAAGAAGGATCTTATCACAACCGCTAACATCAATCAGTTCAAAGCGAAGACAATGTGGAAAGAAACAGAACGAATTTTCTTTCGTAGCGAAGCGGGTGCGAAATGAGAACAAGCATGGATTTGAAATTTTTAACATATACATATTTTATTTTGAGCTTTTTCTTTTTTAAAATTTTTAAAAATTGCATTTAAATAATAATTGATTTTTATATCTCGTATAATATATATTCATATCTATATTTTATAGATTTTTTTTTGCTTCACTGTGTGTAGTTTGTAATTACGGTTTTGTTCGAATGAGAACCAATGCATGAGTGCGTCCGTGAGTTTGGGCCGCACTGCACTGTAAACGAAACATGCGTTTTCAAATAATAACAAATTGGCACCTAAGTCTGTTTCTATTTTTTTTTCGTTAGGTGCTAGATTGGATTGTTGCTGTGTTTTGCTATTGGCTCAGAATGACGGATGGTAGTAGAAGAGAGGGGATAAAATTTTGCAGCTGGAGAGTGAATAAACGTAATATTACTTTTTACAGTTCGCGTTTTGCCGCTCCAATTCAGAGGCGTATTCTCTCTACACTCAAATCTACAATTGAACTGGGTCAACTAATTGTTTTTTTCATGAAATGACTGTTTTCTTCAATGTATTCGTTTTAAACAGTGCTTGAGTTGATGTTATCCAATATTTCTATAAATACAGTTGGGGATTATCGGTTCGTCTGGATGTTGGTTTCTTTTCTTCCAACTTCCACCCGACGTTACACTAATTACACCCTCTATGCTTATTGCTAACCTTAGAGTTTTATATCATCAGATTTGTTTGCTTCAATTCGGCCCCTCATATTGGTTCGAATTATACATATTTTTTTTCTTTTATATATTTTACGTATACTTTTTTTAGTACTTGCTGTTTCAAATATTGTGATGATTTTCACTTCTTCTTTAATTTCGTATCATTGATTTGATTTTCCAATTTCGTTCCGAGTATACCATTGTAATGTGTATTTACTCAGCTTCGAATTAGTTTTTCATAGTTTCCCGCTGACGTATACGTTTTCGTTCTGTCTCCTTCATCCTTCGTCCAGTTTGACGGCACCTGGATTTCAAACTTCATGTTGTTTTTTTTGTTTTTCAATAATGCTATAGTGTTTAGATTTGTGATTAACTTTTGCGTTTTATTTGCAATTAGAAGTTTATTAGTTCAATAAATACAAGTTTTACGTGTGTTTCATTTCATGTAATATTGTTTATCCTACGTGTATCTCTATTAATGTCTAAAACTCCTCAGCTTTTAAATCGAATGTATACCTTAGTTCGTACGTTTTTATTTTCTCTACTAGTTAGGTAGTTAGAAAGTGTGCTCAACTTTTACGCCCCGTGGTGCGGATTTTAGTTTCTTTTCCCTTACTCACTTTAGCGCAATATATACAATGTTTTTTTTTGCAGCTCGTTGGCGACGATAAAATTCCCATAAACAAAACCAAAACAAAAAACAAAAAATAAAAACCGTTGTTTACCGTGTTAATACTCGGCACACAAACTAATTTGACTATGTACAGAAATCACAATACTCTTTTCACTCCCACCCATCCGAAGATGTAAGCGTTGTTGGAACAGAAACGCGCGAGAAAATACTTTCATTTTGCTTAATAAATGCAGATCATCTGGCAACACTGGAAGTGTTCCGCTTGTGAAGCTGTTTTGCACCGACTTTCTGGAAGAAAGGAAAAGTCGCGTTCGAGCCGTTTGGAAAGCAGCGTAATATTTTGATTTGATTTTTTATTTTGTTCTTTTCGTAGTGTTTGTTTATGTCTCGCGATTCACGATTTCTTTTTTTTTCTAGGTTAGTATACTGAATTTGGCACGCAATTTTTTTCCTTTTGTGTGTTTATTTAGTACTATTGTTTGAATCAGAACAGAAACAAAATCGATGTTTGTGTGTTTTTCAGTGACCGTATACCAAAAGTTACAATTTCGTATATTTTTTCTTGTTTCAACGTTTCAGACATCTGTTTACTAATAATTTCTCCACTTCATCGATTCGGAAGTATCATAATACCTATGTAATGCTTTCTTGAGTGTAAATTACGTATACCATTTTCAGATTAAAATAGAACATTGTATTCACCTTTTTCTGTGGGCAGAATTAATTTTATTGACTTTTTGCCTCTGTTTCATTCAACACGCGTATAATTTTTTCTTCTTTTGCTTCTTTCAATTTACCGTATAGCTTTCGTTTTTAGTTTTCATCGATTTCGATTATCAACTGGATATTCAGGGTGATGGTATACTTTTGTATGTTTTTTTTCTCAGTTAGTATTATATAATTTAGACCTAAATAAACTCATTCGGTATGACACTTCTGTACAAAATATTTATATCTTCAAATTTTCCAGCGTTTTCTTTCTTTCCGAAATAAAATTTACATTTGATGCTTTTGTTTTGTATACATAATTTACGGTAGCTTTCATACTGGATGAAGCGCCAAAAACGTTTCTTTTTTGTTCACAATTTCAATTTCAACTCAAATCATATCTCCCCACAACCAAGGGTAACTGGAACAGTTGGGTGAGTGTTGACTTACCGAAAACGAATGTCATTATTTTCAATCATCAAGATATGTGCTATCACATGTGTCCGACAAGAAAATCAAATTTTTAGATCTTGTTTGCTATCGCTTGTATTCTGGTTGTGTGGAGAGGTTGGACAGGACAGAAAATCGTTTCGTGTGTGCGCAGGGATGCCAGATCTATGGAAATATTCGCAGGTCTTCGGATTTGTTTGATTTTCCGAGAATGATAGGTCTGTAGGCACAATATACGGAGTTTCTCTGGAGTCTTAAACGGTGCGTCGGTCCCTTTTCAAACAATGTAATCTGACTTGAAGGGGGTGAAAGAGATTGAAACAAGGTGTTATACAACCCTACCAACTTGTCAGTTACTTATCAAGGTTCGTTTTTTTTTCGAATTGCATCTCATTTCCCACGTGTCAATAATTGATTTAAAAAGACATTTAATATCTGTAATATAAGCTTCCGAACGATTTGAATAATTCAGAACACCTCATATGAATCTGTTGAGGCGTGTTTAAATGCTGAGGAAATCATTCGTTGTTGATTAAAAAAGTCATTTGAACTGAACTTCGAACGATTCGGAAGACTTCAAAACATCTAAAATGCGTAACAAAGTCCTCATTTCAATGCTATTTTAGCAAATCATCGAAATATCAAATTTTCTATATCCCAATAGATTGTTAGAATTGTTAGTTTTTCAATGTGTATCCTCAAAATGTTCTCAAAATACGTAATCCTACGTCAAAAACTTATATTCAAAAATTTTAGACGGTCCTTCTTTGGACATTTTCTAAAAAAATTATCATCGAAAATGTGAACTAAAACAGTTTGAAATATATACCAGGAAATAGCGGAATTAGAGAATTGTAAGTTTACAATTGTATGACATTTGGAACCTTAAGAGCAAGAAGTCTATGCATCAACTTAAAATTAATTTCATTAGAATTTTGTTTAAATTTCAGACCAATTTCGACAAAATTTGGAAAATGCTCTTATTAAAATCGAGGGAGTGTCACCTAAATTAGAATAAAGTTCATGTGTATTAAACAGTTAAATTAAAATTCAGACTATGAAATGATTTCAACAAAAATCGAAATGAACAAAAATTGGCGAGCATAATAAGCCCGATTTTTTTGGGTCAGTTATGGAAAATTTACCCAATTTAGGCACAAAAGCAAAGAAACTTTAATTAGAGGTTTATTGTTGGAAATTTTAAAGGTAATCAAATCTACAATGAACCATTAAGCTATAAACTATTTTTTGACGTAGGACAACATCTTCCTAGAAGCGTTCCAGCTTAGAAAAAATGTCATGTTCTGATGAAATATTTTAAACGCAATGATTTTAATGATTCTTGAGGCGGAATTATACCTACAAGTCAATGGACTTGAGCGGTCCGTCAGAATCCCACATGCTATGAAGATAGTTACCCAGGAAATAGGAATTAGAATCCTATTCCACCTGGATCTAAATTACCAGACAACTCGGAATATCTCAGTCATCAAAAGAACGTCGTGAAAAGGACGCATTCTTCTCAAGCGACACGCGGATTGCGAGAATCTCTTTTTGGATGAGGAAATGTTGTTACTACATAATAAACATAACCATCAGAATGATCGAGTGTTCAGAGATTTCTTGGGATAATCTGACCACTCAATGAATTCGAAACCTCCACCCTGTAGATGAAAAAAAAATGTTTTGGCCAGATAAAGCATTATCACAGTATGCAAAAAAAGACACAAACGTTCCTGAATAACACCTCGATTCCATTTGTACTCAAGTTCTGCGGTAATGTCGTTCAATCGAAGATTTCTTTGGGATTTTGATAAAAAACAAAAATAACTGGAGAGCAACGAACAGCAAACAGTTGATTGGTAGAATCGAGAGATGTATCTGTCAAGTTAACATGAATGTTGTACGTCGTTCCAGTTCCGGCAGCTCGACATGGCCTCCGATCAAGGACCGTTTTTAATTGTTCATTAATTTTTTTGGCGTAGAACTGCGTGCTTCAGTAAGAGTGCCAAATCAGAAAACATGTCCTAGATATGTGTATACCTTTGTAGTTGGAAATTCTTTTAAATTTTTGTGGCATGTTGTACACTACGATTCCCTAGTTGGATTGACGAAAATGGGAAGCATTTTTAATTTAATACTGCGAGTCAGGAGCGTGTGGATCGATCGCTCGAAATACAAATGCAGTACACGTTCTATGAGCACTGACGAGTGAGAGAGAAAATATTGCTATTTAAGTTCCGTCTGTGCGTGATTTTTTTGTGTGAAATAGAAACCAGTCGTGATTTCTGTTGCATAGCCTCGCCACAACAGTCAACAGTCGAGCAGGCAACAGCCAGTCTTAATGTCACACAGCGGTTCCGCTGGATATGAAGCGCGAGAGAAAAATCACACCAGAGGATCAAGAGAATGTTGTGAGTAGAAAATGTCACATACAGCGAAGCTATTTTGTTCGCAACTTCAAATCCAAGGTTCGATTCAATGATGCATCGTATCTATTTTCATGCTCGCTAAAAGAGAGTGTTTGTGAATTTTTGCATTAAACGGATACATTGTTGCTTTCATGCGTTGTCAAAGGTAGACTGAAGTAAAATAGAGATTGAAGGTAGATTGAATGTGGAATAATGGTGATACAAATGCCAGGAAGTGTGTTAATGAGCAGTGCCATGAAGCGGACTTGCCAACAGGATATCTGCTACCTATTTTCAGAAAAATTCGCCAGTGTTTTCACCGATGAACGCGACGACCATATCGAGCATGTCGCTAGTTACATCCGTCTTTCTAGCCAAACCCTGAGCAGAGTTGACACCAAATACGGAAATAACTTCTAAGTCATTCTCAAAGTTCAAAAAGTCGTTTAATCCGGGACCGGGACCGGACCGAATCACCTTTGGTTTCCTCAAAACGACCATGGAGACTTGTTGAACCTGCCGCTCCATATATTCCAACTTTCCGTGGACTATCGCCAAGCTGTCGCATATGTTCCCAGTCTATAAAGAGGAAATAGGTGGGATGTTAATAATTATCGCGGCATCACTTCCCTTGTGCTTTGGCAAAATTGTTTGAGCTTGTTATCAGGGCTCTGCATAGTCATAGTCAACTGAGGATAGTCAGCTGACTGTCTGACTGACTATATCCGTATTCAGTTAGTAATGACTTTTGGCTTCACGCAGTTTCTTCGCCAAAACGACTGAACAGTCAGTCGGGCGTTTAGTCGTTATCTCCCTCTACCGACTCGACTATATCATTTCATTCTGCCCAGTTAAATCGTTCTCATTGCATTTTGAAGTGAATTTCCCCAAAACGAATTCGTTCCTCTCTTTCTCTTTCCCATGTACGTGTGCATGCATCGATGTTTGAGTTCAACGTGGTTTGACATACACTACAGGTGAGCTAGATTCTTTTGTATCGTACACGAAAATTACTCAAACGTATAAAATAGCGAGTGCGCTATTTTGCACGCTATTTGCTAATACTAACGCGGGGTAACTTTTTTTTTGCATCAGAAATCATGTTTTCGTTCCTCTTTATATGGACGTAAAAGTAAAATTGCGTATGCGGGTAAAAAATTAGTGCTAGGGGGAAATGGAAGTGTGGATTGAAGTCAGTTGAATGAAGATGCAGATTTGTATTTATTAGTCGAATCAGTTAAAATAACCACTGACTGAACTAGTTCAGCAGTCATCTTCACTAGTCAACGCTAGTCAATTTATTTTCTAGGCAAGTCACTTTTTGTTGGGGCGACTGTCGAAGCAGTTCTAGTAGAAGCGGAGCTACTGAGAATAGAGACGGTCTTCATTTTTCACCTTTGAAGATTTCGGGCCCTGCTTGTTATCATGGAATCGCTAGATGGTCTCAGCGAGCATCTTGAGCAATTGAGCAAACCTTCGGGTTTGCTCAATTGAAGATTGTCGTATGCGCACACGAGGTAGACCATACTGTACAAATATGTCTTGATCGACAAGGCAAATATGTCTTGATCGATACGACAGCACGAAAACCGAAAAATCATGTGTGAAATGCTGCTCGCAAGGTATAAAAGGAAGTAATTTCTCCATCGGATTGTAACCAGCGATAAAAAGACTAAAAATTTTAACCGTCAATAATATTGGGTATGTTTAGGGGAACCAAAATCGGTTTCACGGCTTTGTGTTTGGTGGGATCAGAAGATTTGATCTACTGTGAAATAGAAAACATGATACTGAATGAAATAGAAAACAAATGATCAATCTGAATCAATATTTGGATGCAAAAAGATCAACCTACCAAAAACAGACAACAGAAAGTGAATTTATTGAACGATAATCACACACTGCAAAACCGGTAGAGTGAACGATTGAGTTACTTGGTTGGGGAGTTTTTTCACATGCGGTTTACTCAACAGATTTGGCTCCTCCCGGCTACCATTTATTTCCATCAATGGGACACGCACTTGCTATGCAGCGTTTGAATTCCTACGGAAATGTGGAATACTGATTTGCTTCTGAAGAGGAATAGTTCTTTTGACGTGGTATCCACAAATTGCAAGACAAATGGGACAATGTATAGCTATCCATGAAAAATACTTGAAATAAAGTAACTGAACGCTCATTTTATTTGGTAGTCTTACGTCATTATGCGGTTTTGTTGTGGAACAACGCCCATTAATTTTCAACTTCAAATAAATTTTAGTCGAGTTATATAGACATTTATAATTGAGGGGCTTAGAATGAAAAGAGTGTAAGTGACTTGATCGAACTCAACTGCAAAAACGTTCCAATTTAAGTTTGCTATAGATTCCGATAGATGAGGTTCTGAACTACCTTCCACATTGTGAAAAACAGTTGGGAATGTATTTGCTGCGAAGTAATGACCAAAATATAGAGTCGATGTAGAGAAATCGATCAAATCACTTACACCCCTTTCATTCTAAGCCCCTCAATTAATATACATCTCAGCTTAATTAAAATCAAATTTCAATTCCGTTTGATTTTGCTAGCCAAATTAGAACATATTTTCAATCAAAGCTCTGTGAGAATTCATCTAAGATTTGAGCTAAATTGATTACAGTGAATTACAGTTAAGCATTTTGCCTGAATTCGTTTAACCCTTTAAGGCAGTAGAAATTTGAAAAAAATCAAAGAAAAATTCCTTCATATTTCTGTAGTTTAGGCATTCAAGAATATACTCTAGAAAGGACTCATCAAAAATCTTATTATTTACCGAATTAGAGCCATTTTAGTGATGCGGTATCTAACCCAATGAACTTCAAACGCGTTTTTCTCGAAACCAGGTTTTTCGAACTGGCGTACACGATATTTTAGGTTCTACTGAACCGATTCATGTCGAATTTATATGAATACAATTTGCATGCATATCTTTATCGCATGAACGTCTAAAAATGATACTTTTTAAATTTCACTATTTAAAAAAAAATCGGGCAACGTAAGAACAAACGTTTTAAACCACATTTTGTTTTTCAAACGACCGCCATTTTGTCATTTGACTTGTCCGATATTTTTTATGTTGATTACTTTTGTACTCGCTTGTCGTTGTGCAGACCGGAATGTTTTCCCAAAAAGGTACTTTTAAGCTGAGAAGCCTGGGAAAATCGTCATTTCAGATACTAGAGGTGAATGAACTTTCACGGTTCGAGAACTGCGTAAACATGAGATGTGCAATAATTTCAAAGGGAAATGTAATATACAATGATCGTTTGACAATTCTTCCGTTCATATATTTTGGTAGTACTAGGCATCATATTAAACGTAAAAGGACGTTCATCAAATTTATTTGTAACGAAGAACATAATCTATTACAAAAATTTCGATGCATTCTAAAATAATATTCGAAGTGGTAAACAAGTGGGTTGCATATGTAATTGCGTAGTTCTACGTCGAAAATATGCGGTCGTGTTCTAGATACAACCCTTTACATTTTTTGTTTCAGATAACCAGAAGAGCTGGAATCGTGTACGCCATGACACAATTTTTTTTGGAACCCCCTCACGTCAGCAGCTCATAACTATTCTAGTTATGATTATTTTTTCTCCGTTCAATTTGTGTTTTATTGTTAAAAGATAGATGAACAAATAATGAATTAATGGATAGCAAAAATATTCTTTGTTTTATTTTTACGGAGCTCGAAAAAACGTCCGAAATTCGTGACATGTTTACATTCTGAAATACACAAAAAAAAATTTTTTCAGTACGCAAAATAATCAAAAACATTTAAAAAATTTGTGGCAATATAGCTGCCACCTGACCGTCTAGCGGAAAACACTTGATGGTAAAAAATATATTTTTTTTGTATTTTAATTTTAACATCGAAAATTCAAATACAAAAAAAATTAAAATTTAAAACAAACTCAAACAAAACTCATGATCAGACTCAGCAGGTCCTAAACAGTTCATATGTTTTGAAAGCTTCAACGAAATGACTGTTTTTCAATGACTTTACGGGAAATTTACTCTTGCTGCTCTAAATTGGGAGTTGTTAACACAAAAATGGCTCCAAAATGAACAGTTTTTTTATTTTTTCAGGAATGTTGCTAGACATCAGAACAAGTTACCACATAAGGTTATAAGTGATAGTTTGTTGTTAAAGGAGAGAAACAAAATAAAATCGTTGGTGGCAATATAGTTGCCAGTACCCGTTAAAGGGTTAGAGGATTTGAAAAAGGGCATATTTCTGTAGACCAGATATTTTTTTATTTTAAGAAACTAATATATGTGCCATTCTACATAAACGTGTCAAACATGTGTGGTTATTTGTGCGAAATATGACTTTATTCAATATGCCATATTGCAATTTATTTAAAACTAATCAATTTGTAGCTTAGAAAAAGTCTACGAATTTACACCAGAAAAAAAAACAAAAACTGGCATCTCTGTGTCACAATCAAATCCCTTTTTTGCAAGGAATTTGTTGCTCAATATGCCCATGGTGCGTGAGCCATCTTTCAGAGCCACCACGCAGAACTCCATTTTGTTTCCGTCCCGATTTGGAGAACCGCCGTCTTCCGACTGTGTGGCTCTCTGTGTCTGTTGTATTTTACCCTTTCCACACGCGGTCTGCTCTTTATTTTTCGCTGACGCTGGCTTTATTTTCTTGATTGATTTCTTCTCCGTTCTCCGTAGCTTTTTTTCATTTTATTTGCGCCTGAAGACTGCACTTCAACTTAACCCACACCGCTGCAGCAGGCCTACCACACATATATTTGCTCTACTTGGTATTCCAAACCACCGCAGAGACCTGTTCCGAGACGTTAGAATGTGTATGTGTGTTTGTTTTTACTCTGCGCCTCCCGGCTCTTGCAAACTGTGTATATAAAACCCATTAAAGCGAGTGATTTAAAAGAAGCGGAAAAGGAGATCCACTAACACTTGTTAAGAGACCGCCACTTGAAAACACGGAAAAGAAAAAAAAAAGAACTGAGCTACATAGATATATACACACAGGGAAAAACCTGCCGCTTCTGTTGTTTATCGGGTTTCTTCCCGTACCGACTTCTCTTTATCTTAGTCTCTTTCCTCCCATCTCCACACACACACACACACACACACACACACACACACACACTCACACTCTTCGAAGCATGGTTATTGAACGACGCACCCAAAGCAGCAATGGAAACACACATAAATACATAATTTACTGCCTCGCTATGGGCTCGCTGTCCCTCCTATCCCTTGCTAACTCCCCCTCCACATAAACGATTTTCTGCCCTGTTTTGATTCCTCTCCCGGTGTTGTTCTAGAGCGCGCGCTTACACACAAACTTACGTTCTGGACGTGTCCATCACTCTGCGTTCCGGCCGAGTTTCGCCGATTATTTACAATAAACAGCACAAATTAACGAACCTACCCCCGGAGGAGGTTGGATGCGTGAGCTGGAGACTTAGGAATGTCAGACGTATTTGGATGACAGTTGCTTGGCCAGTTCGGTGTACTTGAGAAACTTGGAGTGCGGACTCTCGTCGAATGCCGCCGCTGCCGCCGGTGATTGCGCTGGGGGCGGACTTTTGGCCTGCCCATTTCCACCATTGCCACCACCGCCGCCGCTGCTACTGCATCCTGCTTGGTGCACAGGTGTTCCACCGCCCTCGTTTGTCGCCGCGCTATCGCGGCCACTAGTGGACTTGGGTGAATGCGGTGATCCCGGCTTCAACGAATGATTTTTCGGATCATGAAACACGTCGTCATTTACGAAGTGAGCCTTCGACAGATGGTGCCGGTAGGCACCCTTCGTGGTGAAAGTGGTATCGCAATACGCACACTTGATAACCGATTCATCCGACACAACCGCATCGTTACAGGCCCAGCTAAAGGCCAAAATCGAACCCGGCGTTGGTCTGCTAGCCTGGCTGTTGGTCGTGGCCGACAGCAGAGCACTGCTGGAACCACCCCGGCCGCTCGGTGTTGTCTCCGTCTTATCGCAGAGCTTCTGCAGCGCCGCCAATGGATGGGCACTTGGTTTCTTGCCCGAACTACCCCCGCCTGCGTCCGCGTTTGCTGCACTGTTCGCCCCCGTCAAACTATCGAACATCGACGAAAGTGCACCCAAACTGCTGCTCACACTACCTCCTCCCGACGGCTGCTTCGACTTACCACCACCGTCCGCCACACCCGGTGTCGATCGCGAAGCGATGGAATGATGATCACTCACCGGACTAGCCGCTGGACTCAACGGAACGCTCGCCGTAGACATTCGTGGACTCGGTGCTGGACTAGATGCGACACTGTTGCGTCGCCTGAACTCCTTCTCCACGTCCGTCACCAGTTCCTCGTTCGATTTGCTCGGTGGACGCAGCATTGTGCCGACTTCCTCCTCGTCTTCGTCCAGCTCTTTCTTGATTTTCAGCTTCGGTGGTTGTTCCTGCTTCTCCTCGTCGTCCTCGTCATCGCTTTGCACTTCCCTCTTGATGTTGACCTGTTGCTGCTGCTCGTCACTGTTATTGTGCTCTTCCAAGAACTGCCGATCGGGAGTTCCTCGCGGCGTCGAATGACTTGGTGTGTCATACTTTTTCTCCGGTGTCAACGAGTCAACCCGGCTGGATCCCCGCTCGGAAATGGAGCTCGACTCGCTGCCACTTCGCTCCCGTCTTCCAAACTGAGAAATGTACTGCTGCTGGTGGTAGCTTCTCAGCAGATTCATCGTCTGTGGGTCCACCAGTGGTTTGGTGTAATCTACGCTCTCATCGATCCCCAACCGCTTGAGAATGCTCGACCCAAGCGGGGTCGAACTTTGGTTGGTGTTACCGAAGTTGGTGCTAGGATGGCGCGAGCGGGTATCGAAGCTCTTCTCGATCAGTTGCTCGATCGCGTTCAGCACCGACGGAGAGGAACTCTTGTTCCCGTCTTTCTTGGCGGAAGACGGGGAGGACAAATCCGCCGGCATGGGGGATTTCTGGAGCGACAGTGGCGACGATAAGTCATCCCCTACCGATTTCCGACCGTCCCTGCTCGAGGGCGTTACCGGGCTAATGGAATCCGGTGGGATGATGGTGTTGGAGAGGAGTGCATTCTTGAATTTCTCACGCTGCTGTTGGGCCTGCAAGATCGCCGTTCCCCCGATACACTGTCTGATATGATCAACGAACATTGTGGTTTCGATTTTCTCGTTGCACTTTTCGCATGTAATTTTCCCGGCGCCAAGATCACGGATGGGCTTGTTGGCGACACTACTAGCGGAAGGGTTATCACCGTTCTTGAAGTCCTGCTGGGCGCGTTCCATTTCGAGTAGTTTTCTCACGGGAAGCGATTTCTTCCGTTTCTCTCGCGTCTGTCGCCTCCGGCCGCCACTCTCGGTGATCGACCGCATGATGTGCTCTTTGTAGTGAGCATTTTTCACCATGTGATTGCTGAGTTCCTTCAACGAGGAGAACGCTTGATCACAAACTTTACACGTCAGCACAGCGCTGACATGGCTGTTGGCTTGGGCAGCGGGTGCACTAGGAGCTCCCGAAGCACTGGTCGAGGTGTTTCCGCTTGGCCCCGGAGCACTACCGGGTTTCTCACCGTCCGACGACTTCCACGATATGATCTGTTCCTGTGAGATGATGTTGGTGTAGTGCTGAGTTTGCTGCATATGGGACGTCATTTCGGCGAGCGATCGGAAGCTTTGGCCACACCACATGCACTTCAAGATTTGGCGCGTTTGCTCAGCCCCTTTACCCAACCAAACGTCCTGACCGCGGACCAGTTTACGCGGGAGAGGCATCGTTTCTTTGATCAACAGATTCAACTCGCTGGGTGATGGTTTATTGGAAGCATTGCGGTCCATGTTGGGACCGCCGGATGAGTTGTGTTGCTGCGACTGCATCTGTTGGGGGTGCTGGGGCTGCTGTTGCATGCCCGTGCCCGGAGGAACGCTTACTCCGCAGTGCTTGGTCTCTTTCATGTGAGTGGTCATAGCTGCCAGCGACGGGAAGCTCTGTTTGCACCAGACACACTTCAGCACATCCTTGGCCGAGTCAGCTCCTTTGTTGAGCCAGTGTGATTGCCAAGCGCTATGGCGTCCACCGCCTGCGGTGGCACCTCCCGGACCTCCTGCCGAGTTGTTGTTGTTGTTTGAAGGACGATAGATTTCCTCACCTCCAAGACGGCTCAGTTCGGTCATCTTTTCCAAGGCTTTTGCGGCTTCATTTGTGACACCTTTGTGCTTTCCATTCCAATCCCCGTGGTTGTTTTTCGGGGAGAGCCCAGCTGCAGCCACGGCGGCAGCAAAGTACGGATGTTGCGCCGTAACCGGAGAACTCCAGGGCGTAACGATCGCCGGTTTGTAGTCGAGCGGTCTGGAGGCTTTCCGGGGCGGGGGCGAATCGGAGTCATCACCCATTCGCTTCCTAGTGCTAACCGACAGATCTAGCGGACTGTTGTCACCGGATTTCGCGCTCAGATTCACCGCGTCCCCCTCGTCACAATCGCTTCCACCATCGTCATCCCCGGTGCCACCGCTGTCGGTGCGTTTTTTGCTGAAATCCAACACCGCGTCGTCACTCTCGTCCGTCGGCGAAGCCAGCGGAGGCAGCATCGGTGGGGACCCGTTTCGGGCCGCTGCAAGGCCGGCCAACGGCGACCCGAGCAGCAGTCGGTTCTGCTGGGCCGCAACGGCTGCCACGTTCAGGTAGGCGGCCATAGCGGCTGAATGCTGAGGCAGGAGGGCGGCGGCGGCTGCTGGCGGAAGGCTCGGTGGGAGCGTTATCGAAACCGGGCTCAGATTGGCGCCCGAATTCTGCCCGTCCCGGTCGCCCTCGGAGCGGATCGATTCGTCCGAAGGGCAACGGCCACCGCCGGATGACTCCCTCGATTGGCATCTAGGACTGGCCATTTCACTGCAAGAAAAAGAAAAAAAAGACGCACAGAGATTAGAGTTAGTTCGGTGTTAACGAGTGGTGAGGCTTGCGAATGTATGTATTTTGACGTAGGACTACGACTTTCGGGAACATATTGAGGGTACAAAATGAAAATCGATCGCATCGTGAAAATTGTTCGATTTCAAACGCTTATTGCTCAATCGTTTCATGATGGATTTATGAGATCGTGATGGATCAATCGATTCCGGCGCTCCATAACAATTTTTTACAATGAATAAAATAATATATGTCATGAAACTAACTATCGATCAATTGAAAAATCTCAACCGTTATCCAAACGGAAATACCGCGTTCTGATAGGTCGACATCGAACATGCAATCTTCCTCTTGCATCCACAGTTATTGCTCAGTCATTTTCTGATAGATTTACGAGTGTTTTGCATCAATCGATTTGGGTACTCAATAACAATTCATTACAGTCAAAATGAATAAAATGGTATATTTTATGAAACTAACTATCAAACAATATCAAAATGGCATTATCTCAATGGAAAAACATATAGAGGCATCGGGTGTTTTTTTAATATTTGTAGAGGCGAATGAACTCTCAGAGTTTGAAGCCTCTTTAATTCAACACCAATTAACTAACCTCAATATTTGATTAGTTAATTCAATGTTTTCGAACTCAAAATATCTGCTAAGATAGCAAAATGATCTGCCTACGATAGCGAAAATAATAAACTATGCTGCGTTTTATTCATAAATCAATGATAATTTTAGAATAACGAAATATAATAGGAAAAAATTATGGAAATTATTAAAAAAGCAGCTTTTTCTAATACACATATATTTCACATAGGGTTTGAATTTGAAACATCTGTATTTTGTATTGCTCCCTCTTTTCTATCAAGACTTCAATCAATCGATTTTGCATTGAATAAACAAGATTTCTTGGAACTCCTTCCTCGATTTTTGTCTATTCTTCCTTTATGGTTTGTTTCAGTTGTGAGACATTCTGAAATTAACGTCCCTTACGATAAACGTTGCGAGACAGAATTCCCATGAGGTTCTCAATCGGGTTGAGATCCGGTGAGACAGTAGACCAATCCAAAACAACCAAAACAACGATATTGTGGTCAGATGACCATTGCTTAATATCCTTAGATGCATTGTCTTGCTGTAAAATTTAATCTTCACCAACAAGCTCTTCTGCAACATAAATTTGAACTTTTCCAGTATTTATGTGTAATATCTTTAGTTCATCTTGTTCGAAACAAAAACAATCGGTGCAGAACCCAAAAACCTTCAAATATTCCCGTTCCTCACTCTGATGCGGGACTTTGGATAAAGCAACAGATCCGCCTAAGTTGGGACATAGCCTGGAGAAACAGTAGATCAGCTTTTCTTCAAAAAATTGAAAACACCACTCTTCGATGGCATATCAGAAACAACAGTAAGGAAAGACTGCTTAGAAACGGCCTCAACAAGGTCACTCATACTTATCCTCTTTTAAGGAAAGGAAACCTGAATGTCTCGCAATGAGGCAACAATTTCTGCATGTCACTTTTCACTGGATTGCCAACATACAAAGGACGTTACACCCAAAATTGATTTTTAGCTCAGGTTTTGTCATCCCGATTTATTACATTAAATGAGCGTAAAAATGACAGAAAATTCCATGACTCACAAATACTGGTAAGCACTCGTATAATACAGGTCGGACTCGATTATATATAGTCGACCATTTTTTTTCAACAATTATTCTCTAATCCTATACATAATCGAATCTCAAGAAAACAATTTTTTCATTCATGTATGAATGTCAAACATTAATTGAAAAATTGCATTTTTGTGATTTGATTATGTATTGGATTCGAAAATTATCGTTGAAAGAGAAATTGCGATTATATATAATCGTCCGACCTGTATATGGTATTGCAATATAAGAATAATACGAGCGAGCGAAACAAGAAATACGTTTCAAATAAGCACGCATTACATGGCCACGGCCCAGACCGAGATGGACATAGATCTCCTTCATGCTGGAAAGTGTATGCTAGGAGTAAAACTAGAAAACACTTTCCAACTTCAATTTTTAATGAGATGTAATATTATCACGCTCCTCCTCAACAGCATCATTAGCTATGTGGATAGCGTGATCGTGTAAAACAGTCTTGCATTCCAGCCGACCTTGGTTCGATTCCCGTTGTCGTCGTTTGAACTTTTTTTTGTGTGCAATCCCAAAAAAAGATGAAAAAACAAAAAAGAAAGAGATGTCTGCTTCCATATATACAAACATTTTAAAGCGTTGGGGGACATATGACATTTTTTTTTTTATCCCATCCGTTTATTAGGCTCATTTAGCAATTCAGCTGTCACAGAGCCGAATTTATTCGTATACATTTTTATGTTAAGAAAACTATTGTTGTATATTATTTAAGCTTAAGATTCCTATCCATCGATAAACATTTGTTTTTTTTTATGTATAACACAGTAGCTGTTTAGGCCTAAGAATATTCCAATTCTATCGATACACAACACATGCCGAGTATTCCATTTCTATCGATACACAACACATGCCGCCTTTTTCAGCGTTAGAATATTCCTATTGTTCGAATGTTCACAGTTGGACTGTTCCCAACGGGACTGCTGATATGAGGCTTCCATTGCTGTGTTAGAATTAGCACCAATTACCGATGCAGCAGATCGTAATGTGAGCGGTAAGGGACTGGGATTACCGACACATGATGATTGTTGCGTGGACGTAGTAGCTAGAATAACACACAAAGATGGTCAGTTGAGGGGCCCTGAGTTATTAGCTCATGATCGTTCGCTTAGTAGCGGACACGCAACCAATTAGGCTACGAAGACCCGAAGATATGACATTATTTGCCTATTTGACGCTTCAAGGCATGAAATGACATGTTTTCTGTCGAAAATGAAATGTTGTCTGACAACGCTAGTCTGGGTGTAGACTTCGAAACAACATAGGACAGAACCTAAGAGGCAGGCACCCAGGAAAATAATGGATAGGTTTTGTAAAATAAACTGAACTTTGCAATAAAATAAAATAGAGAAAGTAAAAAAAAGAATATCGGAGACGAACGAACCGTATGATCTAAAGCCTCGCTCATTGTGTTCGACAATGATAATTATCTTTTATTACATTGGTGAGTTTTTTTTTCATTCACTGAGAGCATTAAATCGCATAACTTGGCATATTCTTAGTCGTATATAAAGTGGAATCAAATCACAATCGTACATAATCTTTGATTAACGTCATATGTATCTGAAATCGCAAAAAAATCACGACAGATTAAGTCGTAAAGGCAGATGCAATTCAATGGTCACATAAATGCGACGAATGAATACAACCATTTAACCTGACTTAAATCCACCACTACTACTCCACCCTGGCATGAATTTCGTTGCCCACTCACATAATCTCATTTTAACGTCCACACAAAGTGAAACGAAAACATGATTCTGATGCAAAAAAGTAGCCTGCTGAGGACATATTACATCAAATTATGAATTTAACACATAAAGATTGTTGATGTTTATTTTAAAACTGATCTATGGTACAAGGTGCGGTCTTTTGATTAATAAACTGGATAGGGTAGTGGTATATGAAAACAGTACAAAAGAAAGATTTCACTTGAAGCATGAAAAAAAAAGTGGTTAGACGCATACAATTCTACATTTTCCCAATAAGTTCAGAGGTATTCAGTCGCCACTAGCACTAGCACTTTAGTTTAAAAACAAAAACATAAATTAAAATTCTAGATGACTGTAGAGTCCAAAACGCCTTGGTTTATTTGGCTTTGTAAAATTGCCAAGTTGGTTTACAAATAGTATCCAATTTTGTAAAACAACGTTCTGAATTAATTCAGTGAAGAAATTGTCTTCATACAATTTTTCTATACAATTAAGATCGTTACTATGAATTTCCTGGGTTATCATTACAAATAAACGAAACAATGTATTTGCTTTGTTTCATTCGGATAATATAACACAGTTAAATAAGCAAAATCGCCAACCAGGGGTGACATTGCGCATTTCGAAACGAGTGATTTTTGTTCGTTTCGACCATTTTGACATGCCTTTGATTAGCTTTGTTCTTGGGTTCGTGAACAAAGCTGATCAAAGGCATGTCAAAATGGTTACATTTCTCTACGAGACAAATTTTGCTCTAAATTTAGTACACCGAAAATATGAACTTGAAAATACATAATACTAAAACCAATTCGATTTGAGTTTGAATTTTCTCGAAACGAGTTAGTCGTTTCAAAATGGGCAATGCCACCCCAGGATTGACGTATCCGATTTCATCCCTTTCGTCTAGGGCCACAGAGGGTGGTTTTCATCATATCTCATTCCACTTCGGCATATTCTATTGCTATACTGATAATGGGTATCGATTCAGAACCCGAGATTAAATTCCCTGATGTTCCCTGATTTTCCAGAAAAATTCCAGACAACTCGAGAATATGTGTAAATGCTTCAGAAACTCAATAAGCTAGAACAAAAAAAATTATAAAAGTTTTTATATCTTCTAATCAATGAAATTTTGTGATTTTAGCTTGAGTTAAATGATAACTAAAAAGGCGTAAAAGATATGCAAAAATGTATTAATTAAAGATGAAACGGATATCCAGTAACTATCCGGTATCCGACCGGAATTTTGGTGTTCTTTATCTTGATTTCCTCCTTGTCCGAAAACTTTTTTTATGCAGCAATATGCGAAATTACCTCGGATATAAAAGAGAGGCTAGAATCAAAGAATGTTTATTCCAAACTAAAACTAAATCATTTTTGTGAAAAAATGTGTTTATTTGTCTCTAAAATGTAATCCTTTTTTGCTTAATCCAGATTCTCCCAGTTTCGTATTCGCAAACAATGAGCCGAATATCTGGCTGCCGGATATACTACTTGACCACCTTTGTGTGATATTCTAGCTACTAGGTCCACACAACAATAATCATGTGACGGTGATCCAAGCCTTTCACTTCATTTACGGTCCGCTACATCGGTAATTGGTGCTATTAATAACACAACAATGGAAGCCTCATATCAACAGCCCCGCTGTGTATGATCCAACTGTGAACACTCGATAAAATAGGAATACTATTACGCCTAAATGGCTACTGTGTAATATACAACAAAATAATCGTGAGGTTAAAATGTACACGAATAAATTCGGCTCTGTAACAGCTGAATTGCTAAATGAGCCTAATAAAATAAACAGATGAGATAAAAAAAAATTGTCGCTTAGCTACAATAAATTCCTCACGCATGTTTTTATAATGACGTTAATGGAATAGCATCTCTTGATTGGAATCAATGATGATAAAGTCATCAAAGATTGCGGTGATCAGAAGCCTCTCACTTTCGCTCTGTTAGTCCTTCTGAAGTAAATGTACAAAAAAAAACAGACTAGTTAAATACATCTTTTGTATCATTAACATTATACTGACCGCAATAATTGATATTCAAATCATATTATATACAGCAGTAAAAAATCAAAAACTGATGAGTTAATAATTATTTGAATTCCCTGATATTCCCTGATTTTCAAGGGTTTTCCAGGTAATCGACACCCTGTACCAACCAAGTAAAACGGCCTTTTCCAGGACCACCAAATCATTATCAAAGAGTTTAAAGATGTAATTTTTCAAACATATCCAAAATTAGCATGCAACAGAATTGCCTAACGTAATCTTACGTCAACTATGTGGTCGTGCCTCGGACACATCCCTCCTGTGACTTTTTTTCTCTCTCCCACACATTGTTGACCGATCGAACCACCGAACGAACATTCCATTCCCGATCAATCCCTTATCAACCGGGGACTATTGAATTCAATTATGGGAGGACCGCGTCGTTCGATCGAAACGCATGATCCTCTCTCTTCGTTTCGCGCTATGTGATCGATCGCGATCGCGCGCATACGCGCTGCTCGACCCGCTCGGATATAAGCAATTAAGTCTGAAAGCCGATCGCGCATGATCCGTCGGCATATGTTACCCCGGCCGATAAATCAATCGCTCTTATCTCGCCCAACATGTTTTATGTTTTAAGACCAATTGATGCCCCTTTTGGGTTCTGGTGTCTTTTACGCTTTTGTTTCGCTTTGCTTCTCTCCTCCCGCTGCCGTCTACATCAATATGCAGGCTAAAATTAAGCTTTGACGCTCAGTGTGAGACCTTTCTCATTGCTGTACACCCTCGGAACCCGCGCCAACCGCCGGGTCCCCTACCAATACCTAGCCAGGGCCAGTCGGGCTAGCAGTGCGCTGGAAATTAATCTCTTTTTAACTGACAAAATTTAATTTATTGCCTTTTCTCCTTTCTCCACACACATCTTGCCTATGCCCATAGTAGTTCAAACAGCTTTTTTTGTTCGAAAAATATCTTTTCTATCGCTACGAAAAAAAAAAGAAAGAAAATTGAATTCCAGAATATCACCATCCCAAATGGGCTAAGAAAAAGATCAAAACAGGAAACCATCAGCAGATGACAGGGTGCGGGTCCACAAAACTGAACCGAGAATCTTCAAATTTCTCATAAATTGTAATTTATGACTTTTCCATTTGCGGCATATGAGAGTGCGATCGTGTGAGTATTGGTCCCATTTTTTGCCTTTCGCCTTTCGGATGCTGCGCTGCACTTGACGACGATTGACGAGGTCGATGCCGGACCGAATGAATGGTGAATGGATAAAAGGCAAGCACAAGAGACGATAGCCGATTAGCCAGAGCGGACGAAAGGCGTGGCCAGCGGAGGACGGACCGAGCCACAAAGTAACTGCTGTCCTCAGTTTGATTTACATGTCGAGAGTGTGGCTCAACCATTCTCGCTCACCGAAAATTAAGAGGAACACCATATGTGTGTGTGTGTGCAAACGAAGGCAAGAGGCGATTGAAAGGAACAGAAACGAAGGAAGAGGCAAAAAAAACTAAATCTATGATTAATGACGGACCACTCAGATGTCATCTGTGCGCGCGCGTGTGTATGTACGAGAAACCTGTCCGTCCTGCCGGCGTTCGTTGGTGAAGCAAGAATCGAAATCGGAGGAGGGAAGGGACTTCTGTCTTTACCCCTCCCATGGTGGGTCAGCAGCTTTTCGATGATGTAGGCAGAACATTTGCTGGAACGATGGCCGCGGATGGTGGCAGAATGGGACAATGTGGGTTCGAGAACATCACTCCGAATGGGTCCCCCCCCCGCCACAACTCAGTTCACTCACATCATTATATTGTGAAAATTGTAGATAAATTTTAAAATTTATTTCTGAAGCATCATAAATATGATTTATTCGATAATAATTCTCGGATGGCATGCAGAGCTGGATTTGGAGTCGTCGAATGTTATCCCAAACCGGGATGTGCGTGGGGGGATTCTCGCTTAACGGAACGTCAATGTCCCGGGGAAAGAGTGGGGTAATGTCACCGCAATCGCCAAGGACTAATTTCGATACCTTCATATTTGTTTGAGTGAGAATGTCCCTTCGACAAAACACAGTGAATGAAGGGAAGTGAAGAAAAATGGCGAACGTCTATCGGGCTGGATGTTCCGAAATCAGCTCTGACACGCATCAGAGAGACATCGTAGTCGTCATCGTCATTACCCGCCATTAAACGAGACACCGGCAGAAACGAGGGCATAATTCTTTGGCAGGCAATGATGATCTATGCTTTATGGACTACCTCTACCCTCGCTCGCCCCCGCCATCACTTTTGTTGAGCGCTTCGACGCACACACACACACACACACGCAGCATATCATCATCATCATCAGCATAGAGTATCAGAGTTCGTCTCCGCCGCGCCGCGTTATACCGCGCTGTGATAATAATAATAAACTCGTAATAAAACAATAACTGTAAATCAAGTCGAATTGACAATGACAGAATTATCCAATAATATCTAACTGTATACACAGCCATAAATCAATTCTCTTTCAGTCATTTTAACATTTTACACACACAGACACACTCACACACGACAATGACAGTGGTGGTGGTTGTTGATTATCGCCAGTGAGTGGGCGGTTGGGTGGAGATGGTCCTCCCCCGTCTGCTGATTGACCAGAGAGGGCTGGTAAATGGTGTTGTTGCCCATCAACATGAGTTCATTATGAATAAAGCAACAAGATGACTTGCGGAGCTATTTGCTGTTTATCACATGCTTCGACATGAGCGAATGAGAATTCGAAAAATATTTCTGACCAGTTTCCACCAGTGATATTTTCCAGATTTCACACATGTCGGGAAAAAAAATTGAACAGAAATTATGATGTTTACACATGATACCATTATCCTCTAATAAGTAAGACGAGCTCATTATAAAGATGGCTTATATGACTAACGCGAGTGATGATCAATACCATACATTGTCTAGCATGATAATATTTTGAGATAGACAGAAAATAGTCACAGTTTATTAGTGTTAACACAAATTTCAAACTCAAGAAGATCTTTTTTTTTATCTCATTTATTTATTTATTAGGCTCATTAGCATTTTAGCTGTAACAGAGCCGGGTTTTAATCGTGTACATGTGCATATGCTTATGTTTCTATAAATTGTAAATTACACAGTAGTTAGTAGTAGTCATTTTAGGCGTTAAGTTTTCTGTTCCATTACATTATGGTAAATTACACCGTAGTAGCCATTTAGGGGTAAGGGTATTCTTTCTGTTCATCCATTGTTCAGCAGACCAGACAGCGGAGACAGTTGATATTGATCATTGTTGAGTTATTTATAGAACAGCAGCCCGAGAGAAGATCGTTGACCGATCGGATTTTGACCCTACACTCAAATTCTTGTAGGAAACCAATGCTCCCAAGGATTTTTGTGCTTGAAGGAACCAAGAACCATCAATAGTGCAATATGCATGAATATGAAAATGAAATTTTGTATCGTAGTAGTATTTTGTACTGGAAAACACCATTTGCGGAAAGTGTTACTGAATTATTTTTTCGACAAAAAAAGTGCGACTGATAGTCATCGTTTGCTTTTTACTAGAATATGCTGAATTTATATGCTTGTGTAGTAAGTGACTTAAACACAATTCAGAAGCATTGATTTGGATTATGATGATGAAGAATATGAACAACCACCGAAAAAAAAAATTAAGATACAATAGGAATAAGCCAGAAAACATCACCAGTAAACGGTACCGACCACGAATAACACGATTGTATAGAGCTCTGAAGGAAGTACGACTGGAATGGGAGAATAAACACGACAAGATAATTTTACAGCATGGCAACGCCAGACTACATGTCACATAATCTACCTATATAAATAAAAATGTAAGGCAACATCTGTTGGTAAGCGGAAACCCCAAAGAAGGGATGGTCCGATTTTAGCCTCCTGTTTTTTGTTGTATTCGTTTCTTCCCGTAGATCAATATAGTGGAGAGAAAAATCGGAAAATCCTGAAGGAAGGTCGGAAAATTCGGAAAATTTAATTCCCACATGTTCGCAAATTACATCATAATAAGCGTTGTTAGTTCATTCGATATTTGCACTATCGAAATTGATCTTTGTTCGTAAGTGGAAATGGATTTTCAGGCGAAATAACGCATTTCCATATCTTATATCTATAAATAAAAATGGAAGGCCAAATGTGTTGGTAAGCGCAAAACCCGAGGAAAGAATGGTTCAATTTGAGTCATCTATATTTCGTTGTAATCGTCTCATCCCGTAGATCAATATAGCGGAGAGAAAAATCGGAAAATTCGGAAAATTGAATTCCCATATGTTCTACAATTAGCTAAGCGCTGTTAGTCCATTTGATGTTGGCGCTAACGAAATTGATTTTTGTTCGAAAGTGGAAAACGATTTTCAGTAGGAATAACGCATTCCCATATCTTCTATCTATATAAACAAAAATGGAAGGCCAAATGTGTTGGTGTGCCCTAAACCCGAGGAAGGAATGGTCCGATTTGAGCTGTCTTTATTTTGTAATATTCTCTGTATCAAACATGTATTCCATGCAACGGAGAAACATGTTATTTCCAAATTCTTGAAGAATCTTGAACGAGAATTGTGTCTGAAAATAATTTTATATTATAAGGACGATTTTTTGTAGAAGTACTAGACAATTTATAGTAAAAGGAAATTGTAAAGGGTCAAAGGGTAATCAATCAATGAAGAGTTCAGTGATTGGACTCACTAACGTTCACTTAGTAAGAAAACGTGGATGTTTGAAAGTATTCAAATCAAAACTATGGATGGGTTATACCGCAAAGTTGACGTAGGAGTGCCGTTGGCTTAGTAATCAATCGTATCTCTTAAATTAGCAATAATCCCACCTCGGATGTTCCTCATTGGGTACGATATCGCCACTGCGTAGAGCAGTCTTCTGTGTGTATTGATTAAATTATTGATTAATCTAGTGAATGAATGAAACTGTTTACGAATTCAAATGCAAACAAATCCCAATTCAAGTCAATTTATGCATTATGGTAGTAGTTATCGCCGGAAATAGTTATCAACATTTTGCCTAATCATCAAACGGTATGCGTAGAAGTTCAGTGAGCTGGCGACATGAAGATATATCTTCCAATGCAGTCTTCAATTATCGAGCCAAACCGTTGCATTTGTACCCGCATTTGTAGACTGTGATAGCAAAACGAATTCCGGAGTGTAAAAATGCTTGTGGGTATAAAGTATATATAAAGTATTGCCGACTTGAATGTTTCTGCAATGCCGATATTCCCAACTTCTTTGTTTCGCAATCTGTATTTATTCTGTATTCCAATTTGCAAACGAATACAAAAGTTCCCACTGTTTGCATCTAATTTGCTATGTCCTCAGGCTCCATGGTTTTGAAATCCGTGTTAGGGAAACATTCTGATTTGCAGAAACGCAAGCGAGTACAAAAGTACCCGCAGCTCGCATCTATTTTCCAATGCCGATTTCCCCAGGCTTCATGATTTTGAAGTCTGTGTTTGGGAAATATTACAATTTGCAAAAAAGCAAACGAGTGTAAAAGTACTCGCTGCTTGCATCTAATTTGCAATACCAGTTTCCTTAGGTTCCATGATTTTGAATTCTGTGTTAGGGAAACATTCCGATTTGCAGAAACGCAAGCGAATACAAAAATACCCGCTGCTTATATATTTTTTTGCAATGCCGATTCCCCCAGGCTCCATGGTTTTGAAGCCTGTGTTAGGGAAACATTTCGATTTGCAAAAACACAGACGAGTACAAAAATAACCGTTACTTGCGTCTAATTTGCAATACCAGTTTCCTCAGACTCCACGGTTTTGAAGTCTGTGTTAGCGAAGCATTCCGATTTGTAAAAGCGCAAACCAGTACAAAAGTGCTTGTATCTATTTTGCAATGCCGATTTCCCCTGGCTCCATGGTTTTGAAGTCTGTGTTAGGGAAACATCCATTCATTCCAGCGATGGTACCTCAATCGTTACCCAATCATAACTGAGTAGATTTCCGAGCGACACTCGCTTTTATACCGATTGGTATGATTTCAATAGCCTGTTTTGAATGCAATTGAAACAAGTTTTTGGATCAAAAAGTAACAAGCATATAACGCGTAGACATTCTATCTTTCGAATGAAGTGTTTATCATACTATTTCGTTCACTTGTTTAGAAGGTATTAACGCTCAAAATCTCGTTGCTACGGCGTAACGCTTTCGTTTTCGAAACTTTGAACTTACACCCCAGTGTAGAAATGAAAGACGTAGTCCTACGGCAAAAACAGCGTAAACTCCATATTCTGCGTTAAAAAACCGCGTCAACTCAAAAATCCACGTAAAAAACCGCATAAATTCCTGAATCCATGTAAAACTAAACCGCGTTAATTTCAAAATCCGTGTAAAAATCTAACAAACATTGAATTATTTGTACAAAATGCATCCCATATTCAAACAAATTGCATATTGCACAAGCACAATTATACTTTATGCCCAGGGAAGCCGAGAAATAACTTCCAAACCCGATCGGACTTGGAATCGTACCCGTCGCCTCCGGATTGTTCTTATTGCGTCTTTTGGGGTCCTATCAATTTAGGTTTCTGCAGTTGTACTCTTTCTAGCATGGGTGCGAAAGAAGTACGAAATAAGGTAACGGGGGGAATTTATTGACAAAAAAACATGTTTTTTGTTACAATAAATGACTGTTCTATTATACCAGTGTATTAGGTGGAATGAAAAAAACCATTTTTCATTTTTGAAATACATCGTTCAGCAACAAAATTTATTTGAAAATATCCAAGAAATTTTAAAATGTTTATGGTGCGTTTAAAACAGATTTTGGACCACCAAGAGAGTATTTTGGCACACCAACAATACCTATTCTGGCCCACCTGTAAACCACTTGTGGAAATTTTTACATTATGATCATATTTTCGAAGTAACGTCGATTCTTTAGAGCAGAAACAGTGGACTTTGAAGGGGGTCATCCACAATGTACATGGACACTAAAGGGGAGGGAGAGTTGTTTCAATGGGATATAAAATTAAATGATTAATGGTTGAAAACCGTGTAAAAAAGCCGCGTAAAAACTGCATAAAAAGCGACTTCAGTACAATTATTCGTTTGTAACGTCGCTGTTTATCTCAGCTGGTTCACTATTTCAGGTAAACTTCTCTGATTGAAAGGAACTTATCATCAACCTCAGGGGAACGAGTCACGTCATTTTCAGGCTAGAAATTTTGAAGGAAGAAGTTCGATGCTTCGGGAAGAACTTTTGCATAGGGGACTTATTCGAATGGCTTCTCCGCCAACACAACGAAGTACTTCAGAATATTTCACTACCATGTTGGTGTTGGGTAACGGGGAGCTCACCGGGCGCTACAACAGGACGGGGTTTTAACGGGCAGCGATTCGTGGATGCCTTTCCCTATCTACTCAGCTCTGGACGATCGAACAGTGATACTGCACGTGCATTGACAGTAGAGTTTACAAATCACCAGTAACCAACGAAATTGCAGGATAAAACTACGGGTTTTCGAAAGCGAGCAACAGTCAACTTTTTACTTTCGTTCTACGTAAGGATAGTCCCATTTGGTATCTATCATTAGGTGACATGGTTTTTTTACGCGGATTTTCCAATTAACATTTTTTGGCATAGAGCACAAACAGTGGCGATAGTTCAATACTCAAATAGCTAAAAAAATGTAAGGAATGCTTTTCAAGCTATTCTGAAAAATGGAGGGCAACGAATCTGCATTACGCATGATTAAGAACAATTTCCCTACACTTTATTCCATTTTAATGCAATACAATTTCGTTATATCAAATTACCTTTATCTGTTGACCTAAGTTTTTTTTATACTGGGGTAACTTTATGAAATTGAAAATGAGACATGTTTCGAAAAATGGTATTGTTGTATATATTACTCAACATTACATTGTACGGACAATTTATCCAGCAGTTTTTTAGCGTAAATACAAATAGTGACAATTGAATAATTGAGCAATTTAGTGAATAAAGTAGGAACGATTTGCGAATTACTGTATTTTTTCTATGTTTTAGGGCACGGACATCTCATTCGAGTACGTGGGAATATTTGCTTCCATTCGGCAAGTTGGGGGAACTCAGGGCTGACTCTGACAGACTTACGGGAAGCTGATTTGGTTTGAGGTCATCATTAAAAAAAACTAAATTCAAAAAGAAATGTTTCAAATAATCAGAGTCCTTCGTAAAGATTCCGTCTGCGCGCCTAGGTACAGATCCTTCCGTTTATTTGATAGGGAAGATATACAGCTCAAGGAAAGCAATGGCTTGGTTCTGAACGTTCAAATTCAGTGCTTAGAACTCAAAATTGGTTGGGTGGTTGAAGTTGTGCGAGCTAGTTGACGCATTAAAGGCATCAGAAAATAGTGTGAAGTCATCATTCTGGGGAAGCTCTGTTACACGCATCCACTCTCAGTCGATCAAAACGATCGACTCTTCAACGATTACGACCACTGTTCCAGGTTATTTCAATGCAAAAAGAAGGACTGTTCCAAGGGGTATGTGATTTGAGCCCCAAACGGACTTTTTTTTCTCCAGAACTGACTCTCAATGAGGAAGCGATTTTGAAACTGGAGCGTATATCAGGGCCAATGATTAATCGCTCTTCACCGATCGAAAATGTAGTGTAATATTATGTGTAGTTGACTGATACATTTGAGGCAAAAAATCGAAAAATCGACCCAAAATGAAGAACAAATCGGCTCTTCACTTGCAAAGGATTTATTTTCAGGCCAAAATGGACTCTGGTCTCCGTTTGGATCGGTTCTCAGCAACATTTTTTTTTGTCGCAAGTCGTCAGAATTATTATTCTGAACTGACTGCCAAGGACTGTTATCTGTTGGCAGATGTCATCAAAGTAAAGATGTTTGGTTTATTCAATAATTCTTGTGAACTGAAACGTATTTTGAAATCAAAAATAACGTACTATATGGAAGTTATCAAATTTTTCGGGATGCTTTAACACTTTTGGAGTAGAATATTTTGATCAATCAAGGCATTTTGTGCTCAAAAATTGTTGTTTATTGAGTCATCCGTCGAACTTATTCATCAGTTGTAACTGTCTGAAAATACTGTTCTATACTCAGATTGATATAATCTATAGCTTCATCGAATTATTAGCTTGTGTTTTCATATGTTTAATTAGTGGAAGTAGATAAGTATGTGTCATTTAATGTCACAAAGTTCCTCAGTCTTTGTAAAAAAAATGGATTTCACGAACCTTTCAATTATTCGAATGCTAAAATACAGATCGATTGCTTTTATGAATTCATTCGAATTTATCGATGCAAATTCTCAGCAAATCAGTGCACCGTGGTGGAGTAGAATTCTAAATCCCAATCGAGGAGATTCGATACAATTTCAGAGTGGAATAACATAACTTTGAAACATTATGAAAGGATATATACTTTTTCGTATCAAATATGTATTCCAAGTAATGGAGAAACATGTTTTGCAACTGATTAAAGAATCTGAAACAAGAACTGTAATTGACAATATTTTTTTATTATAATGATGAGTTTTGCTAATTTTGCTATTCAATTTATTAAAAAAGGAAATTGGAGAAGACCAATAAGATCAATAAATGAATACTTCTGGGATTGTACCCATGATAGTGTTTAGAAACGTGAAAGTATTCATATCAAAACATTATTTTCGGGCAGGACGAAGTTCACCGGGTCAGCTAGTTTTCAATTTATTTATCTTATTACCATTAATGTCAGAAAAAATGACACATAACTAAGCGATCCTCATGCAGAGAAATTCAACTCCTGTCTTTTCCTTTTGAGACACAGATTTTCAATTCGCTTCCCTTTTTCTGCTAGATTTTCGTCGAGTAAATAAAAATAGAATCTCCAGATCTACTATGGATGAACGCGTAAATCAATCCAATTAAGAGGCGAAGGAAATGTATGTAGATGAACTCAAATCATGTGACACACATGCTGATTTTGATAATGGTGAAAACCAATTTCACCCCATTGTGGGAGCAAATTGGTCTTGTTATGCAAAACCTGTCTCCCGATATGAACATGCGTAGGCGCATTTTATTTGATTATATGTTAAATTTTTTGTTTGCGTATCAAGGAGGTTACCCAAATGATATTTTTTTTATACTGCTCCAGCCTGGCAGTTTCACCGAAGGTTCATAGTTTATTGTTGTCGTAAACATTTGGGTATCAACTTTACGACAGCCTCTCGCTAGTGGCAAATCCGAGAAACGAGGAAGTCATAACTCAATCAACCGTTGTCACCAACAATCAATTATATCGATTTTGAGTTATGGACCTTCGAGGACGGAAAAAAGAGACCTCACCAAAAATCGAACCGCCGCATGTGACGTAAAATACCACTTCTAACCTTCACTCCTCTGTACCTGAAAGAACAACATGTGCGGAACTATTCGAACCACTCAACCCAGCAGTAGGAGGAAAAAAATTAAAACTTTGCCTCCCGTACCGACACATACACTCATGACTCAATACCCAACTACTGGGCTGCAGAAGAGAGCTGAGGGGCTGAAAAAGAAAAGTATAATTTATTTGCCTCCAACCGTTATTTATTAGTCGAACATTCTCTGACTTAGTTTCATGCTGACGGAACTCCAGACCTTCTTCGTTCATTTCGTCATATTTTGCCGCTCACTCGCACATAATTTGTGTGCGTGATCCCGATATGCGCGCCGCTTCTGGACTTCGTCTCGGCTGTTTCCCAATTAGTAGTTTTGAACCGCTTCGAAGTGCGACTCCCAAAAGCCTTTTGCTTTTGCTCGGGCGCGTACCATATCTGTCAGTGTGTGTGTGTGTGATAAATGTCGATTCCGTCCCGCAACTCATAATTTATGTCGAATGACATCCGCCACTCAAATCGTGCGCGACAGGAAATGGACTGGACGCGAACGGGATTGGAGCGCGCGATAGCCTGGAGTCATAACTTCCCGGTCCACAAACGCGCACACACGGACCATTTTTAAGGTCATCATCAGAAAAAAAAACCAAATTTGCAGTTGTTTGTTGGATTGTGATTGATCGAATGAACATCTGCACCCGCACTGTCGCGCAATGTGACTGACAGAGGAGATCATGTCCGCGTTTGTGACGCACTCATATGAGCGAAATCCTTCTTCCCCGGTTGCCATTAGCCAGCGCCCCATGTTTTAATTGGACCCTAGTGTTTCGGCAAGTGTACAAGCCACAATTCGTAATTGCAATCCCACGCAGCAGCAGCAGAACGAGATTGAGCACACATATGATGCTTTTTTGTTTGTTGGTTGGTTTTCACAAATAATCAGAGCAAGAGATTTATTGTCATTTTGAGAGGAAAAAAAACAGTTCATTGCGTAGTGGATTGGAACAGGGTAAGCAAAAAGGATGAACACATCGAGGTTGTATTTTCAAATCGTTGCCCATTTAAGGAATTTGATGAATATTGTTGGCCAACAGTGAGTTGACAGCGTGATTTGCGCACAAGTTGAGTGGTGATATGTTAAGATGAACCCGACATCTGAGACAAATTTTGACAATTTGATCTTTATCGCTTCAAACTTCAAATGAACCAATCTCACTCGGAATAGTCAAATGTGGAATTAGGTATGAACCGATGATGAAAAATTGTATTCAGCTGTATTCAAATTCCATTTTTGACACATTTCATATCAATTATATGTATTTATTTTGGGTCTTCGTTCACAATTGAATATAATTGAAATACTACAATTATAAACACAAATATAGTTTAAATGCTCCGGGAAGAAAATTTTAAGTCCAACCTCAACGTTTGAATCGTTGGTTGGGTGTTGAAGTTAACCGACATGCATCCTGATTAGAGAGGAAAGTAAACTGAATTATTCATTCGTCAAACAAAAAAAAAATAATAATATTTCCAACAGTCCTTTTTGTATAAATAACATGTATTTGAATTGATTGGTAACACGAGCATTTGTGATGTGTACTTAAACTAAAAAAAATTTTTTTTTTCATGCATCAATATCATAGTAAAAATGTGTTCAGGATTCTTAGAATATATATCATCTTGAGGTGTGTTTTCAACATCTGTTCTTTTATTTTAATGTCTTCGAATAGATGACGTCCTTTCAGGGAGTCCTACCCAATCCGCAATATTTACCTAAGTTTAGGTTTAACTGAGTTCCATGTATTGCAGCACTTTGCTCATTTCGAAGAAATTTAGAAATAAATCGATCCATGGTGTTTATCGGTCATACTTAATAGTGAATAGTTTGAGTTGATATGGTCGGGGTTCTGCCAAAACGAACCAAACGCCATTTTTTTAATTCAAAATTGAGTTACTTACACCACTGGATGCAGAAAATAATAATCCATCGACTGTAAAATGACCATGTGATTCGGGCAATTGACAACAGCTCAAAAAATTAAAATTCTGTGTAGCAGACTGTAAGAAAACGAAATTGCATTCAACCAAAGCGAACCATGAACCCATAATATGGCATCCGACGATAGTGATCCTTTTCTCCAGAAAGGCAGATCCGAATCTTCAACAGATTTTTGTGCTTCGGACAGCTCCTGGAATCAAATGTAGTCGGGATCTGTTAGGTAAGACAGCCTACGGGATGCAATGAAGTGTAGAAGCGCTGATCTGCATTTTTCAAAATTCCGTTCAACCACAGCGAACCAAGTGTAATGCATTCTTAAATCAATTTATTATCATTTATCAAGATAGTATTTTGTCATAAACAGAAAAAGTGAGACAATATAAATACCATTCATGAAATTAGTCAAGAGCTGTTACAAGACACTAATGTGTTATGTAATGATATTATTTTAATAGCTAGCATGTACTTGGTTCGCTCTGGCTGCAAAGGAAACGAAGTTTTGCGTGTCTATCAGAAACATAATTTTGTTTTTTTTTTCATATTTCAAAAGGTCCTAAATCAGAAACTGACGAAGATGTGTGCTTACAGCATGAAAGGGAGTATCATGTTTGACATCCTGTTTGTAACACGTGAGCGATAAAATGATAGATTTGATCCGACACAGAAAATTAGTGGAAGCCTGAACTTCAAACTGAAATATCTCAGAATTATGTTTTTGGCGCTTGATTCTTTTTGGCAGAACCCCGATCATATAGTTTATGTTTGCTGTATTTTTTTTCAAAAAGATGGATACATGGATTTGCGTTGAATGGTACATACTAAAACCCATCTTACATAGACAGTTATTCCAGTATGATATAGAGGTTGTTTCATTGGTATCGTTAGACAAGCAACAACGCTGTCTGGGCATGTAAATATTATTTTTATAATAGTGGAACGCGTCCTAATACAGTTACGTATTCGGTTTAAAAAACCGTCTTTTATATGGAAACACTGAGAATCTGCTCTTAGTATTCATGCAACATATGTGATTTTATATTATATTTTTTTGTTGATAGATCGTGCTTACAAATGGCTTCATCAGAGTAGAAAGATCTCATTAACACAATTCAATGAGCAACATTTCGGGCTTTCTGAATTCAAATTCCTTATTATTTCAGTTGAACAAAAATAAACAAAAGGAAACGGGTTTTACTTAACAAAATTGTTACAAATTCTGAATAAAATATATCGATTTAGTCAATTATTTTATCTGTATGAGTCATTTTGTGTATGATTCAAAACATCGGGAATACCAAACCATTTTGACATGAATCAGTTTTAATGTTGTCCGATGGGAAAAAAATCGCACAAGAGAAACGATGTCGATCATTAACGCGACTATTTCGCTCTTTCAGTTAAAAAAAAATTCTGTGATTCGCTGGTTGAAACATTAATCTATCGCTATACTCTGAGGTGAAGCCGGCCGTCATTTGAGTGACCGACAAAAGATAAAAAAACGTAAAAAGCTGTGGACATCGTGTAGAGGTACACTAGGGATTTTACTAATAGTATTACATTGAAAAATTAGGAGGAGCCATTGGTAGTGAATATTATATGGTGCTATTTCAGGGGACAAATCTATGAAATGATGACTCCAAAATGTTCAAGAAACAAGTGCTCAGGGTATGGCTCCTTGCGAAGACTGTATTTTTGCTGATCTAAAAAGAATGCTTCACGAGAATAAATTGGCTCCTCTAAAAATAAAATGTTCGGAGGATAGTGATTCATGAATACGGAATCTTTGGTTGTCATTAGTTTCAGGTTATACAAAATAGAACATTAGCAACTTCCGCTGCGACCGTCCCGTAAGAATGATCCAGAAAGCGGCAATTTCGAAATTAATAAATAATTGTTTATTACTCAAAAATACAAATAAATCAAATGTCAAGTTCGAAAAATCTTGAACGAGTTATTCTCAGAAAAATTCACGCCCCTTGACGCTGACCACATGGAATAACAAAAATGTAGTTCAATATAAATTCAGATAGAGAATTTTTAATATAAATTTGCGCAACTAAGATTGCTTTTACACTTTTCAAAGTATTTGTATTTCATAATTTTTTCTTCATTTCTATCGAATTTGATATAAATATTCAATATTCATACACTAAATTCTTTTTTACGCAACTGATGCCTCCGCGGAAGGATTTTTTATTCGTAATTTCAAGAGAATCGCGTAAAAAAAGATTGCACCATCACCGGCGAGCGCTCATCACAACCAGACACGCACACGCTCTCGCAGAATTTTTTTTTATTCTTTTTTTCTTCCCAACGAAGCGACGATAGGCAGTGCCAAATCGCGTAATTTCAAGAAAATCGAATCAAAATCGAGAAAATCGCATAATTTCAAAAGAATTGCGTGAAATAAAATCACGTAAAAAATTGCGTAAAAAAAGAATCCAGTGCACACAACTTTGTGCTCGTAATTTCTCAAACATTGACCGATTGTTAAAACCAAGATATGAGGGAGCGAAGATTTTACAAAAGCATACACAGAATTTTTTTTACGCGACTGATGCGTGCGCGCAAAAAAAAATCGCGTAACCTCGAGCAAATCACGTAATTTCGAGAGAATCATGTAAAAAAAGGCTGCCCCATCACCGGTACGCGCTCCTCGAAATTCTGTGTATTCACTACAGTACCCAAGAGACACGATGTGTTTCATACTTTTTCACTGCTAAATCGGATGAAATAAAAGAGTGTGAAAACGCTTTTGTATATGTCACTGTCAAACTAAGTCGTAGTTCGGTATAACACGCATCGATTCTATACTATCGCAAAATCGATCTGAACGACATGATTTACGTGTATCACGCAGATGCGGATCGTGTACCGTATAAATGTATAATTCAAATCGAGTTAATACTGCAATGAATGATCTTGCATGCTGTAGAAAATCATTTACAGTAAATCATGATAAATCCTAACTGAGTATACTTAATGTCGGATGAGACACCAAAACAATTTGATTTGGTTTCGTTTTGAATGTATGAAAAGGGCAAAAGGATGACACATACCTAAATCATGATGGAAATGTATACATGATTTCAAATTATGGTAAAGAAGCGCTTGTAATATGGATATATTACATTACGTTATATCTTTTGTATCATTTATACGAGTTATTCCAACTCCTGCATTGTAGTTCAGATGTTCGTGCGAAATATCTGCACGAACAACCGGAATCTAGGACCTGGATTTAAGAATGGAATAATCTAAATGAACTGAAACGATGGAAATATGTGATACAGACATTCATATCTCAGATATTACAACAAGAAACAAATTACAATTCTTTTGACAATTTCCCCACTTGTTTGTGTTCGTTTGAGTTGAATAAATTATATACCCGTATGACTTATGTCGTATGGAACTCTACAGAAAATCTCCAAACCAATTCGATAAACATCGTTTTCCACTCAAATACGAGGTATATAATGCTGTATAATACAGATGCAGTATACTTACATGTATGAAACTGAGTAATCTAGACTAATATATAACAATTTACATTGTCTGTTTGTCACTTGGTCGGTCTTCAGTCATACCGGACCACGTGACATTTCTATGAATTCGACAAAAACGAATTTCAAAACAATTTCGATAGATTATTTCTTCTGAACGTGTGATTGAACTGATAATTGTAGCTTAACAAAATGCTTAAACTAATGCTATGAATAACACCATTTTTTTGGTTTTACTACTTGGTCCTCTCTAACTTAACAACGATCACTGGTTCCCCTCAAATATGTACAAATAAGCAGAATTCCATCGAATTTTGAAAGACGAATATTTTTCGGAAAACATTTATTTCAGATTTTTCAAAATTCTAATTCCTAGAAAAATTTCGAAAAATAAATTCCCTCCCAAAATCTTGAGTCTCAATTTTTGAGAACATCAATCTGAATGTGAGTTCCAAGCTTGGTGAGGAACACAACTGTTTGTGTCCAATCGATATGATGAACTGTTTCTCTTGTACAGTTTGTATCCCAGTGCATATATCTGTTTGCGACGTATTTAGTGAAGCTATACTTTTTGTTAAACCCTCTAGCCTCCAGTATTATTCTCAAATCAAATACTAACCCTCCGATAGGTCTATCGATCGAGTAAAGCATCACGAGTGGGGCTCGGTGCTTCACTTCACACGGAGTGAGATTCGATGTTGTAGGTGAAAGGGTTAAAAAAAACTGCGTTTGGCTTCTTTGCCAAATTCCAGAACAAGTGATCAAACTTTTAGGAGATATTCGTCATACATCTCTGGCACATGAAAAGTGTATCACAAGACTTCCTAAAGCGACGAAGAGAGATGAAATGAAATAGAATCATGTTGTACACCTTGAACCAAAATATAATTGTCGCATTTCATTGAGTCGAAGCTGATTTTTTGTCTCCCAGTGTCAATCAATCATAACACTGAAACCGTCGAATGTCTGTCCACTGTCAGACCTTGAAGACTCATCCGTTCGAACGAAAATTCAAAGCAGAAATAGCTTCTTACGGAACGTGTGTTAACATACCGATTTTGATTTTGAATAACACGGATGTTCTGACAGGCACCTGTTTAGATGTTCTTCGAACATTGCAACAACACATGCAATATTCTGGGAAATGATCCAACAGAAAACAGAAAAAAGCTTCTAAACACTAACAAAAAACGACCTTGAGCAAAAATCCCTTTTTGCATCACCAGCAACTGCTCTCAGTCCCAAAAAAAAAAAAAACACCTAACATCACTTTCTTGCTCCCTGGAACATTCCCTTCACGTCACACAACCCATTGCAGCAGCTCGACCGGGTAGATGGAAAAGGACCTTCTGCCTGTCTGCTTCTTCACAAAAGTCACATCTCGAAGAGCCCGCCCCGAAGGATGGAGCTCCGCTGGAGAACAGGGTGAGGGCGCGCGCACGCCTTCGAGGTCATAAAACTTTACGACGTTTCACGTTTAAAGGAGGCCATAAAACGGTAGCGCACTAATAATACGGAAAACGCATACGCGCCACGAGAGACGCAAGACGCAACACGCACCGTTGACCGCCAAACAAAAAAAAAAAAAAACGAAGCAAAACAATAATCGGGTGTGTGCGATGGTGAAAACAAAAAATTAGAGAGTAATCTAAACATTGTTATTGTTGTTATTAACGTGGGATAATGAACGAGTTGGGGCGTATGTGGGGGGCCCCATAAATAACGCCGCACGTCTCAATTCATCATCGCTGAACACACATTTCGCGCAACGGTGGTCAACGGGATTTGGTCCAAGGCTGATTCCGAAATACGGCACAACTCGCTCCCCCACCAACCCCCCAGATAATAGAATTTTAATTAAAGACGGTTTTAAGGTTATTACCTAGCGTGAAGTGCCTGGCGGTAGATTTCCAACATTACTGCCTCGTGGAGCATCATTGATGATAGATTATGGTTCTCAATTTTTGAAACGTTTCTTCTGACCAGCTCTATTCCAGGAAAAAAAAACTTAACTGACCGCGATTTTTTTTTCGTTTCGTTCGTGTTGTGGTCGACAACTATTTTTTAGCACATTTTTTCTTGGTTGGTTGATTTTGCGCGTATCTTCTTCTATGCGTTCACACTTTGATCAACAATAAAAACAAACACATTTGGATTAGAACCGATTCAATCACTGGGCAAATTTCATGTTTCCGGCTGCTGGAGACGCGGTGCTGCTGTTTGCATAAACGCAGACCAAGTGTGAAGCTGGATGCTGGTTACAACTTGCGACCCGGTCGCAAATACTCGCGTACTCTTCGTCGGAACATAAGCACATGTACACACATTTTTTTTTTGTTTCGATTTCGTTTCAAATCTGGCGGAGGCGCTCGAACGGACGGCGTCTCTCTGGTGGCGAATGAACTAAGGTTCTAGCTGCCAATTCCTGGCAAAAGATGTCACTCGTGGTTCAATTCAGGTTCTGTGTTTTACTGGTGATGTGTAGTGGTTCTTCTTCTTCCATCTACCACAACACACTTCCACACTAGCCACTGTATGGCACCGTACTGCTGGCGGATACTATTGTCCTTCGTCCTTTCACCGCGGTTTTGACTGATGCTGCGAAGCGCTTCGGCGGACTTTGACGAGCTCTTGCTTGCTGCCTTCCACACGGACATCACATCATTGACATGACGAGAGCGACACAACACGTTCGCTGCTCCCGGTTTGATGATGACGACCCGCGCGCTCTCGCCAACAGTTTGCTGCCATCAGGAGCACGTCACACACAAGCAAGCATACGTCGGGCCTCGTCGGGCACTGACATACAACACATCCACTTCCACACACACACTCACCACTGATCAAAAAGAAAAACAATAACATCTACCACCACACGCACACACACGCGCGCACAAGTGGGTTGATCGGTCGGTCGGAGAGAAATCCCGTCGCCTCTACGACGTTCCCGTCCTTACGAATCGCTCTCACGCTCACCCAACAACACGGTGACACAAGGTTCTTCACGAAGTCGTCACTTCGTCGTCGACAGTCCAAAAGGACTCCACACGCGCGTAGGTATGTGCAAAAGTGGGCGACACATACACACAGTCAAACTGTTGTTTTTGGGTAGCACCTTTCAAAACACCACCGGGAACTAGATCCCCAACGTAACTCGTCTTGGCAGGAATCTCCGACGACACCGACTCACCGAAGGTAACTCTCAATAACCTCGTTTCACACGTTCTTGCTGAACTGCCAGTCCACGAAACACTGAGTGATGGCTGGCAGTAGGAAAGAAACCGAACCGAGATCGCACTCTCATCTCGCGTTCGCTCGCTCTCGGTGGTGGGGATGCATGATCTCCGTCCAGCATCAGGGGAAGACGACCACCACAAACTGTACAACTCCGCACAAGACCTAGCAACCCCTGAGGCAGGAGTGGTAAATAACGTAAAACTTCGTGAGAGACTACCCAAAAGCAGGGGACGAATTTCCCCTACCCATTCACAGACACAACGCACTCTCTCTCTCACCAATTTTCGCTCTCTCGCACTCTCGCTCATCGTCCCCTCGGTAATCTCCGTCGTCGCCGTCGTGCACGATAATATGAGTGTGTTCACTTTCGCCGAGGATTGACAGCTCCAGAATGTGCCTGTTGTTTTCATAATTTATTGTTATTGTTTTTTCCCTACCGCTCTAGCGAGCGAGCAGTTGGCAGAGCGATTGCGTGCGCAAGGTGTACAGCGCACACACACACACTTAGGCAAGCGCACCGAATTCGCATCGTGTCCCGTCGGGAAAATTCTCTATCCCGTCGTCTTCGTCGACTGGGTTGGAAAAACGGCTAGGCGGAAGTGAGTTGGTGTTGGTGGTGGTGGAGGTGGCGCGTGGATGTATGTGCGCTGCCACGCAAGGGAGGCAAAAAAGTACTCCGGTTGTAAATTATGACCATTTCGAGATGAGTGTGTGATGTGACGTGATGTAAGTCGTCAGCCGCTGGAGTCGGGATGAGAAAAAAAATACAGGATTGCTGCTGCTGCTGCTGGAAGAACCCTTTATCCGAAACAATTCCTGATTGCAGAAAATTGTGGTGTTGGTTGGTGGGGGTGGTGGTGGTTGTGGAAAAGTGTGGTAGCGATAATCATATAATTGAGCATTACTTTTAATGTGTCGAAAAACAGCGGTACGTGATAGGTATGAAAATTTGATGCGTCCTGGGTGTGTGATGGGATTCGAGCCACAGTGGAGAACTGTCATTAGGTCTGGCCGCCCTCCCCCTTCGTATCACATATCACATTGCTCCCGAGGACGTGCCAGAACAACCGAAAACCGAGCAAGATTTCATCAAAATCGAAAATCGAAAGATACGGTTGGAAAAAAAATGCCGACGGGTCGTGTTTTTTTTCTTCTTTCGGTGGTGTTGGTGGTGTAATGTGCCGTAAAAATTTACGTACAAAAAAGCAATCACTCGCTGGAAGCCCCCTTTGACGGATGCCTGATCCAGCGGTAATCCTTGAACCCGAAAGAGGCACCGTTTTCGCACGTTTCGGAAGAGCGGGGGTGACACGGGTGGCGAGAATTTATTTGTTTTTGTAATCGGATTGCGAGTGAGATTTAGACAGGGGGTTGGAATATGGTGCTGAATGCGTACTATCATGCGTGAAAATACGAGGACTGTTTGATTGAAGTTGAAATGTGTGTCTCCAGAAAGATGACACGGCCTTCATGGTGGCAATATCGCGTACAATTCAACGTGAACATCTTTTCAGTGACTGTTATGATAAGTGTTCTGTTTGTGGATTTTGTTCGTTGGTGTGTGATTGTTTTGCAACTAAACTGAACGCTCTTCATTTTAGTTATTTTTGTAATTCAATTATTCAAGAGAGTATCAAGCGTGCTCTCCACGAAAACCCCACCTACACAAAAATAAAAATTCAACGATAATTCTTGTGGTCAAACTAATTCAACACATTCACGATTCATTGAGTCGGTGGATGAAATATTTTTTGGAAACAAAATATATTGATCTCAACTTGATCATAATGCGTTTGAGAGTTGAGAAAAAATGGAGACAATGCAGACTATCAGTGCTAAGTTCGCAATAATCACTGCGAGATTTTTTTTATCTATTTAAATTCAATACTGACTTAATTTTCTGAGGCGATACCATACGATGAAAACTCCCAAACAAAAACAAGTGTGCATTCTCAACTCACCCCATGATGCTGTCCTGGGTTTTCAGCTCAACCTTCGAGATATCTAGCAACGCATTTGAATTTCAACAAATAGATTTGCAAAAAGTGATTTTATTATTTTCCAATTTCATTTGATAGTGGAAAGTTTAAGGAAGCTAAAAATCGGCATGCAATGTCAGTCATTGAAGACTTACACGACACCATTAGAACGGTTAGATGTCTGTGTGTCAGCTAAGGTGTTATGATTTTATTTCAAAAACCACATACTGTGCGAATTTCACGGTACGTGCTGATGTATTCTCGATGCTGAGGATGTGCAGACAGTACTGTGTTACACAGGCTACATATTTGGTACAGCAAAGTAAATTTTGAATAATAATTTTTATTTAAAAAAATGTGTTTTATCGAACTGAAAAGCCATTAACATTTCCGCTTCACTCCAACGGAACGATAAGCATAATGCCGGTAACATTAATGGGCTCGTGTTTTGAATGATGCGTTTATTTTTCAAAAGGATATTTTGAGTCCTAAAAAAATTGAGTGAAGTCACGAGCAATGCTATTCACAGACGAGTCACCAAATTATGAATTGTGATGCATTATGTCAGAAAATGACTTTGCAAATTTAATTGCAAGTGAATAGGAGTCAATTCATTCCAAATCATCTTGACCATCTGTTGTGTTTTTCTTTGTGTATTATTGGGAGTGCAACTAGTGATTTTGATTTTTCAAATTAATCGTTTCTAAACAAATCATTTTTTAAATTATTTGAAGAGTATTGTTTTTTAACGATTTTTCACTTCATTAAAAACAAATTTAAATCAAGTATATGTTGAGGATTATTATATATATAGCATTCGCCATTTTTTGAGCGGTTCTCATAATTCTATATAGAACTTCTGTGGTTTACCGGTGGAACACTTTTTTCTAAATAATTTATACAGTTCTTATGGCAGCCAATGTTTTTTTTTCATCAAAAGAGTTCTGCAGAGATCGAAGCAAATAACACTCAGACTGCGTAAGGTTCAGAGGTTGTATAACATTTACCCGAATATCATTCACCCGAAACACGTTCCCGAAGCATATTTACCCGGATGTAACAAATACCCAAATGCAACACTCACCCGATTATAAAGTTTACCCTAATGAATAAGGAAAAAACTCCGACAAATCAGATCATGACTTTTGTCGAAGCTGCCGATAATAAACGAGATTTAATCAATACAATATGAGAGAGCAACAAAAATATGCAATAGAATTAAAAATATCAATTCTTTTCCGTATTAAGGTTAAGAGAATTAAGAGAATTTAGGAATGAGCGTGGTTTTGGGATATTTTTTCTCGAAAACGAAGCAGGTAATTTTAACATAAAAAATAAGAAGCATAAATTTATAAAAAATGTGAAAAAAAAATGATAAGAAAAAGCAATGGTACTTTCGTTTTAAGGCCACCGCGGCGCAACTTTTACTATGAATTTATTTTTTTCTAATTAAATATATTCTGAGGCCAATGTGATGGGAGCGAAGTCCCCATCTAACGAGAATAAGGAACAGAGGCGGCCCCAAGCTGTCGAGGTGACGCAATCCGAGTCGGCCGCCGACTCGCCGTCGGAAGCGGCCGCCTGTTCCACCGATTTTAATGAACTTGTTCAGTGACTGGCAGACCAGAGCAAGGTCAAGCAACATCAATATTTTCTATAATCAAATTGAGTAAATCACTTCTGCGCTCCCGTCTCGAAGCATATCGTGTCATTGCAAAGAATCTGTCAATTATGAACATAGATGTATTCCATCACGTATTGACATCAAACACGATTCTGTTGGTATTCCTTTCTAATCATCCTCCAACTGTAGTTCTCTCAGCTCTTCAGTGATTGTTTTGCTGGCTCTTGCCACAGAGTATACAATTATAGAAATTTTAACTAAGTACTGAATAAATACTGAATAAAAGTACAGCAAATACTACCTTGAGAAAAGATGCTAACAAAAATTAAAACACCGACAAACGGATTTTATATTCACACCGAAGCTGGGCACCCGTTTGAGAGAAATCAGTTGACTGAATTTAGACTAAAGCTATGCTCTCAGTGGAAATATCACGTATCCACTTCTAGGGAAACAATCGAGAGCACTTTTTGAAGATAGGCAACACTGAGGTAGAATTGGCTTCCACTACCTTAATTGCGAATGTTTGTTGGGGATTGTAGGATATGGTAAACAGTGAAAAAAAAAAATTAAAAAGATGAGATTCAAAAATTTAGTTGCCATCTATTACGCTACGCAATGAATGATGTTCTTAATAATATTTATAAAAATTTTTATTCATTCTTTTTTTCAATTTTAAAGAAAATAGTTGTTTCTAAAAAAAATTGAGTTCGGAATTTTGGATATGAAACAAAGGAAGAGGGTAGAGTCAGGGCAGCGGACGATTAATTTATAATCGATAATCGTTTTTTTTTTACTATCCGATATAGTGGTTCTCATATTTTAGTGAAAAGTGGTAGTTTCGTTCCTTATTGCAACATATTAGACCCATATTTCTTTATTTTTACATTAGGGTGTCCATTTCTATTTGAGGGTGGTTCGAAAAATCAGTTCCCCCCTTTTCTTTTTTCAAAATATGACTTTTGAAAAATTCATAACATTTATGAACGAATTTAGATGATCTTAACATAAATTTAAAGCCAATTTGCTATTCTTCGTTGGAGAGATATTACACCTGATAAAATGGATTCTAGTCGCATAGGAATATTGAACGAACACTGAAAATAAGTGAACTTTGAAAAATCATAATTTAATAACGAAAAAGTATACCTCTCCGATGTTTGGATATGTTATGTGAAAAACCTCAGCTTTGAAGAAAAACATATAAGAAATATTGCTCCCGTGGCCGAGGAACGCTCTAGGAACGTTAGTGCCATTGAAGAAGAAGAAGATATAAGAAATATAGCGCCCGTTTTCCCGAAAACAATACTTGCGAAAACAAAATCCGAATGATTGATAAGCGTAATATTTTCTCAAAGAAGACTACCTCATTAGATTCAATTTGATTTGTTGATCGTTTGAATTGGTCTAGCAGTTCAAAAGTTATGAATTTAAAAAAAGTTATTTCTGGAAAAGGGGAAAAATTGATTTTTTGAACCATCGGTTAACTTAATAAAATCATGGTCAAAAAACCAAAAGAAAACATCTCTCTTATTTATGTATATATTATGTGAAAAAACGACAAAATCGCTGAATTAGTCGAGAAAGACCGGCATAGTAGCAGCCGTAGCGTCGGCCAAGAGCTGGGGATAAGTCATCAAACCGTTATTAACCATTTGAAGAAGCTTGGATTCACAAAGAAGCTCGGTGTATGGGTGCCACACACGTTGACGCAAAAAACATCTTTGACCGTATCGACGTATGTGAATCGCTGCTGAATCGCAACAAAATCGACCCGTTTCTGAAGCGGATGGTGACTGGCGATGAAAAGTGGGTCACTTACGACAACGTGAAGCGCAAACGGTCGTGGTCGAAGCCCGCTGAAGCGGCTCAGACGGTGGCCAAGCCCTCATTAACGACCAGGAAGGTTCTGCTGTGTGTTTGGTGGGATTGTCAAGGAATAATCTATTATGAGCTGCTTCCCTATGGCCAAACGCTCAATTCGGACCTGTACTGCCAACAACTGGACCGCTTGAAGGTAGCACTCATGAAGAAGAGGCCATCTTTAATAAACAGAGGCCGCATTGTCTTCCATCAGGACAACGCCAGGCCACACACTTCTTTGGTGACGCGCCAGAAGCTCCGGGAGCTCGGATGGGAGGTTCTTTTGCATCCGCCGTATAGTCCGGACCTTGCACCAAGTGACTACCACCTGTTTTTGTCCATGGCGAACGAGCTAGATGGTCAGAAGTTAGCCACAAAAGAGGCCTGTGAAAATTGGCTATCCGAGTTTTTTGCCAATAAGGAAGCGAGCTTCTATAACAGGGGTATTATGAAGTTGGCATCTCGTTGGGAACAAGTCATCGAACAAAACGGCGCATATTTGACATAAAACAGATGATTGTAACTAATTTTATAAACAAATGAAAATTCAAAAAAAATACCGCAGGACTTTTTTGACAGCTTAATACTTCTTATTGGTTAAAGTTATTTTCCTTTCGTTATAATGATTCAAAATTTCAACAAATTATCTCAGAAATAAAAGAAAAGAATAAATTTAGTAACCACTAAATTAAATAATTTAGCTATACGTAATTGCTACAGAAGAATAGCATATCTAACACAAAACAAATTATGTAATTTCTCTTTATTTTTAAATGAAATACAAACATTACACAAAGATGAACGAACAATACGTTTACGAAAGAGGATTTTGATTTCCAGCCAAAACAAATTTCTATCAGAAGAAGAACAAACTAGGGAAAAGTCTTTCACGTGTACAGGCAAACCTTTTTTGTGCGGGGCAGGGACCGCATAAAAAAAGTCCCATAAAATATCGTACAAAACTTCACCAGTAGCTTTAAAAAACCGTGTTCGGTACACATTTTAAGAAAAACTTTTTTTGTGCGGTAGATAGGGACCGCATAAAAAAAATTTCCCCAAAGAAAATAACTCAAATCCACGCCGTTCACCGTTCAAATTCTTTTTGTTTCCCTACTTTGCGATGGGACAGTTTGCCTCTTCGGTTGCGCGTGGCTGTTTTGCGCTTTTAGTTGCATGCCGAAACGAAATGCTGTTAGATATCATGTCATGTAAAAACTTAGAGCATTTGATCGGAGGAGGGGAAGGATTTCAGAAGTGGATAATTGAGACGCAAATATGCTTTTTTCGCACTGAAATGTATATAAACCATCGAAAAAAACTAAATGGATGATAACTTCGTCAAATATGCTTTTTTTCATATACCACACAAAAACGGCACAAGAACAGAAAACCGCACAAAAAAAAATCTCACAAAAAAAACTTCGCACAAAAAACCGCACAAAAACAGGTTTTACTGTACTGCGTTGCCGACAAAAAAACGAGCTCTGTTGACATAATCGGATTCTGCTATCTATAATTATATTACAAAATCAGTGCGTGATTTCGGTTTCAGAATATAAATCTCGTTTTTAAGAAAACAGATTCATACCCTAAAACATGAAGACCAGTCAGAGATCTCCAAACTTTGAACGCTGCGTTCCAGATTCATAATTCCAAATTCAAATTTTCAGTCAAAATAGTGATTATGTCAAATTCCAGATCCAACAATCTGACATAGTGATTAAAATTAGGTTTAGATAATGGGTTTGAAATTCAAAACGTGGGTTATTGAGCTTGGGTTCCCAGTTAAGACCCTAGATCTAGACATAGATTGAAGATTCCAAATTCTAGATATATTTCTTGAAAAAACTTGAAGCATCGCAGGACTACTTCTGAGATCAAAAAACAATCTCAACAATCTAAACCAAGGAAGAATCTGCGCCAAAAAGGCGAAGACAGTTTCTCTAGCTGGAATATTATTGCGTCTGTCTTTTAGGACTCGCAAAGAATAATCTTCATCGACTCACTACAGAAAGGTAGAACAGATGCATATTATTTATGGTTACTGGACCGCATGAAAACCGAGCTGTTCTGTGATATTAAATACAAATTCTGCGTTCTTGGCTCTAATCAAATTTCATATCTAGATTATGTGTTTCAAATTACTGATATCAAATTGATTATAGATTCCATATCTTTATTTATTCGAATGGGAAATGGAATCGAAATTCCAGATTGTAGAATCAGAATTAGTCACCATTTACATTTAGATTATGGATTACGGTTTCAAAATTCCAGACTGAAGCTTTTGGATTCCAGGATCTCCAACTCATTTCAGTTTAGATTTCAGTTCAAGATACAATTTCAATATCGAAATTCAGATTCGGATTTTCGGACATTCAGACTAAGTATTTTAAATCATAATTTCTACATATAAATCGCAGATCCAGGATTATGTTTCAACTTGAATTTCCTGGATATTGTTTGTTAGTTCCCAAATTTTAGATTCTAGATTGTGGATTCATTATTAACTTGACTTTGATATATCCATAGATAACAGTATACAATTGACAAATACCAGATTTGAGTACCGATTACAAAAGTAGATTTATTTTTGAAGCTGAAAAATGAGAATATTCTTTATACTCATTCCTTTCACCTCAACCAGAGTTATTTTCGATATATTGATTTTGGTCTATAGGGTAGGAACATAACGGTATAACACGACAAACATATTAAAAGGGCCTATTTACTTTAAAAAGACAATAAATTAGAAATATTTTTTTGAATATTTCTAGAAAGGTTTCATTCAGAAGGTGAGATCGGTATACTCTATAACAGGGATTCTCAAAGTGGTCAATATCGACTCCTTGGGGTCTGTTCGTCAACCGGAGTGAATTTTTGCTGTGATATTCTCGCTATCGCGCGTATGTGTCCTTCAACGTTTGATTGCTCGTGAATGCTTCAGGAGCAGGATCAGGATATATTCTGCTTCTGATCTTGGTACCACAACTAGTGTATTTATAACAGAAACAAAAACTGCTTACTTGAACTACTTAATTTAATAAATTATAAATGGAATTGAGAAATGAGAATGCTAATATATTTCACGGCGCTCCTTGATACTAGTTGATCGTGCACTGACTGGCCATCTCCAAGATAATCTACTCGCAGCCTCCTAAGCGCACCACTATCGCTGGTGGTCAACCGTTTAACGGCGAGTATGAGCTTGATTCTTGAAAGGGTGAAGTGGTAAAGTTGTGGTTCGTGGATGCCATGCAGATGTCGTAGTTTTGAGTTTGCGAACAGGGTCCAGCTCTTTAAGTATAGAGCAATTCCCAATGAAATCGGCAAATGACAAAACATGAGTATTTTTGATTGAATGAAAGTTTGTATTCCGTTTGAGTTGAAGGAAATATGAGTTTTCCACAGCAATTGGGAATTTTTAAAATCAAGTGTTACTTTTGAAAAGGGCGTATCGATTTTAGTAAGAGAAATCTTTGATAACTTATATCTCAAAAACTATGAGTCGTACCGAAATAGTGTCTTAGAAAGAGTTATAGAGTATTGATGTTTAAACGTGAAAAAAATAAACACTGAGAAAAAAAATATTTCTCGTTTATTTATTTACGAGAAAAATTAATTTACAATACCCTGTATACTTCGATATAACGTACATTCTACTTTCAAAAATGTATGTTGTATCGAATTGTACGTTATATCGAAGCATAATAAAGAACTCAGAAACGTAGCTTATATTACTTTCTTGCGTTGCTGTTTGAGTAAGGATAATGAATAAATTCAATAAGAAGACGAATCCAACCTTTTTCATGATGTTGTTGTTTTCATGATTGATTTAGAATCCGGAATCACAAAACAGTTGTACATCGGAATTTGTTAGAAGAACAAATCAAGCTTTAGTATCAAAATACAGATAATTTATTGTTCTTTCAGAAAAACAATATCCAAAAAAAAATATTTCAATGGGCTTTGAAAATGTGTACGTTATATCGAGGTAAAACGTACGTTATATCGAGTGACGTTATATCGAAGGTACGTTATATCGAAGTTTCCCTGTACCTAAAATATGTATATTTGAATTTTCTTTAATTTTTTTTCATAAAATAGTAGTCGTGTAGAAAACTAAAAAATGGGCTCAAGATGGTAAAACTATTTTTGACGTACTTTGTGGAACATCGATTTTTTATAAATTTTCGAAACCTCGATTTTTTTGTATGTTAACAATCATTTTTAGCCATAAATTATGAATCCTGATGTGATGTTGAACAAGAAAAAAATCATTTCCAATCACTTCCTGAATGCAACCTTTCTAGAGATGTTAAAAAAATATTTCTAATTTATTGTCTTTTTAAAGTAAATAGGCCCTTTTAATATGTTTGTCGTGTTATACCGTCATGTTCATGAAATTGTTTGAATTGGCTTATAATTTCCAACAAGTTTTCCAAATACACTATAATTGCATAAATTTATGTTTATGAGTTACGTTGAAAGATATTTAAAGACATGTAGATTAATACAAAACGTAGCGATATTAAAAAATCTTTTTTTATCTTAATACAAACGTTCAAACTATCATTCGTACGACATAATTAAAACTTGAACAGTTTTCAAAGTAGAATTTAAATCCCAACAACACAAATACATCTCGTTGATTCAACCGGACGTTATGGGTCAAAAATAATTAACTTGTTTACGTAATGCCTAGATTGTACCTGAAGTCAGGTATCTTGAGGGTACCTCTGTATATGTATATAAAGTTACTCAGATTCAAACATCGTTTATCAGTCGAACAATCTTGCTTATAGAGGGAATAACAGGATACCACAAGGACTGCAACAAAATTTTGTCGTGTTGTAGACCGTTTCCGAAAAAGATAAGAAACGTTCTACTGAAAAACCGTTTCTTAACCGTGTCAGTGATGGAGAAACTTAAATTAATGCGATGTAATGTCGCTTTAGATACATCTTTAAAAATTTACGGATCATGCCGTTTTTTGTATATAGAGAAAAAAATGTCGTTATCTATCTATCTATATATATATAAATGGAGTGATGTCTGTCTGTCTGTCTGATTCTTATAGACTCGGAAACTACTGAACCGATCGACATGAAAATTGGTATGTAGGGGTTTTTGGGGCCGGGGAAGGTTTTCGTGATATTTTGAGACCCCTCCCCCCTCTCTAAGGGGGGGCTGCCATACAAATGAAACACAAATTTCTGCATTACTCGGAAATTAACCAAGCAAACGAAACCAAAGTTGGCATGTGAAAGTTTTAGGGTGCAATAAATGTTTCTATGATGGTTAGACAGTCCTTCCCCCACTCAAAGGGGGGGTTGCCATACAAATGAAACACAAATTTCTGCATTACTCGAGAATTAATCAAGCAAATGAAACCAAAATTGGCATGTGGAGGTTTTAGGATGCAATAAATGTTTCTATGGTGATAAGATACTCCTTCCCCCTCTCTTAGAGGGGGCTGCCATACAAATGAAACACAATTTTTTGCATTACTCGGAAATTAATCAATCAAACGAAACCAAAGTTGGCATGTGAAAGTTTTAGGGTGCAATAAATGTTTCTATGATGGTTAGACAGTCCTTCCCCCACTCAAAGGGGGGGTTGCCATACAAATGAAACACAAATTTCTGCATTACTCGAGAATTAATCAAGCAAATGAAACCAAATTTGGCATGTGGAGGTTTTAGGATGCAATAAATGTTTCTATGGTGATAAGATACTCCTTCCCTCTCTCTTAGAGGGGGCTGCCATACAAATGAAACACAATTTTTTGCATTACTCGGAAATTAATCAATCAAACGAAACCAAAGTTGGCATGTGAAAGTTTTAGGGTGCAATAAATGTTTCTATGATGGTTAGACAGTCCTTCCCCCACTCAAAGGGGGGGTTGCCATACAAATGAAACACAAATTTCTGCATTACTCGAGAATTAATCAAGCAAATGAAACCAAATTTGGCATGTGGAGGTTTTAGGATGCAATAAATGTTTCTATGGTGATAAGATACTCCTTCCCCTTCTCTTAGAGGGGGCTGCCATACAAATGAAACACAATTTTTTGCATTACTCGGAAATTAATCAATCAAACGAAACCAAAGTTGGCATGTGAAAGTTTTAGGGTGCAATAAATGTTTCTATGATGGTTAGACAGTCCTTCCCCCACTCAAAGGGGGGGTTGCCATACAAATGAAACACAAATTTCTGCATTACTCGAGAATTAATCAAGCAAATGAAACCAAAATTGGCATGTGGAGGTTTTAGGATGCAGTAAATGTTTCTATGGTGATAAGATACTCCTTCCCCCTCTTTTAGAGGGGGCTGCCATACAAATGAAACACAATTTTTTGCATTACTCGGAAATTAATCAATCAAACGAAACCAAAGTTGGCATGTGAAAGTTTTAGGGTGCAATAAATGTTTCTATGATGGTTAGACAGTCCTTCCCCCACTCAAAGGGGGGGTTGCCATACAAATGAAACACAAATTTCTGCATTACTCGAGAATTAATCAAGCAAATGAAACCAAATTTGGCATGTGGAGGTTTTAGGATGCAGTAAATGTTTCTATGGTGATAAGATACTCCTTCCCTCTCTCTTAGAGGGGGCTGCCATACAAATGAAACACAATTTTTTGCATTACTCGGAAATTAATCAATCAAACGAAACCAAAGTTGGCATGTGAAAGTTTTAGGGTGCAATAAATGTTTCTATGATGGTTAGACAGTCCTTCCCCCACTCAAAGGGGGGGTTGCCATACAAATGAAACACAAATTTCTGCATTACTCGAGAATTAATCAAGCAAATGAAACCAAATTTGGCATGTGGAGGCTTTAGGATGCAAAAAATTTTTCTATGGTGTTAGGATTCTCCTTCCCCCTCTCTTAGAGGGGGCTGCCGTACAAATGAAACACAAATTTTTGCATTACCCGAGAATTAATCAAGCAAATTAAACCAAATTAGGTATATGGAAACTTTAGGGTGCAATGAATGTTTCTATGGTGGTTAGATACCCCTCTCCATACTCCTCATACATATTTGTATGGCTGCCATACAAATAAAACACAAATTTCTGCATTACTCGAGAATTAATCAAGTAAATGGGCAGGACGAAGTTTGCCGGGTTAGCTAGTAATTTATATTTTTATTATATACATTTATTATATATATATATATATATATATATATATATATATATATATATATATATATATATATATATATATATATATATATATATATATATATATATATATATATATATATATATAAATGGATTTCTGTCTGTCTATCTGATTCTTATGGACTCGGAAACTACTGAACCGATCAACATGAAAATTGGTATGTAGGGGTTTTTGGGGCCGGGGAAGGTTTTCGTGATAGTTTGAGACCCCTCCCCCCTCTCTAAGGGGGGCTACCATACAAATGAAACACAAATTCCTGCATTACTCGAGAATTAATCAAGCAAATGAAACTAAATTTGGCATGTGAAGGTTCTAGGGTGCAATAAATGTTTCTATGGTGGTGTTGACGTTTCTATAGTGCTTGATAAGAGATGTAAGCAGCTTTAGCAGATCCAACTGAAATCTACTATAGTTGCGATAATGTTGGTAAAAGCTCAACTCTAAGTTTGACGCAATTTGTATAGTGATTGCGTACAATAGAATAAAGCAGGCATTGTGCTTTGCAAGAGCTTTAGGGCACTTTTGAATTGATTCGCTTTTTGTCTCCGTTAGAGTGCAGTTCGGCCCCCGTAACTTAAATGTTAAAATTATATGTATTTCTGTATTAAGTTGAATTAAATGTAGTAATAATCTGTTAGTCTATAGTTTCAAGAATAAACATAATGTGTAGTCATTGGTGCTGACAGTGTTATTAATTCACAAATTGGACCTCTAAAATACCCCCATTTTATGGGGGAACAAAATCGCGAAGTGAACAAAAGCTACTAGCAAAAGGGGACCGTCACGGAATCCGGCACAAATTGAAACACGACCACTTACGCGTCGCAACAGGTGGTTAGACTCTCCACCCCCCTCTCTGACACGAAATGTTTCCATGGTGAATAGATACTCCTCCCCTCTTCCTGAGGGTGGACTGCCATACAAATGAAACTCAAATTTCTGCATTACTCGAGCATTAATCAAGCAAATGAGACCAAATTTTGCATGTGGAGGTTTTAGGAGTCAATAAATGATTCTATGTTGGTTAGATACTCCTCCCCCCTCTCTCTAAGGGGGAGCTGCCATGCAAAATTCAACGGAGTCGACTAGAAGAGCAATCAATGAACAGTTCTACGATTGGATCCATGAACTTGCTCATAGTAAAAAATCGTGAATGTTTGAAGGTATTGATAACAAAAAATCAAATTTTGGCGGGACGAAGTTTGCCGGGTCAGCTAGTTTACTATAAAAAAGACAATAAATTAGAAATATTTTTCTAAACATCTCGAGAATGGCTGCATTTAGGAGTAGATTGATAATGAGCTTATTTGTTTTAAAGCACATCAGAATTCATAACTTGTTGCTAACAATGATTGTTAACATATAAAAATTCGAAGTTTCGAAAATTCATTAAAATTCGATGTTCCACAAAGTTTGTCAAAAATAGTTTTACCATCTTGGGCTTATTTTTTAAATTTTCCGCTTGATTTCTTTTTCATATGAAAAAAATTGAAAATAAAATATAAAATATATATATTATTTTTCTCAGTGTACAGTTTAAACATCAATACTCTATAACTCTTATCAAAGATTTCTCTTACTAAAATAGATACGTCTTTTTCAAAAGTTACACTTGAGTAAAAACAATTCCCAATTGATGTGGAGAACTCATGTTCCTTCAACCCAAACGGAAAACACACTTTCATTCGAATCAAAAATACATGTTTTTGAAATCGGCATTTTTAGGACGATTTCATTTTGAATTGCACTATACTAAAACATCTATTCTTCTGTTTTGGTCTACAGAAGTCGTTTCCTTTCAATTTGAAAAGCAAAAGGTTTCAATTGACGATTGAAACTACTCGATTGAGCTATATTCGTCAGCATCGACTTATTGTTTCATTTCGCATGCAAAATAACGATCGTTGCTGTTCAAGGTAATAAATACTAATTTACTGTTTTATATTCCAGGATTATTTCTCGACATATGGATTCCAAACTTCGAATATTTTCAAAAACTAGAATGAATCATCGTTTATGTTTTAATTGAAACTCGAACAAATTCTACCCAATGAGTCAAAATGTGCGGAATCCAACATATACTGCAATGGAGAATGTAGATAATGTAGATAATTTCCTTCTATGACAAGGAACGTTTATAATTATCACTTCTATACATGTATGGCGTTTCTAATTTGCCACCAACACCACTCAGTGCTGTAACATGCTTTTTTCTTGTTTTTAGCTAAATAATCATGACTGGAATCAATTTATATTGATTAATCTGTCTCTATTCAACAAATATTAACAGTCAAAAGTGACCCGGAGGGGTTATATGATTTTTGTTATTTTAATTCAATAGGAAAACACAGTTGGCGCTTACGTTAACCATGCATATTTGGGCAGTTCATTTGTCATAAATTTATCTGCAGCCACACGGTTATTCGCTCAGATTCATACAAAAATATGTTGATGTATTCAGTAAAAATGTGTTTATATCAACAAAAACGACACATGTTCCGCATTCTCGACTTGTCGTGTTCGATTCGCTGAGTTCTCGAGCGAACGTGTGAGACATCCGATCACGAATAAATCATTCGTCAATCACGTACCCATCGGTAAAGTCACCCAAAGCAAATTGGAACATTACTCCATCGTTTCTCCCTTACGTGGAGGCAGCACAAGCGAAATCACCTCTTCACTCGCGCTCTCTCTTTCTTTCACCATGCAGCATCCGACCATTGTACGCATCACCGATTCCGTCGGTGCCACCACTTTCGCGCGTCTGTACAATAATTTACAAATACGTCACGTAAATAATGATCCCTCAGTGCAATATTCACTTCGACCAGGACTGCCGTATTGACGCTATCCGAATATTATTCACCCACCGTTTACCGTCCGTAGCCCGCAATTGATCACGTACTCTTCGAAACGCGAGACTTTTCTTTATAGCCGCAGTGTTTTTTTCTTCGTCCTCTTCCTCATCCGGCAAAGGAAAATCTTCCAATCCCGATTCATACTCTAGCGAACGGCTTGGACCATCGCATCGGTGCCGGTGGCGAAGACCGGAGAAAGCACGAGAAGAAGCACATAAAACATAAATATTGGGCAACGACTTTTGTGCTACACACTTCGTTCAGCATTTCCACTACATATTTGTACCGCCAGACGAAATGAGGGAAATTCGCTACTTTTGGGTGGAAAATCCCTCAAGTATGCACGACTTGTTCCGCTTTCCGTGTTCTGTTTTGGTTCTCGTGTTCCGAACGTCTCCTCATGTTCCCCCAACGATGCGGGAGTCTGCCGATCCGCCTCTCCTTTACTCATCCATCTGGCACTAAGTGTGTGAGTCGTGGCGAATTTTCAGGATGTGCGTGTGCGCCACGTTGTAAACGGTGGTAAAGAGAACGAAAACGAGCGGAGTAAAGCGGAGGAGTGGGAAACAGGAAGCGGTACATTGAAATAAATTTCCACGAAACTTAACCAGACACGACCGTGGCTGCTGGCTGCCGTTACTAGTGCTGCCGCCCTCCACATGTACACCCCCCAACACGGCGTCAATGTCCACGGAGATACGCAATTTATGTTTTATTATCCTATTCCAGCGCTAGAATTTGAAACGATCCTGTCCTGTTCGAGGGAGGGAGCAGACAGAAAGGATGGGGGGCGACGAAGGATTGGAGGCTTGTTTTCGCTGGCGTTGTTTTCCGGTATTTTACGTTGCGGTCGACGAAAAAGTGCGTAAACATTGTATTGAAGAGAGCGTTACGAGGGTGGCTCTCAATGTTTATTGCTTATTCGAAATAACGATGTCGCCGTTTTTCGATCGAGGTACGAATTTTGTTCGATTGATTTCCGCATTTATCACCTTCCCAGGCCGGTTTCTTGCAACCACCCTTTCCAGCAGGAAGTCTTGACGAGTGGTGGCAACTGGATGGCCCATTTATCCCATTATTTCAACTTTTTAACTGGATTAGGCAAGAACAAAGCGGTTCTTCGTGTCTCCGCACGGAAGGGATTGTATGTGTTTCGTGCCCGGCGTTTTGCGTAGGGTTGTGTTTAGGACAGTAAGCCCCCTCCCGGACATACACGTGATTGAGCAAGTGTTAAACCACACATCTAGCCCTATTTTTTTTTTCGTTCGTTCGTTCCGTGCCACCGATCGGTCGTTTGCTGCAAAATTGACTGCCATGGCACGGAAAATTTGTGTTATGAAATTTCTGTTTCGTGCTGAAGCGTCACCGACAGCGCACATGCTGGCGCCCCTCGGGGGGACGAATCTGGGCGCGGGAAAAGGGACAAATAGTCAAATTCATTAGCACGTGATTTTTTTTTCGAGTCACTTTTTTTTTTGTTCGCTCTGTCGTCCAGAGTCCCCGGAACCGTCGTATATTGGTATGAAAATTTAATAATTTATTCATTCGTTCTTGTGTATTCGAGTGGTGTCAGTCGACCTCTGTCGCCTCCCACACTCTCCCGGTTCGTCACACCCTCGACACACGATTTTTCGACGCCAACTTTGTCGACAAGCATCAAATTGCTCATTCGGTGATACTTAAATTATCAAAAACCTAGTGTGAACGCTGTATAGATAGCCTGGGCCACGTTTCAAATCAAACACTTCCGGAAGGACGATGCGAAGCCGTTTCTGGGGGAGAGGGGGGGGGGCGGGGGGAGGGAACAATTTGGTTTTGTGGAATCGAACGAACAAAAAAAAAAGAATAAACGATTTCGCAAATGAAACGTGCCAAAGCAGGAGCTTGATTGACATTTTATTCATTATGAAATCAATAATTTATGTGAACTACGAAATTCGCCACATAGTCGTTGGCCGCAATTGGTTTGCTCGATGTCGATGTTCAATGTTTGAAGTTGACGGAATTTTTGTCTGGATCCCCATCTAATACCGCAACAGTAGTTTTCATAAGAAATTCAAATGTTATTGTTTTTCCAAAGACTCCAAAGAAACGAAGGCAATCATGTTGATGAATAATTTTTTGAATTTTGCAGAAAAAAAAACAATAGTTTTACTGTGTTACTTTATAAACTTTTCAGCCGAACTGTTATATAGCCGATAAAGATTTATGAAAAATTCTCTCTGGAAACCATTATTTAAAAACGGAATACTATAGACTATAGACCTAGTTAGGTTAACGTTTATAGCAAACATATCTGAATGAAATAAGATGGATATCCTTTTATTTTTGTGGGACTACGTCTAACTGTTCAGTATAAATGTCCTTTTAACTGATACGTGTGAAAAAAGTGCGTAAATTTTAAACGTTAATATTTCTTCCTTTATTCTTTTTTCCATATATTTCAGGGGAAACCCAGGTCCGAAAAATAATGAATTTTCGTAATTTATTTTTTCGAATGTTTTTTTTAATCTCACCTATTTATTTCTATTAGGCTCATTTAGCAATTCAGCTGTAACAGAGCCGAATTTATCGTATACATTTTTTCTCGTGTTGTACATTACACACTAGCCATTTTTAGGCGTAAGATTTTTCCTATCTTATCGATACACATTTTATCTGTTACACAGTAGCCGTTTAGGCGTTAGAGTATTCCTATTCTATCGATGCACAACACATGTCGCCTTGTTCGGCTTAAGATTATTCCTATTATTGGAATGTTCACAGTTGGGCTATATACACACCGTGACTGTTGATATGAGGCTTACATTGTTATGTTACAAATAGCACTAACTACCGATGCAGCAGACCGTAATGTGAGCGGTAAGGGACTGGGATTATCGACACATGATGATTGTTGCGTGGACATAGTAGCTAGAATAACACACAAAGATGGTCAATTGAGGGTCCTGAGTTATGAGCTCATGATTGTTCGCTTAGTGGCGGACACGCAACCAATTAGGCAATGAAGACCCACACTTTTTCGGATGTTAATTGTTAGGAATGTTGGTGCTAGAACGAGGTGTCGTGGAACGAATTCTAATGAATTTTTTGTAACTTCAGGACAAAAGTTACATAGGGGTTTTTAAAAATTCGAAAAATTGCCAAAATGTCGTCCATTTTTGTTAAAATTTAGTTATTTACCATAAAAAATCGCTGTTTAGTAACTCATAACAACATCGAGAAAATGTAATATTAAAAAAACGGTTATGTGACGCTTTAGATAATTCATTATAACATGCTGATAAAAAAAAATCAGCCAAATCGGTCGAGCAGATTCTGAGATATCGATACAAGGGTGCCAAAGAAAATGGTCATCTCGAATTTCAGAAAGTTGTTCAACACCCCATGCCGGATTTCAGCTCAATCGGAATTAAGCGAGAGTGGTGCAAAGCGGTCAAAGTTTGAGTTTTTAGAAAATAAAAAAACCACCCTCCCCCCTTAGGAGATCACGGTTTTCGAAAAAAAATTTGGTGCCGAATGTCTTAAATTTGCATGGCACGTCTAGATTTACAGGTATCTCGAAAAAAAAATTTTGTCAAAAATTTATTTTTCAGGCGGAAAAACGACCGAGCGTCAAAAAAAAAAACTTTATTTTGACAAAAAAAAATCGAGATAACTGTAAATCTCGACCAGTAATGCAATTTTAAGACATTTGTCACCAATTTTTTTTTGAAAGCCTCGATTTTACGCGATTTTTCGTTTTCCTAAAAAAAAATTAAATTTTAACGGAAGAAGCGTACTGCCACAGGTCAAATTTTACCCAACAACAACTTTTTCATGTTTTCTTTGAAAAATTACTATTAATGTTCAACTCGTAACATTTTAGTGTTTAAATTATCGGGATTGACATGTTCTGCAAACTTTTACCGATGTGAATAATTCTAAATTTCATCTTGAAAATGACAATCAACTTTCTGTAGACTGGAGTGACTAATTCTTCTGCATCTCTAAATCTGACTTATTGAATGATTAATTTATATTTTAACTTATAATTAGTGTAGCTTGTTGGAAAAATACACTCCATGAGCCAGAAAGAGTGATATTACACTAATAATGATGCTATTGAGGTGTGATGCAATAATAGATAAAAGACAATTATTAAAGTTTATCAGATTCGTTGAATATGAGATTATTTCGAATTAGATTAAATCGAAAATAACACTTACTGGAATGAGAAAAAAATGGGAAAAACTAAAAACAGATTTAGTCGAATATTTTCATAATATTTTCCAAATACCCTGCATAATTATTTAGAACGAAACAAATGTCCGCCAAGGAAAAGCACATAAGGGGCTATCCACATACCACGTGGACAACTTTAGGGGAGGTAGGGGATAAGAAAATGTCCACGGAGAGGGGGGATGGGGTATAGAATGAGTCCACGTGGACAGAGGGATTTTTTCAAATACAATCACCTATACATTAAAAATTAAATTGAATAACACATATTCAAGAATTTCAACACTCTTCGTATTTATCAATACACCGCCTGAGAGTGCTGCCCAGTCAAACGTTTATATACTTTTTATCATATCATTGATCTTCTTCAGTGAAATCTGTAATATAAAAATATCTCACGTAAATTGTGAATGACCAAGCTATTTCTTATGATCGAACTTTTATAGTTACGGGGTATGCGTAGACCCTCATACCCCAAAACTATTAAAATTCAACGATTTCATTATGATTGGGATTTCTTGATACGCGTGAATGATTTTCATCAGATATAATTATCTATACATTTCGTTATATCTCGAGAACAGTTAGTCTTAGGATAATAATGTCTGTACAGTTTTTCATACAGAAATGCGTGTAAGATCATTTTTCCAAAGTATTTCATTTTCATTAATTTCTAGGAATCAATATTTACATTTTCATGAGTCGTCAAACTTGAAATAATTGAGCCAGTATTCTGATAAAAATATATGTGGAATTAGGTAGCTGATTCGGAATATTTCTGGTGGTGATAGAGGATCATAATTGAATAAAAATATATGGTTGATTCTCAGCTATGTATGTCTTGAACTGACTCTAAATTAGAAAGTACGCTACTTTGAATGATTATGCTGCTCATTTGAAAGATATTTTTTTTGCGTAGCATGCAGTTGAAAAACATTGAAATTAATGGAACCAAGTAACTGTTAGAGGTAAAGAAGAAACTCAACATTTTGTATTTCTTATGGGTTTCTATTAATTTTCCAAAAATGCATGATAAACTGGATTGTTTCTATCAACCAAATTGAAGCTCTTCAACCACTCTACAATTCCTTCCTTAACACCACACTGTTATCCTTCCACTAATCTAAATGTTTCACAACAGAATTTTATGCTAAATTTCCTCAAATGAGCAATTGAATCGTGCTAAGCAGCGTTCTTTTCGAATTAACCCTTTGCGGTCAGAATTAATTTTCCTCGATAGCAACTCTCTTATATTTCCACTCTTATAATATTTTGTTTATAGTGAGTACCGTTATTTATTATCCATAGAATCTCCGTATACATCCGTGAAAAAGTTCGCTAGGCATTAAAATTCGTTTAGAAAAAATGTAAACTATTACATCGTTCAATAAAGTATTTAGTATCATTCCTTGCTGTCGTGGCTGAGAGCAGACAAACGACCGCGAAAGGTTGAAGTCGGTTTAAGGGAAAAAGGCGGGCAGCAGGTTTCAAAGCTACGATTTTATGGAAAAAATGAGCAAATTTTTAAAGAATGGATGGTCAGCGGCTGATTAATTCGGCGTTGAATTGCTCTCTAGTAAACTGTTCGAATTTTATAGGTGATGTTTCGATAAGGATTTAAGCGGAGGAAAACTAGCTATATAAAACTATTGCGAACGACTTGATAACATTCCATTCTGTATTCCGTTTGAGTTGTGTTTGCATTTCGTTCGATTTGTTTCTCTTCGAACATCAAATAGGCAAAACGTTCGAAATAGGGAACACGAAATTATAACTCGTTCGAAATGATGGTTTCAAGCGAAATGCAAATCTGCGGAATGCAGAAAAGGGGTGTAAAAAGCAATACAAATAACTTTTCGAGCAAGGTAAGTAGAATATCAATGAGTCTTTAGTTTTCTGAAGTAATTTTTCCCCGCAAGCATTTTGGAAGCTATCTAGGCACTCAATACAGAATGATAAGCGCAGTTGAAAAATAAAAAAAAGAAAATATTTTTAATACACTATTAGTACCCTCTATACAATTCCCGAACTATTGCGGAAAAGGTTTCGTATTACGCTGACGACTAAAAATAAAACGAGTGTGTAAATGAACCGACATTTTCTGTAACCGATCGTATTCCGGAGTGGGCAAAGGACAACACTCGACTAAAAAAATAGAAGAGCAAAATGTGACATCGAAAATTTTGAGTGATTTTTGAAACACTTTAACTCTGTTAAAAATAATGCATTCGTCAAAGCGACAAAAGGGCCTTGTATAGAATATTCTCAAATTTTGACCATCGATTTGCTGTGCGTTCATTACTTCATAAAATATTCCTAATTCAAAATTAAAGGATTATTGTTCATTTGATAGAGAATACCTCTGTATTAAATAGTTCTATTGAAACTTTCTATGAATCAAATGTAAGCGAAATAATCAGATTGATTGGATTCTTATTGGGAATATATTTTGAAAATCTATAGAAACTTTGAAAGCAAACCAAAAACGCTTTACCTTTTCTAGCAATGTCCTTTGTCTACAGCGCATATACACATCAAACTAAAAATGTGTACGTACGATATCCCTAAGCTAAAAACTTGTAGCTTTAAAATACTGATTTTTTTTATCTTCATGTCATCATTTATATCAAAGCTACAGGCGTTCCGAAATCGCTTAAAAATTTTGATCCTTTACTCCTTTAAGATTTCCAGATGGAATAAGCACACTTCTGAAATAAAGCTGTGAACGTAAATTATCTTTTAAGTATTGAATTTGTATTCTATGTGATATGTGATATTCTATGTGATATGTGAAAACATTTATTTTCAAGTGTTTAAAAAATCGTGCACTAAAATTATATCTGATTATGATTTCAAATCAATCTATTTTTATTCGATTAGTATTGCTCAAGATCAATTTTTGGAATTGTGTGGTTTATATTCGGATGCAGATTGTTCAACTGTATATTTCGCGTTTCCGTGTTGGCAAGCCGGATAGCCTTAATATTAAAAGTATTTCACAATTAAACTCATATGAAACATATGCTTTGTTTTGCTACTCATTACTCTGTCATAAAACCGCAATGTGCACAGCAAAGCGCGGCAGGCAGTAAAGTTTGCTAGTAAAGTTTGAAACACAATAAACTTGAATGAAAATTAAAATTAATTAGGCGCAATTCAGTTATTTTCTTAATTATTCTAATAAAATAAAAAAAATGTCCACGTGGACAACAGGGGGAGGGGTATGCAAATATCCACCCTTGTCCACGGAGGGGGAGGGGGGAGTCTAAAATCGTGCTTTTTCTGTACACGTGGTATGTGGACAGCCCCTAAGGAAAGGTGGTCCTAAATCGTTTGAATGTGCTTTTGTATGTACATTGTATAACGCTATGTTGTAATGTGTAAAAGCTGGGATATTATTGATCAAGTTTTTAACATGTTGTTTTTTTTTTTCAAATAAATGAATATAAACTAAATTCAATGTTGTATTTATAAATAAACTTATACTCTGTACAGGAGTCCACATTCAGCCATTCCATGCCAAACCGATATAGTAGTTCTCAGATTTTCGTCAAAAGTGGAAGTTTCGTCCTTTATCGCAAACTATCAGACCCGTATTTTTTATTATTTTTTTGTTAGGGTGCACTATATTTTTTTATATTTTTCATGGAAAGCTGAGGATTTTTTACATAACATATCTCGAAACCAGGGAAGCGTTTTTTTTCGTTTTTGAGTTATGATTTTCCAAAGTTACCCGATGGTTCAAAAAATCATTTTTCCTTTTTTCCCAAAAATGACTTTTTTTATTTTTATTATTTTTGAACTACTGGACCGATTCAGATGATCGACATATCATATTAAAGCCTACTAGCTAGCCTTTCTTGAAAAAATAACACACTTGCCAAATAATTGGATTATATTCACATACATCCAGTCTAGTCGCATAGAAATATTGAACGAAAACTGAAAACATGTTAACTTTGAAAAATCATAACTCAAAAACGAAAAAATAACACTTCTCTGGTATTCGGATATATTATGTGAAAAAACCTCAACTTTCAGGAAAAAATATAAAAAAATATGGCGCTCTTGGTCTCGAAACGATGTAAGCTATAGAAAACAAATATAATTAATAATTACGAAAAAAAAAATCCATTTCTATTCAGAGTGTAATATTTTCTGAATCTGAATCGGTCCAGTAGATCAAAAGCTATGATTTTTTGTAGAGGAAAAAATGGGAAAAAGAATGATTTTTCAAACCATCAGACAATCGGTTATCTTTGAAAAATAATAACTCAAAAACGAAAACAACGCCTCCCTGGTTCCGAGATATGTTATGTGAAAAATTCCAGAAAAAATATAAAAAAATATAGCGCCTTTGGTCCCGAGACCATGAAAACTATAAAAACAAATACAATCAATAATAACGAAAACATAATTCAAATTTTGTGCAACCGTAGTATTCTTCAAAAAAAAAAAACAGCTAATTGGCTTTAATTCAATATATCGTACATCTGAATTGCTACAGTTATGAATTTTTTTAAAAAGTCATTTTTGGCAAAAATGCGAAAAAATAGATTTTTCGGACCACCCTAAAATGGAAATGGTCTCCCTAACAAAAAAAAAAATACGACTCTAATAATTTGCTATAAAGAACAAAACTACGTGCAATGGGCCAAGTTCGGTTTCATGTTGTTACTATGGGTTCAAATGAATGTGTGGGAGGGAATGTTCATTAATTTTACATGTTGATTACTTGAATCGGTCCAGTAGTTCAAAAGTTATGAATTTTTGAAAAAGTCATTTTTGGAGAAAAGGTAAAAAAATATTTTTCTGACCATCGGTTGACTTTGAAAAATCAAATCAACTTTAAAACGACAAAAATCACATCTCTGATTTTTAGATATGTTATGTAAAAACCTCAGCTTTCCAGAAAAAAATATAACAAATATAGCGCCCTCTAGTCCAAAGCCATGAAAACATCGAAAATCAAATACAATCAATAATTATGGAAACAAAATCCAACTTTTTTGCAAGTGTAATATTTTTTTGAAAACTAACAACTTATTGTTTTTAATTTGATATGTCGATCATACGAATCGAAGAATTTTCGAAAAAAAGGATTTTTCGGACCACCCTAGAATGGAAATTAGCACCCCAATGAAAAAAATAAAAAAAAATACGGGTCTAATAATTTGCGATGAAGGACAAGTATACCACTTTCCACGAAAACCTGAGGACCACTATATCGGTTTGACATGGAATGGCTGGTTTATGATTTTAAATAGACTATTTGTGATAAATTCTATAAAGACGAACCTATTCTTTAGGGTAAGTAAGGTAATTCACTTTTCCAGTTAATCGACGATGCATTCTGAAATCGCTACGTAAAGCTAAGTAATCATATGTTTAATATGAATGGAAATGTCAAAATTACATATGTACAGGGAAACTTCGATATAACGTACCCTCGTTATAACGTACCCTCGATATAACGTCACTCGATATAACGTACATTTTACCTCGATATAAGGTACACATTTGCAAAGTGTAAAGGAAAATTTTTTTCAATATTTTTTTTCTGATAGAACAATGAATTACCTGTATTGTGATGCTAAAACAAGTTTTGTACCTTCAATTAATCCCGAAATACAGCTGGTTTTGAGATTCCGGATTCTAAATGAATCGAGCTTTAATCAACAGTACGAAGGAAAACATCATGAGAAAGGCTGGCTACGTCTTCTGATTGAAGTTATTCATTAACTTTACTAAAACAGCAACACAATAATGTATTATAGACTACGTTTGTGAGTACTTTATTATGCTTCGATATAACGTACAATTCGATACAACGTACAACTTTGAAAGTGAAATGTACGTTATATCGAAGTTTACCTGTACTGTTTTTGTGCAGAAACATCTACCTGATTTGATTTGATTTACAGCTTTGAAATGAATAAAAAAAAACTATGTAGGTCATACAGTGTAGCTCATCATTCACCGTTGTGCCGTTAATCGCCTCTGATAAAGGCTTTAATTTTTAATATTCAGTTAATCGGTGTTGAATAATTGATAGAAGCTCAACATAATTATGATGGCTGTCCACATGACACCTACAATTGGGTGAGGTTGAATTGATTGATTGCCTTATATTTACAATTGTGGACAATTGAACAAAGTGCTTCGGTAAGATCTTCTGGACCATCGACTGACTGGACGCAATTCTTGTTTTGTCTCCTACTTTACTCTCAGTAATCATTTTTAGGCTTTCATCAAACTAGTTCAGAAGAGAATTCCTCTAACATTTAAGGTCAATGATTTGTATAACTTTTCAATATGGCCTATCTGCTTCCCATTATTCTTCTTCTAGAATCCGTCGAGCGCCTTATACCGGGCTTCTGATGAACGCAATTTGAACGGGTGGATTGCGGATATTTGTGCAAAAAATGCAAATTCATTCACGATATGGTATCAATGTTCATGTGAATTTTTAGCTAATCAGTCGTGGCTCACATGAGCCAAACTTTCGAATATTTTCATTTCATCACCACTCAACGGCGAGTGAAACAAATTGAAATATTCCAGCAGTTCTTCCCCACCATATCGACAGCCCGAACAACATACCTGTCGTCAATCGATCACTTCGGGCAGACGGTTCTCTGCCTGAAGGTTCCCTGTCAGCCCGGACACGTTAACCCTACGAACGGCGAACAACAGAATAAACAAAATGATTATTGATTGATGACAGCTTTTGCCAAAAAAAGGAAGCGATACCACAGCACTTTCATGCCGAGCCTTTTCCCTTTTCATTCAACCCGCTGCAAGCCGTTCTTAACGAGATGGAAAGGTATGACTTTCGACGATGACGATGACGACGACGAGGACTACGACGATCGCGACGGCAGCAACGATGCGCTGTTTTTCTCTCTTTGGTTTGGAGGGCCCAGCTGTAAAACAAGAATGCCAAACCTCTTCTGAAATTGCAACATGATGGACAGGGCTGCAATTTCGCAAAAAGACTTGAAGCCGCGAAAAAACCAGACCACCGGGGCGCGAGCCGCGAAAAAAAAAAGAATTACGGAAAAGAACGCCTTTCTACGCGAGGCGGACAATGAAAAAAATACAACCAATGATTATTGATATGTGTCAGCTTTTGCACTTCCGATCGACCGCCCTTCCGGTCCCAGAGCCACGTTTGTGTAGTTGGAAGAGCTTTCCTTCATACTGGTTTCCCTCTTCTCAAATGTAGCTGCAAATCATCTACATTTCGCAGGTTCTGATTTGTTGTGGAAATTCGCAAAAAAAGGAATCAAGTGATTTTCTAACAAGTGCATTTGTTTATTTGATGTGATAGAAAGAGGATTGGCAGAGAGAGAAAAAAGTTCGGTTTTTATTTTTAAATAGCACTGCTGGCTGACACTTGAGTTTCGGTTTGCTCTGGCAGGAATTTGGAGAAAATAGAAAAAAAAATGCATCGAAGGCTTGTCTTGTCTCCCACGATGATAGAGAGACATTCGGCAGACGAGTGCTGCGAGGAGGTGTCGAAAGGTGCCTACGTGCCAGCGAATGTGATTGCTTCTGGAACCAGTCCTTCCATCAACGAACGCTTCCCTAGAAAATAAAAACGAACGAAATCAACTGACACCGTTCCTCGGATATCAACCCCGGGGAAGGTCACGACCTTTCCCGATCTGAACTGTGGAACGTCATCATGCCAAAAAAATTGAATTCCATGTGATAGTAGTGATGGGTCAGAACCGGAGCAGCCCTAGAACGCGTCGGAAAGATTACCACACTGAGGAAGGGGAGAGGTGAAATGGAAATGGCAGCGCAAACCAACCGGAGCTGCTCCTTGATGGCTGTTAGGCTCATGGCCCCGGAAAAAGGGACACTAATAGGAAGTGTCTATGAACAACTCCTTCGGGGTTCCTGGACGCACAAATTTTCCATTTTTGGCAGCCGGTTTGCATGATAAGGCAAGTCAACTATCGGAGAAAATGTATGACCTCAGAGGGACAGAAGGGGGATTTGTGTGCGTCTGTATATGTGTTTGTGTGCCGCATGGGCAGAGGCTCGCACGCTGAAGGAGCTGAGTTGATAGCGTTCACTGAAGTATCTCATAACTTTCCTTTTAAAATTCTTCGGGGGATAAGATTTTAACCGTGATTCGGTAGATATGCACTGGGGACTTTTTTCAGTCATGATGGTATCCAGCATGAATTGTATTCGTATCGAGGATAGTTTGGGAAATGTCTCTTCGTAGTTTGCGTTAATTTATAATCTACCGTTGATGATTACAAAAAGATATAGGAGCAGCTTGAGGCCGTCTCGGTTCTTTTTCTTCGTTAGATTGGGGGATTTTGCCCCCATTACATTGACCTTAAAGTGAAAAAATCACATTACATTGACACTACGAAAAATAAGTCTCACAATTTACTTACCGTTCTGAATCATATTTCGGACAACATCATATTTCGGACACTTTGTTCTAATATCTTGAAATGCTTAATTCACTGATGATATAACCATAAAATTAATATCACAATTGTTTCTTTAGAGTAATCCCTTGGTTTCACTATCATTTCACATGAGAACTACATTTGAATTATAACATAATCGGTAGAAATCTTACAACACTACTCATTATCGTTTGTGTTTGACGTTTCCTTAGCGTGAGCACGTAGAATTTACCCGTTCATAAATATTTAATTTTCTCCCGTGTTTCATCAGTTCTCATCATCGTTAACAGTTTACTGTGATTGCTTGGTAAGTGTTCCGCAGTTGACTATAAAATATAATCAAGTGTAATGTAATTTTCGTCCAAAAAATTACAGAATAAAGTGTCCGAAATTTGAATTCAATCTGTCCGAAATTTGATTCAGTGTCCGAAGTTTGATTCTTATTCGCTTCATTTTAACAGCACTTTATTCGATGATTTTCTTATGTTTTCAATCAAATAGGTACCAAAGTAGGAAGCTTAAAAGCATATTGAACTGATGTATTAAAAATATCAACCGAATGATACCTGTACATAAAGCTAAGATCTGTTTTCTGCATCATATGCCTTAAGCGTCCGAAATATGATTCAGAACGGTATAATAATATTAAAAAAATGCGCTTTATAGTTTTGTTTCTAATATTAAGATTACGTGCTTTTTTCCATAAAGAAAATATCCTTCATGTCCGAACGAAAATTGCATTGCAAATTTATATATATATATATATAAAAATGGAATGTTGTATGTCTATCTTTCTGTCTGTCTGATTTTTATGGATACACGTTTCTATGGTGGTTTGACACTCCTCCCCCTCCCTTAGGGGGGGGGGGGGGCTATCTATATAAATAAAAGTGTATCGCCGAATGTGTTGATAAGAGCAAAACTCGAGGAAGGAATTGACCGATTGAGGGCTGTCTTTATTGTATCATATTTTCTGTATCAAACATTTATTCCATGTAACGGTGAAACATTTGCAAGTGGTTGGAAAATCTTGAACGAGAATTGTGTCTGAAAATAATCCCCTAATAACAATATTATAATTCTACCTAAAAAGTACTAGGAATTTTATAGTAAAAGGTAATCTTAAAGAAGGGTAGATTAGAAGATCAATCAATGAACAGTTCTGCGATTGGACCCATGAACGTGCGCTTAGTAAGAAAACGTGAATGTGATAACGAAAAATAAGTTTTGAGCGGGACGAAGTTTGCCCGGTCAGCTAGTAATTAAAAAAAAGCTCTTTTCTGTGTGCGCATTTATACCCACGCAGCTTTTTCCGCGTGTGTATATTTCCAGTAGGCTTCAGTGACATTGCACTTTTTCTCTGCGGTTATTTCCGTTGCGCTTATGTTCTTGGCGATTTTTCCCGGACAGTTTTTTTCGTACGTTGAATGTGGTTAAAGAAAGTCCAAAGTGGCAGAATATTTTATACAATAATATTTTAATATTTCATAAAAAATATATATATTTTTATATTTTATAAAAAAATCTAGCAATCTTCTTGTTTGTTTTCCAACTCGATGATAATATTATGGCTGAATGCAATAGATTAGGCTAAATGATCTTGGTTTTTCCGATTTGTGGTGTTTTTATGCAACTAGTAAATGAAAATCGATTTTTCTTCATGAAAATCATATATAATCGATACGACTTCGGGTTTGCTGAAAAGCCCCAAGTCTCTAGTTGCTAATACTACCATAAGGCGTTGAAATTTTTCAAATTTTTATGTTTTTTAACGTTTATTTTTCAAAGAGAAATTATGATCATGGTTTGACCAAAAAATGATAATGGTTTGTCTGGTTTTAGAAATTACCATTTTTGAACAGAGATCGAAATGCTCGCCGATTTGAGACGAAAAACATCCATTTTCACCCACAGGGAAAAATAGCTGAGAATATAGAAGGCGAGAGAATGTTATACGCTCACTTCGGTTCTCGCGAGGAACGCAATGCCGATTTTTATTTTTCGGTGAGTTATGATTGCCGAAAAATGGTTTCGTTTTCAGTGACTCCTTGATGCCGATAATGGTTTTTCACTTCTTCAGTACAGCTGAAAACATGCGTCAATATTGGGTTTCGTCGTGAAATGAACATGAGATGGATTAATATTTGTACAATTCAGACGCTCTCCAAATGCAGATCGTTTGGACGCTGCTCTAACAGACTAATGTTGGTAAAGTTAGCTTTGATTTTTCGCTCCATATTTTCAGTACCAAATGCGAGACGAAAAAGCATTCTCGTTGAACTTCCAAGATAGAGATTTTCCACATCTCTTTCTCTCTGAAAAAAATTTTCAGTGAAAAGGAAGAGACGAAAATATCAACAATACACGGTTCATCGAAAACTAGATTGATTGACTGAATATTTATCGCGCAGCCGAGCGAGATTTTCGATCTCTGTTTTTGAATGAAAACATTCAAATTCTCAAGTAGATGTTGCATTTATCATTGCTTGAGTTTACTGTCATCATATTGATCCATTCATAATTTAGGCTTTCTTCAGAATATTGCCTTTTCTTGGGCATTTTAAAAGTGTTACCCTCAACACACTTAACACATAAATACTTTATATCTGCTATGCGCCAAGGACACAATAAACAAACTGCAGCACGCCAAGCGGTTGCCATACAAAACAACATTAGTGAATTGGGCAACTCATGATCAGAATTGAGTTCATCAAAATGCGTTAATTTAATGGTTTAGCTATGTGAATCTGATCCAAATGGTGTGCAAGCATGATGTTACAGATGTTTACAAATAAGTGTTCTAACCCAGAAAAGGTCTAAATACGTGCCAAATAATCATCGGGTGTTAAAAGTTAGCTCGAATAAGGGGCACAATGACACCAATAGAAGGTGTATTTTATAATCCTTTAAAACATGTGATTTCGTGAAAATATATTATTAAACTACTGTAAATTATGAAAAAGACAATTTTATTTATATGTTTTGAAACATTCGAATACCTGATTTGACAAAGGTAAGCTGAATTAGAGCATTCGAAAAAAGTGGACAAACCACGATCATATTTTCGACTGGACAACGGTTAGAAATTGACTTCCGATCGCCAACATATTTTTATTTCAATGTGTGTAGATGTAGTGTACAAAAATATCAGGATGAAATAAAACATCGATTTTGTTAATATTTTTTCAATAATTTTGAGGACTAATACAATTTGTTTCTAACCAACTCAATAGCAAATCTAATCAACCATCTTTCATTTGGTTCCTATAACTTTCATGTTTTTGTTTGAATGAAAAATTACTTCTTCATCTTTGATGATGAATAATTCAATAAACAATTACCGCACCGCAAAATGAAAAGTAGTGTCAAATAAATTTTAGTAGTTTCAAATGTTTCAAAAGTAGTTTTAAAGTAGATTCAAATAAATTCTGTACAGGTTTAATTAGTGGATTTGACGAAAACAAATTTATTGGATTTTTTGCATAAATTTTAAAAAGTGCCAAAAACAGGATTTTTAGAAAATTATCTAAAATTTTGCAAATATTGCAGTAAGTTCTGATGTTAGCAGGAAAATTTTCAGCCTAGTGTATCCCCAATACATCTGTGGACGTTTCATATTGATACGATCAGTCGTTCATTTTTCGCCGATTGATCAAAGTTTGGAATAAATTAAAGAAGTACAGGGTTTTCCATTTCGGGCTTCCGAAAGTATACAGCCCTGCGCTGACAACCGTTTGACATAGCTGTCAACCAAAGCGTCATATCGTTAGTTGAATGTCTGCCCTTTTACAATATGGATCGTTTTAGCATCGCACAACGTGTTAATTTTGTTAAATTCTACTATAAAAATGATGAAAAACCGACAAATGTTTTTCGAGAATTAAGGACGGATTTTGGTCGTCATGGACGGCCTACAGAGCACACAATCGCTAATGTAGTGCATAAATTCGAACAAACTGGATCCGTAGCGGATATTGTGAAACCTGTGCTTCATCGTAATGTGCGTTCGGGCGAAAATATTGCTGCTGTTGCTGCCAGTGTGGAGGATGACCCGAATGTTTCGTTTCCACGGCGTGTTCAGCAGTTGGGCTTGTCAAACACATCATTGCGGCGAATTTTGCATTTGGACTTGCACCTACAGCCATATAAAGTCCAACTGGTACAAAAATTAGAGCGTGGTGACCATGGAATGCGTCGGGCATACGTCGATTGGGTGAACGAATAACAGCAGCAAATGTTGAATTTTCGCATAAAATTTTCTTCAGCGATGAGGCACATTTCGAGCTCGGTGGCTATGTTAACACCCAAAATTTCCGTATATGGGGCTCAGAAAATCCACACGTGATTGTTGAGAGGCCATTGCATCCGCCAAAAGTCACTGTTTGGTGCGCATTATGGTCTGGTGGAGTCATCGGGCCGTATTTCTTTGAAAATGAGGACGGCGAGACGGTAACTGTGAATGGTGAGCGCTATGGCCGCATGTTAACCGATTTTTTTTGCCACAAATTGAAGATAAGGATACGGATGACATGTGGTTTCAGCAGGACGGCGCCACGTGCCACACAACACGACCGAACATGGCCATATTGCGAACGAAATTTGAGGGACGCATAATTTCGCGTTTTGGTGATGCCAATTGGCCGTCCAGATCATGCGATTTGAACCCGCTAGACTTTTTTTTGTGGGGTTATGCGAAAGACCGTATCTATGCCAACTCTCCGCAAACTCTTGAACATTTGAAAGACAACATTCGTGAAGTTATGACCGAGATACCGCCCCATTTGTGCCGAAAAGTCATCGAAAATTACCTGTTCCGGATCAAGGTGTGCAAGGAAGCCCTAGGTGGACATTTGAATGATGTTGTATTTCACACATAATGGCATAAACCAAACTTTAATTTGAAATAAAAGTTTCATCGAAATTCGAATTCTAAGTGTGTTTTATTTCAATTTACTTTCGGAATTTAAAGTTGGAAAACCCTGTACTTCAACGCATACTGTATCAAAAATTAAAAATGCTAGGGATAGTGGAGGAAAAGTGGTCACCTGTTTGTTTGGTAGGATAAGTATTGACTATAGATGCCGTATTGATATTTATCTTATGCTTGAAGATTTTCATGACTGAGCCACCCTGTACTTCAGTAGAGCTGTCGCATGTCAAAATATAAATAAAAACTGAAGTCGCTCTCTCGGGACCCATCGGGCCGTAGTTTTGTGCGCATCGTATTTAAGAAATTTCTCGTGAAATTCATATCCATATCCATATCCAGCATCAGCGGGGATAACGACTTACAATGTTCTGTTTACTAAAGCGGATATACCTTATCACATTCTGCTCTCGAAGAAATCCCTTTTGTGGCTTTGACTCTGGAAAAAATTGTCACACCAACTAAACCAAGGCCAAATCATGCGAAACGTATTTTACTACGTTGTGTGTTTCTTGCATGCATGAGGAAATTTCAATTACGACTCTAGGTGAATGAGCCAAGCTTATTTCATACATGTACCTTCTTGGATGGCACTAACGTTCCCAGTGGAACATTTGCCTTCTCAACGTAGTATTACTTGGGTCATTTTTATTAATAGTACTTAGTTAAGATTTCTATGCCGGATAACACGCTTTGAATGTATTCTGGAGTGGCAAGCTCTAGAATACGCGTAAACCACAGTGCAAGTCGGAAAGAATTCCACCTTTTCACCTTTTTTCTCCTTTTTTCTAATGATGGAAAATATATTATTTCATGTTTTTATGATGAAAGCCTTTTGCTATCTTGAACAACAATAAGTTGAACTACAATATTCTTCGAAAAATGATTATTGAAGCGGTATGCGGACGCAGGAAAAGGGCACATTCCCTGGGGTGACCACTATGCCCCCACTTCACCTATGCGTACTCTCAGAATGAACGATTCGTAGCTTTAGTTTTCATGTGTTTGTGGGTACGTGGATTGTCAGGAGTGATGATACTCACATGTATACACACGCATTTCCACATTTACAAGCACTCATCACCCAAGAACCATCTGTTACCTGATTTAGCACTACATGTCCTGATTTTGAGAACTATTTGGGACGCTCTGGTTTATGGCTATAAAAAGCAATCAAAATGGCGCATTTGGGCTTGATCAACGAAATTTGGCCCAGTAATAGCATATGTGCTTATTTTTTTGAGTTTATGAAATAAATGTTGAACACAATTGCATTTATTTTTTATTTTTGACTCGAGCATCAAATGTTTGCTCTTTCCATTTATGTATGCAGTGCGGTCGTCTCGATTTGCACTTTCCTTAGAAAAAGAAAATTTACATTCATCTTTTTTCACAAAACAATGTGGTCGTCCGGGTCCACGTACACATCATTATCTTCCTGTCCTCCATACGGCCGTTCCGAGTCGTACTTGTTCTGTGCGGTCGTTCCGATCCGCAAATTATTTTACTTCCACTTTTACACAGCACGGTCGTCCCGATCCGCACTCTTATTATCATTTCTTCATATGATCGTCTCGGGTCGTACTTGTTTGTGCGGTTGTCCTTACCCGATCCGTGCTTCTATAACCAAATCATCATTATCATGTTTTTGTGTGGTCGTCCCGATCCACGTTTTTATCATCATTTTCTTTTTCTTATGTACCCATACGGTCGTCCCGAGCCGTACCCGTTTGTGCGGTCGTCCCGATCCGCGCATATTCACTTTTATTCTACCCTTTCATTGCATGGTCGGCCCGATTCGTACTTATTATAGAATACTTTTTAATTTCAACCTTGTTTCATTAAAACTGCGAAATAATATGTATTAATGCAATGAATTTACAGGACTGGTATACATCACTTTTTTCACTTTTTTTATATCGCCTACTAAAAATAGACACATAATTAAAAAAAACTTTGTGTTGTTACCCTATGGCAACCAAAGTACTGAACTGCATCAAATAAATTAATTGAAAATTATCATCAGATATTCAACAACTGATAATCATCCAGAATTCCGCTGATAATAATCCCATGAGTCTGGGATTCAGTCGAAATCTTGGTAGTAGTCCCAGTTCTAGAAAAGAATGCTTCCGCTGGAGGTTATGTTTTCGAGAAAAATGAATTTTAATCTTCAAAATTTTTTTTTTAATGAAATTTTTTTCCAAAAAATTCTTTGATAATTTTTAAAGAAAATCTAAGTAATGTCCTACATTTCATTCTCTGACCAACTTTTTGTAGATCTTATAGTTTTGAATGAAGATTTTTTGAAAAAAAGTTGATAAAACTAAAAATTAAAAAAAAAACTACAAACCCGACTACTAAAACTTTATTTGTCTAATGTCTCTGCACCTCAGTGATGGGGAAAATGTGTTGCAGTCTAGAACGCTGCAGATAAAGAGGGGGATATTCCAAGGCGACTCTTTCAGCCCGCTTTGGTTTTGTCTGGCACTGAACCCCCTCAGTAGGACGCTCAATAGAAACGGTCATGGCTATAAAATAAGGTATGGCGACGGCGCCCACGAAGAAGTGACCCATACCTTTTACATGGACGATCTCAAGGTCTACGCTGATTCACGTCAGCGTCTAGGTGTAGCTATCCGGGTTGTCGAAGACATAAGCAGGGACATCTGTATGGAGTTCGGCCTCGACAAGTGTCGCTGTGTCCACCTGCTGAAAGGACAACTTACCGAATCCGGAGGCTACGAGGTCTATGACGGCGAGTTTATAAGAGACATGGTTCGTGGCGAATCCTATAAATATCTTGGATTCCGACAGCTCACCGGGATTCGCCACTCCGACATCAAGACGGAGCTGCGAGACAAGTTCTTGAGTCGAGTGAACTGTGTCCTGAGGACTTTCCTCAACGCGGGGAACAAGGTACGCGCGATCAACACATTCGCGGTTCCCCTGCTGACCTTCAGTTTTGGTGTAGTCAAATGGAGCAAAACTAACCTAGAGGACCTTGAGAGGAGGATGAGGAAAGCATTCAAAGAGGCCGGAATGCACCATCCTCAATCGGCACTGGAGAGAGTTTCACTACCACGCAAAGAAGGGGGACTTGGAATCGTCGACATTTCTGCACTGTGTGTTGCCCAGGTACGACAACTGCGCGAGTACTTCGCAGAACGCGCCAACCAAAACGCGCTATACCGGGCTGTCTGCGCCGCCGACAGAGGATACAGCGCTCTGCACTTGGTGCAAGCGGAGTACCAACTCAACTGCAATCTGCAGACAGTGGAGGAGAAGATTGCAGCTTGGAAGCAGAAGGCAGTGCATGGTGCCCACCCCCATCAACTGGACCGGCCACACGTCGACAAGGCCGCATCTAATCTGTGGTTAACGCGTGGTGAACTCTCTTCAGTAGTAGAAGCCGACATGATAGCCATCCAGGACAGGATAATGCCGACGAGAAACTGCAGGCGGTACGTCTGGCATCAAGACGTTGATGACATTTGCCGGATGTGCCATCAACCAGGTGAAAACATAGAGCACATTATGGGAGGCTGTCCCGTTTTGGCCAACGCAGCCTACACCGAGCGCCACAACAACGTGGCCCGTATTGTTCATCGACAACTGGCGCTCCAATGTGCTCTACTGGAAGACAACGTACCGAACTACCGGTACCTGCCTGCACCTGTCCTGGAAAATGACCGTTTCAAGCTGTACTGGGATCGCACTGTTCTGACCGACCTCTCGATCCACCACAACCGCCCAGATATAATGGTTTACGACAAGAGCGACCGCAAAGTCACCATCATCGATGTCGCTATTCCACTGAACCAGAATCTGGAGGAGACCCACGGTCGCAAAATCTGCAAGTACCGACCATTGGCCGTGGAGCTCAAGGAACTGTGGGGGCTAAGGGAGGTCCCAAGAATTGTTCCAGTCGTTCTCTCTGGAACTGGAATTATCCCGAAGACACTTCTGGAAGCGCTAAAGGTGTTGAACATCGAGAAGGAATTGGCCGGCATCCAAAAGTCGGTCATCCTTAGCACCTGCGCGATTGTCCGACAATTCCTCGGTCAGGACTAAAACAGCACGAGCATGCAGATACGTGCATTCCGCAGAGCCTAGTCCCCCTTTGGCATTCAGAAGCCCGGGGGCAGGTGAAAATTCTGGCTAGGTTCGCCTAGTTAAGAAGTGAGATAAGTCTGAAAACAAAAAAAAATTATCAGACCTACAAAATTTTAGTTCAAGAATGGAATGTTGCAAATTATTTTGGTTTTCATTTGAAATTATCGAAGAATTTTTTGGAAAAAAATCATTGAAAAAAAAATTTTTGAAAATTAAAATTCTTTTTTTTCGAAAACATATGCTTTAAAAAATTCTGAGAAAAATAGATATAAATAGCCCTTAAAATTTCCAACACGTTTTCCCTACATCGGACGATGGGCACATTTACATGGAAAAAGTTTTTCGAACAACTTTTTCATGTTTTTCTTTGAAAGAATGCTATTAATGTTCAATTCGTTACATTTTTATTTATCAATTATAGCATTTTAAATGCTCTGCCAACCTTTCTCTATTTAGAAACATGTCAACATGTCAAACGTGAGAATTTACACACAAAAATGTTACGAGCAAAACCTTATTTTTTTCAGGAGTCATACAAAAATGACTTATATTCCAAAAACTATAACAGATCGAAAGTTTATGTCTTCGACAAAAGTTTATATTTCAACAAGATCTAAAACATTGTCGAATAAACTATATATCTATCTAGACTTTAAACAAAATTAGAATAAGTTGTATTTTTTTCAAAGAAAATATGAAAAAGTTGTTGTTCGCAAAAACTTTTTCCCTGTAAAAGTGCATCCATTCCATACATCATCCGATGTACGGAAGACTTTTTGGAAATAGTAAGGGCTATTCATATATATATATATATATATATATATATATATATATATATATATATATATATATATATATATTTTTTTTTTTTTTTGGGTTTTTGAGAAAAATGAATTTTAATTTTTAAAATAACTTTTTTGTCGGGTAAATTTTTTTCCAAAATTTCCTACATTTCATCATTTGACAAGAATTTTGTTGGTATCGAAGTTTTGAGGTTATAAATTTTTGTAAAAAATTATGAAAAAAATAGCTTTTTCAAAAAAGTAGTCTAATTATTTTTCGAATATTTCAAGTATGCAAAGTTGCTTGAATGACCCATGTCTTTACACCCACAATGTTTCACTATTATCTGAGATGGTGCTGCCAACTCCTAAGACAAGTTGCCATGAAATATTCAAAGGTATGTTGACCTCTACTGTGATAAAAGAGACGAACGATTGAATGAAAAAGAAAATATGAGGTTGGGGAAAGAGAAATCCATTTTTTTCAGTAGCTCATATAATTTCAAGATTTCATTTAGTGTGACATTTCACACTAAAAAAAAAAATTTTCACTGTTTTTTGTTTGTTCCATTCTGCTGTGAGTTACAGAGTTTTAACAACATAAAGAAAATTTGGTACATTTTGTACTTTTCTTTACAAAAAAGCCAGCTAGGCCGATGAAATTGTGAATGGTGTGCCGATACTGTAACAGTTAAGTACATGCAATTTATTTTTTTATTTTAATATTTTTTTTTAATTTCGTCGTTCATCTTGCAATAGTTACTAGATCACTTGACGACCCGACGTATGATAGGGAACCCGATAATGTTGAAACGTAATTTTTTGTGTCGTGAAAACAATAATAAAATATAGATTTGGTCCTCGTGCTGACCAGCGAAAAATCTGAAACTATCTTATTCAATTGAAACAATCAGAAAAGGCAAAACAGGTGTCCAATCACTGTTAAAAAATAAATCTGAATTAAGGTAACGCTAGTGAATTTCATAAACCTATACAAAAAATTGAAAAACCAACATTCAAAAGTTTTGAGAACGGTTCTACTAAGAAAACATTTTAAAAGGAAGAACGTAAAAATTCGCAAGGGAGTAATGTGAAATTTTTTTAGCTTATTGATAGTGAATATCTACGATTAAAATTTACCTGGATATACATATGTCTCCCCTGAAAGCATAATACATTCAGTTAAATTGATGGATGAAATAAAAAACTAACCCTCTTAAAGCTCGCATTGAACGGGCGCCTCATTTTTATATCTACTTATCCGAAAGCCACCAAATCGTCTCGATGCTTACGCGGACATAAGTATGACAACCGTAAGAGTACTTTTCAGCTGACGACAGCTTTGACATCCTATCACAGGGTAGAGCAAAGTGGTAAGCAAAATGGAATCGAACTGCCGAAGGACACTTTTGGGATGGACCGATTCGACGACCTTTGCACACACCTTGTTTTTCAGGCCGTCAGTAATACACTCACACATACGCTTCAGTGTGGGGCGATGTCCTGGAACGCCGTGGACGAGGGGATAATCAGCCCGATAGTAAAGGTATAAATTTTATCAGATTATTTGACGCTGGAGAGAATTTGTGGCGCTGAGGCTTTCTGGTCGCGCGATAAGAGGGAACGAAATGTGTTTCCGATTCAATCATAGAGACGAAAGACGCGGCGGCAAAATGAGTGTACCCAAGTTCGAGGATAATCTCTGGGCTGTCGCGTTTTGTTCTTGCAGTGCGTGGCTCAATAAAGTGGTCGTAATTTTCCCCCAACCGCCGGGTCCCGAAAGCCCGCCAGGAAACCATTTGTTAGGTGTTTTGAGTTTTTTTTTGCAAACCAGCTCAGAAACGGATGGAACGCGGGAAAGGGGAAGTAGGTATCTCTCTGCAGGACTCCACTGCGGAAGGGAAGAAATGTCTGCTGCGGAACGCACATGTCAGATGAGCGTGTAAGGGAGAGGAGCAAAAAAAAGTAGAGCGAAACCTGCGGCAGTAGCACAATAAAGAAAGCAGATTCAGATTAAGGCAACGCTATTCGTCTGGATTCTTTATGTGTAGCATAAAATATGAAACATTTGTATTTAAGTTTACGAGTGGCGGGATCCTTTTTTAGGTTTCACAGATTTTCCATTTCGATGGCAGGATAAGGTGAAGAGGAGAGGTGAGATGCGGAGAGAGATCGAGCCTGGCGAGGGTGAATGAAGAAGCATAAACACACACACAGTGTTGGGTAAATTTATGACGTCTTAAGTCACACCAACCGGACCGGGGGTGGCTTCAAGCTGATATTGTTTCTCATTCTATATTTAACGCTGTGCAACCGCAGGTGATTGGTTTCAGAGCGAGAAAGTGAAAGTAATCATGTGGATAAAATTGAACCAACTGTATGTTAATGAACTGTTTAATTATGTGTTGCAGTGAAAACCAGGTTTATCATCTGATTATCAGTCTTGAAGTGGAACTTAACTTCGACTTAAGGGCCACTCTCATCCAAGTCAACTTAAACGACCAAAAAAAAAAAAACCTCGACGTTGAAGTGACGGAGTTCTGCTGGGTTTTTCTTGGCCCTAGTGTAGGTTGTCAAATGGATTGCAGTAGAATATATTAGATTCCATTTTCAATCTATTGATGTTATACATTTGACAAAAAAAAAAAATATAGGAACAGTGCAGCATCGAGATTTCTTTTAGTATTTTCTGCGACTTTGGAAACTAAAAAAAAACAATATATAGAACCAATTTGCACCAAATATAGTGATATATTCTGTCTAGAAAAGGATAATTTGGCTAGTACTGACATTTACTGTTCCCAAGAAGTGCAACTTTTTTAAAACTGAGTTGCTATATTTGGGACATCTGAAATCGGCCGAAGGAGTTAAACCAGATCCTGCGTAGATCGAAGCAGTTAAATCATAGTCTACACCGAAAAATTCTGATGAAGTGAAAAGGATCGTAGCTTTTGCGAATTACTATAGGAAACACATCCAAAACTTTGCACGGTTGTGCGCACCTTTGAATCATTTAACAAGAAAAAGTGTACCTTTCGAATGGAATAACAACAGTAGTGAATCTTTTGAGTTGCTAAAGAAACAATTCATAGATCCACCTATCCTGGACTACCCGAATTTTGACACGAAAAATACGTTTCACCTACATACCGACGCGTCTGGATACGCAATCGGAGCCGTGTTATCAAATGATAATGGCAAACCAGTTGCATATGCTAGCAAAACACTAAACAAAGCCGACATTAATCACCCAACAATCGAGAAAGAATTATTGGCTTTAGTATAGACAATTCAATATTTTAGACCATATCTTTATGGAAGAAAATTTATAGTTCATACTGGTCACAGGGCATTAGTTTATTTATTTTTATTGACCGATTCTTCAAGCAGACTAACTAAATTCAGACTAGCGCTTGAGGAGTACGATTTTGAAATATATTACATTCCAGGAAGAGATAACGTCATAGCGGACGCGCTATCATGGATTTCACATTCGGAATTGAAAAATATTACTCGGAATGTAACCACGAGATCAAGAACAAGGATCGAAATACAACCAACTCAGAATGTCAACGAAGGAATTGATCAACCTCAGTTGTCAGAGAACGAGTATATATAAATTGAGGCATGCCAAGGCCTGAAGAAGGGGGTCTCCGTAGCCACATTGGTTGCGCGTTCGCTTAGTAAGCGATCGATCGTGAGTTCAAAACTCAGGGCCCTCATTGACCATCTTTGTGTTGTTATAGAATAGCTACGTCCACGCAACAATCATCAGCGATGGAGATCGATCCACGGTCGAAATAAGATCGATTCATCCATACAACTGCTCTGCCCTGCAGACACATCGGGCTACTGTTCCATAAATAACTCAACAATGATCAATCAACTGTCTCCGCTGTCCGGTGGTCCAACTGGATAATGGAAGAACAGAAAGAATACCCTTACGCCTAAATGGCTACTGTGTGAATGTACCATATGTAATGGTATAGAAGGAATACTGGCGAATGGCAACTGTGTAATGTGCTAATTATAGATATGATAACCATGTGACATGTACACGATTAAAATTCGGCTCTGTTACAGCTAAAATGCTAATGAGCCTTAAATAAATAAATGGGATAAAAAAAAAGGCCTGAAGAAGTAACCTCCAAGAACATACTCATACCACATACCCAAACGTTGATTCACCTACTGTATGCATACTTATAAAAAATGAAAAAAGCGCTTAAAATATTATTGAAAATATGAATGAAATCAAAATAAAAGGCATGCCTAAGATACTTATGATTGGGGAAAATTTAAAAGAAATAAAAGATGAAAAAGAGAAACTGTTAATATTGCATGACTATCATATCTTACCTACCGCAGGTCATGCCGGTATGAAAAAGACGATGAAAAATATAAGGAAAAAATATTTTTGGAGAAGCATGGCTGAAGACATTGAACAATTTATTGAAAAATGTAAAATGTGTCAAAGAACAATCACATTAAGCCTAGCGAAACTCCAATGATAATACCAACAACAGCTACAAGTGCATTTAACAAAATTTATTCAGACATAGTTAAACCTTCAATCCAGAGCGATGAAGGCCATCAATATATACTGACGACTCAGTGTGAACTGACAAAGTTCATAACTGCAACACCAATAAAGGACAAATCTACAGAAGTTGTTCCGCAAGCTACTGTTGAAAACGTTATACTAAAATATGGAATACCTGACGAAATAGCTACAGACAGAGGAACGGAATTCATGTCCGAGCTATCTAAGGATATATGTAAACTGCTGAAAATAAATAAATTAAATTCCACAGCTTATCACCACGAAACAGTGGGAGCTTTGAAAAATTCACACAAAACTTTAGGAACTTTTCTCAGAATTTATGCATAAAACAATTCTAGAAGCTGGTCAAGGTGGATTAAATTCTATCAATTTGCATATAACACGACAACCCATTTGGAGACGAATAAAATTCCGTTTGAATTAGTTTTTGGCAAACCATGTAAAATTCCTTCAAACCTAAGTAATCCAGGATCAGCAGACCTAATTTATAATATGGACGATTACTCGAATTTCTTAAAATTTAAACTACACTACAAACTACAGACTGCTCAGAAAGAGGTAAAAGAACGATTAATAAAACTAAAAGTAACAAGAGTAGAAAAAACACAATAAAACCACTAAACAAATCAAATATAGACCAGGGCAATTGATACTAGTGAAAAATGAAACCAGATCAAAATAAGATAATGTATATTTAGGACCCTACGCAGTAACCAGAGACATAGAACCAAATATCGAAATAAGAATTGGAGACAAAATTGATATAATTCACAAAAATAGAGTAAAACCGTTTACTACACAAAATTAATTTAAAATTAACTTTTGAACACACGCTAAAACTAAATGGAAACCATACTAGAACGTGTGGTGGATAATCCATCTACAGTATCACCATGTAAGCGTAAATCAATAAAATGAGCGCAAAATATAAATCAACAATTATTATTTAATAACTCATGACTACTAAAATACATATATAAAATATTACGAAAGCACATATTATATTGCGAAACACATATTGTAAATAGATGATACACGTACAATGTATTGTAAAATGTATGCACAATCTTCCAATAAGATAATTGCCAAATTACTAAAATCATTCTAATTAGTTTAGAACAATGTATGAGATACATGATATCATACAAGTATAAATATATTATTAGAGTTTAAATTTTTATCTAGTGGTATTAATTTAAAACTTTATAAATAGGGCGTGTGGTGGATACGGTCATCAACATACCAGCGCGAAGCGCGATAAATAAACACAAAATATCAGATCAGCATAAAAGTGATCAGGCCACCCGGTCGTTGAACGGGCTATCGCGCGGAACCCCGCAAAAAGGTCACGTAGCCACCACTGTCAGCGTTCAGAATAGCATAGTGAAATTTTAAATAAAGTCTTCTTAATCGAACCGTCAACGAGTAAAGTGTTTTCTCCGAAGAATATCACTTCCCAGAAATTAACAGCTTAGTATGGATAGTTATTACATTGTTATACCGTGGACTGGCATAAATGGACGAAATGATCGTCGAACGATCAATGATTTTTTACATTTCCCTCCGAACTTATTTCATCTTTGAAGTGTACGTACTCCTCGGATTATCTTTGTTGAATCTGAGGAATTTTAGGAACTCAGTCTCGATTTCGATATACAGTAAAACCTGTACGGTTTTTATTATGCGAATTTTTCATTGTGTGATTTTTTTTGTGCGACTTTTTTGTGGGGTACTCGAAAAAAATTAAATCATCAGTCATATATTTTTATTCCTATCTTTGATATGTATTTCATAACTCTACATAGGGATTGTGTCAGCTAATTCCCATTCTCAAATTTTGTTTGATTGTTTTAAGGTGAAAATTCGTAATTTATTCTGAACCATTGATCCGCTCTAGAGTTAAATTCCGACATACGAACAACAAATCATTTTTATTTATATAAATGAGCAAAATGTTTTACCAACTTCCCGATATTTTTGAATAACTTTTAGTTAAAACCAGACGCAAACCTAAACGCATATTAGTTTGCAGAACATATATGTAGTCGATTTTTTTCGAATTTTTCAAGCAGTACAAGCAGCGCAGATGCACCTTGTTCTGGAAGGCCAAAAGAGTCTACGAATCCAGAAATCGACTAGTTTTGAACGATCGTTATGTGAAGTTATGAGAGTTAGCTGAGGTCGTAGGCATTTAAAAAAAAACGAGTGGAATACATTTTGCACGCCATTTTGGACATGAAAAAGCTATCCGCGTGATAGGTGCCGAGTGGCAACCAGACCTTATATACCAGAACATATGCTTGGCTATAATGGCTGGAATATTCGCACACACAAAATTGCGATGCCCAAGAAAATACTCTCTTTGTGGAACTTGCGGCGAAGAGCGCAAAATAAACAAAGACATCCAATGCGACTAACTAGCTGTGGCCTAAGATGCAAAAACAATCACCATGGATCTTTCAACAGAAAGTGTTGGACTTCGATTTCATTTCATCAAAGGAATTTCTTAAACAAAATGGGCTTGAGAAGATTATTTGAGTTGGTGTCCCTTAGGGTTTGCACTGGTACTTGGGATGTGTTGTAAAAGAAGAATTTTCTGCAGATCAACCCTGGCTAAGAGGCGGTTTCCAGTATCCAACTGATAACTAGTCCTATCTGCATATCCAAATTCCCACCTTGGCCTAGTGGGAACTTCCGGGGAAGACTGACCAAGGGAAATAATAATGGGGAAGTGATCACCTTTACAGTCTTCATAGACATTACATAATAGCTTCGGAAGATCACCTTGAAGAATAAGAGGCTACTGTACATTACGTTATTGAGAGAGATCACCATGCAGATGTGGTATCACTTGATCTAAGCAAGGCAGTTGATCGAACATGGAGGTACCCTGCATTGAAGAGTCTCTTCGACTGGGGGATTTGCGGTCCTATGTGAAAAGTTTTCTTGAAAATGGAACTTTTAGAATCATAGTCAACAACACCAAATCTTCATCAACCCTCTTCATGATTATTATGCAATCCCGTTTAGCAAAAAAAAAAAAAAATTCCTACTATGTAAAAATTCTTGTTTATGTAGATGAAATTGTGCTAGTTTCAGCTAGCATCGCTGCATCAGCAACAAGGAAAATACTTCAGAAAGCAATTGATTCGGTTATAAACTGGGCCTAAAATATTGGGTTCGGAATATCCCCAGAAAAATTAAAAAATCTTCATATATACATTCCTAAAACCAGTGCACAATGGTCCAGGAGATGTATTTAAATGAAAATTAGCATTTAGAGCTCGACAGTTATTCTCTAGACAAAAACTGTCTTCGACAAAGTTGGTACATACAACAGAGCGCTTATTTTTATGTTATAAAAAATAGGGTGACCAAAATTGTTGATGAAATGAAAAATCTTACTTTCTTATCTTTATAGATAGAGGTAAACATAGTTCGACAATGTTGTAGTCCTAGTTATTTGCGACATCTTTGTTGTAAAATGTTTTTTTCTATCTCTTGAAATAACCGATATAGCGCCTTTTTTAAGTTACGTTAGGGGCACCATGAAAAAAAAACTATTTTTTTGCTCTTACTTTTATAAACTGTCTTCAGAAGACTTTTAGAACATACTAATACAAACATTTTGCGATGCAGAACTTGTCATTACCTCAACTTTGCTCAAAGTTATTGATATTTCTTCCCAAAAACACGCTCTTTTCATTTGTTTGTCATTCTTTCTGGGGCAAACATAAAAATGTTTGTTGACGGAATTTGAAAGATCAAACTTCACTGTATATAAGACGTGATTTTCAAAACTATGTTATTTTTTGTGTTTGAGTAAATTAAAAATGAAATCATGAGTTTTTGGGTGAAAAACCATCAATAACTTTGAGTAGAATTAAGATATTGACAAGTTCTGCATCGCAAAATGTTGGTATAGATAAGCTTTAAAAGTCGTACGATGACAGTTTTGATGTAAAATTTGAAATATAAAAGTTAAAGCAAAAAAAAACCGTTTTTTCATGGTTACCCTAATGTAACTTATATAGAAAGCGCAAAAACAACTTTGTGTGTTGATATTCATTCTCTTGACAAAAACTGTCTTCAACAAAGTTGTTACATATGATAGAGCGCTCATTTTTATGTTATCAAAAATAGGGTGACCAAAATTGTCGATGAAATAAAAAATCTAACTTTCTTATCTATATAGATAGAGATGAACATAGTTCAACAATGTTGTAGCCCCAGTTATTTCAAACAACTTTGTACAACAAAGCTTTTTCCTATCTTCTAAAATAATTGATTTCCGTTATTTCAAGAGATAGAAAAAAACTTTGTTCTACAAAGATGTCTCAAACAATTGGAGCTACAACATTGTCGAGCTATGATTACCTCTATCTATAAAGATAAGAAAGTTAGATTTTTTATTTCATCGATAATTTTGGTCACCCTATTTTTGACAACATAAAAACGAGCGCTCTATCATGAGTAACAACTTTGTCTAAGACAGTTTTTGTCTACAGAATAACTGCCGAGCTCTAAATGCTAAATGCTAAATACTAAATGCATCTCCTGGACCATTGTGCAGTGTTTTAGAATATCAACAAATATTCACGAGTAACGAATATGATTTTATTCCAGTGTAAATGACTTTTTTTTCAGTTTGAAATACACTGCCCTCATTGTATTGATGACAATAACAAACGAGTTCATTTTGTTCATATCGCTGATGCATGAACAAATTTGCTACAATGAATGAATGCGCCATTGAGTGGGGTTCATAACTTCGCTGTTATTTATACATTGAATATCAAAAGCAACAAATTGATATTCATCACATTCGAAACGATATTGGTTTTGGCATTAATTTTGAGTTAAAATTCAAAAATAAAAAAAATAGTCAGGCAGAACCATTTAGAGAACAAAAACGCCAGAGTTCGATGGAACGAACTTTGCAAGAAATCGCGCAGGATTTTGTTTGGCGAGATGGTAACAACGGCATAAATAAAAACCAACCGCACACAGCTGCCTCAGATTAAAAGTAAACAACAGCTGATATTAATTTGGCTAAAATGAAATTCAATTCTAGCATCTTGAATAATCAAGATGAAAATGACGCTGGGTGGAAAAATAAACTTCAAAACATATTGAAGAACAAAAGTTCATTTGCTCATATTCTTTGGTTGTCTGGATCTGTCATTTTGACTCTCGTTTTGGAATATATAGGTTTTCGATGCAACCTAGCCCGAAAATCTATACATTTGAGCTTTCAACACTGTCTAAAACTCACTTAACTTATCCAAATTAATATTTATTAGCTATTACTTTCTTCATAGTATAGAAAGACTTTCACGAAATATTTATGAATCAAAAAAGTTAGAATTTATGGGTACACGTCAATTTTGGCATGAATGTTAAGTTAAACAGTAATTCTGACCGAAGTTGAATAGAAATGTATCACTCTCAAATCTCTCTCACGGAAAGAAAGTCCATCTCAAGAGTACACCCAAATAAGGGAAAATTCTTGAACCAAAGTGAAGATAGTGCAAGCGGCATCAACGGTCAAACTGAAGCACGGACACATCCCAACGGGCTGCCGATGCCATAAATCAGAAAAAAAGGAAAAGTTTAAGTTAATTTTTCTGCCCGTATGTCGCCGCAAAGAATCATGTTTGCGTCCGTTCTCTTCCTCGCGCACACCATGGGTGCAGAAACATTGAATGACAAACATGGACAGAGAACAAAGCATAGAAAACAAAACCGAAAAAGGTTACGTGAAGAAAGTGAGACAATTTTTGCATAATATGAATTATTGGCATTTTAACAGGCTCAAGCTGCAGGAAGAGATTAATTGCTGGAAATAATCGTACGAGCTGAACTACCCCTGGCAGTAAATGAACCGTTTTGTCTCCGAGCGCTCTGGTATCCGAGGTGGACAGACAGGGTCTCTTTTCTTCGGAATTTGTTTGTCGTTTCGCTTTGCGCTGAGACAAGAGCGTGTTCAAAACAAAACTTTCTCTTTTTTTTGAGTGATTTACAGCTGAAGATCCTTGGAAAATGTACCGGACAATCAGAGATAGCGGAACAGATCGATGAATTGGTCGGTTGGTCGGTCTTTCGAGCGTGATGCTTCTCCGGGATATGAACTGTGTCGCTCTTGCTGTGAGGACATTAATCACTTAATATACCAGCTGTATGAATCCGGACCCTGGTATGTGCTGTGGTATTTTGCTGTGTTATCATCGCTGACGTCCTTCGCGTCTACAATATGCTCCTATCAGAGGGCTCCTTTCTACTACGATCCAGATTTTATATTAGCCTGTATTCAAACCGTTTTCTGAAGCATCATCGTCCGACAGCCAACATCATACAAAAATGCAATCAATCATCATCCATACGCTCCCATCAAAAGCGGAACCAGTCTGCTCTATCCCAACGCTCACACTTGATCACGATCACCTTTTTCTTTTCACATCGGCACCCCTGAAGCAACAACTGTACAAATCGTAGAACCATGACTAAGTGAAAATAAAACCAAAATCAATATTCATTGCTCTTAAAAATAATAATACAAACACATCATAAATAAAACTTTCATTATTTTCGCCCGCTTCCATCCCACTAGTCCCTACCGCCACTCATCGTCCTTCGATCGATTGCTGCGAAACCGAACTATGGTGCACTAGTGCCGATGTTCTATCAGCTGTGAACGTGTCTTCCGCCGCCACCTCCGCATCTGCGGAGAACGCATCGACAGAAGCAGCAGCAGCAGCAGCTAACCAGTCCGGCAAATGTTTAGCACTTAATAACGCTGTCAGTCAGTCCATCGAAATCCATCAATCAATCAACCTATCAATCAACTCAAATTGAAAAGAATCGCACCTTTTTTTCTGAACGCTTCGGCTTTCACCCTTCTCTCTCTCGGACACACTTTCCGGTGGAAGCGCTTCGGAGGGAATCGATGAAGTGTTGCTCGTTGTGGCCTGGCTGAAGCTGGTGTAAGTGTGTGGGTGTGTGCGTTTTTGCCGTGCGATGCTCCGTTATGTTGCTTCAAGGATGTGGTTAACGCGGCTGTTGGTTGCGATATATTTCTCAAGTTCCAATACTATCCCCACAGCACAGAGGAGTTTTTGGTTAAAAAAAATGATGGTCCAAATGAATCTATAAAGTTTACCCTAGGACATTTTCCCGAATTTCGTTACCCCAATGTTAACGTTCTGTTAACCCGAATGTTCATGAAAATGAATTGGCCTGCACTGGAAAACGAAACATTCTTATAACGTATGAGTGATGAACCTTCAACTCTGGCTATGAATGTTCTCTATTCATCACGCGGCTCATTTACGTCATTTACTTCATGAAATATTGTGAACTACGACGAACATTTTGAAAAAACTAATGTTTTTTTTTCTGATTGAGGATTAGTCCATGAACTTAATGTTCCAAAATTCACATTTTAGTGCCATCGTATGGAAGTCTTGGGAAGGGATAGAATCAAAGATCTAGTCCAGATGCTGTAATACCCTACTCCATTTAACTTACCTTGGAGACTCTTTCCTCGTTCAAATTGAACAGAATTTCAAAAAGGAATTTAATAGAAAAGGCACTTAAATACAGCCTAGGGGGCCAATGAAAATGGTCATCTCGAATTTCAAAAAGTTACCCCATAAAAAATGTTCACCACCTCGAAAAATGATCCTATGCCGAATTTCAGCACAATCGAACTTAAGGGAGAGTGGCGCAAAGCGGTCAAAGTTTGAGTTTTTTGAAAATCGAAAAATCACCCAGGGGGAGTAAAGGAAATCGGGCTTTTCGAAAAAAAAATTTGATGCCAAATGTATGAAACGTCGAGATCTAGTGTCATCTCGAAAATTTTGTTTTGTCAAAAATCGGTTCTCTGGGACTTTTTTCGGAGTACGAAACGAAAAGTATGGTTTTGGGTGCCAATAAAAATAGTTAACTCGATTTTTCATTCGGTACTTGCTACGAAATGTTGATTTGCACGAAAATATACCCCATGCAAAATATTAGCTCATTCTGACTTCATTTACTGGTGTCACAAACGTTGAAATTTCAGTTTTTTGTAAACCTAAAAAAAAACACCGGAAATCAGAAATCAGGAAATCAGAATCGAAGAATCTGTATCAAATTTTGTGTGAAAAACTGAAATCGGATATAAGAAATCCGAGGGTATACAAAAATCGTGATACTATTAGAATATCCCATTCCCGTGATACTATTCTCTATCCCATTTCATTAAGCATTTCCATAGCCATAGCCGATTTTGCTTTAGCATTACGAAGGGATTTCTATATAGGCAATAGTAAAAAATCGAAGATGAACCAAAATACGTGTAAGAAAAGCAGTTGTCAAAAATTAACTGAACATTCAAAATAGCCGTACTTGTCAGCATAAGTGAGAGGCATGAGTACCAACATAATGCCACAACAAAATCTAGAATCGAATATACGTAACCCGCGTAAGGTCACGATACTTTTTGAACAGCTTTTTTGAAAGTTTTAGTTGGCACCCCGTTCACTATACTGATCATTATACAGTCAATTGCAGAGAAATCAATATTAAGATTTCCCCTGAACTCATCATCCACGCTTGGGAATAAATCTTTATTCACCAAATGGACGAATTGTTGAGTATTTTTCTAATTTTTTTTTTATCCCATTTATTTATTTAAGGCTCATTAGCATTTTTAGCTGTAACAGAGCCGAATTTTAATCGTGTACATGTCACATGGTTATCATATCTATAATTAGCACATTACACAGTTGCCATTCGCCAGTATTCCTTCTATACCATTACATATGGTACATTCACACAGTAGCCATTTAGGCGTAAGAGTTATTCTTTCTGTTCTTCCATTATCCAGTTGGACCACCGGACAGCGGAGACAGTTGATTGATCATTGTTGAGTTATTTATAGAACAGTAGCCCGATGTGTCTGCAGGGCAGAGCAGTTGTATGGATGAATCGATCTTATTTCGACCGTGGATCGATCTCCATCGCTGATGATTGTTGCGTGGACGTAGCTATTCTGTAACAACACAAAGATGGTCAATGAGGGCCCTGAGTTTTGAACTCACGATCGATCGCTTACTAAGCGAACGCGTAACCAATGTGGCTACGCAGACCCCCATTTTTTCTAATTTTGATGTTATTTGATTCGATTATAGATAGCTTTACTATAGTCTGTAGTAACTCTATAGTAATCTGACGAGCAAATGTTATATACAATCTAATTATATCGACTTTGAATTCAAAAAGTTTCTTTTGGGTAATCTACGCTCAGAAACGTATTGCTTCATCCATAACTCTGCAGCTACTTCTAAATACATATCATACATTTATAACGGATAATTTTTATTTTGATAAACTAAAAAGTACAAAAATCAGGAAAAATCAGGATCATTCCTGGATAATCAGGCAAAACTAAATGTTTGTTAGATAATCTGGGAACGTGACAAAAAGTCTGTATTTATCAGTCTGTAAAATATCAGCTCAATCGGACTTAAGGAAGAGTAGTGCAAAGTGGACAAAGTTTGAGTTTTTTGAAAATCGCAAAATCACCCAAGGAAGGAGTAAATGAAATCGAGGTTTAAAAAATAATACTGTCATCTCGAAAAAAAAAGTTTGTCAAAACTCGACACTCTGGGATCGAAAAATCAACGGAATCGGGATTTTGAAACCCCATCAAGTCGATGGAGAGGAGTTCGAAAATTGCATTTCAAATGAAACAACCTTATAAGCTGCCGGTGAGAGATGTGTTGGCTCGGTTAGACCTTGATTACATGTCCCATATATATGTTTTCCTTAAAGCTATAGATCTTCGTGTGTGATTGTCCCTACATCCTTATACCCTCCTTTCCTTCCTTTGCGGGTAATTCGTCCCCTTGCTATAAATAGTAGAATAAGTTGAAATGTAAATAAACTATAGATATACGAATAGATTTAAGAATTGAGTGCTCATCAACATTGTTACAATTTCCTTATATCCCATCCTTCTCCTAAAAATATGTCACCCTTCTAAACTCGAGTACACCGCGAGTAATCGGTTTTCCACCTTACTAACCATAGATGTAAGAAAATTGTTTATATATATATAGTTTTAAAAATATATTTAAGAATTCGGCTCCTTTAAACTTGAGTAACTGAGCCTGTAAAAATAAACGAATTAATAAAAAAAAACCTTATAAGCTAAGGAGGAATTTCATGCCAACTCGTCTTAGGAGTTGGGAGCATTATCTCAGATAGTAGTGAAACGTTGTGAGTGTAAAGACATGGGTCATTTAAGCAACTTTGCATACTTGAAATATTCGATAAAGAATTAGATTACTTTTTTTTAAAAGACAAATTTAGTTTCTTATTTTTTTGGAAAAATTTATAATTTAAAAACTATGATACCTACACAATTCTTGTCAAAGGACGAAATGTACGAAATTGTTCAAATTTTTACAAAAAATACCAACATTTTTTTTGAAAAAAAATTTTGTTGACAAAAAAGTTATTTTAAAAATTAAAATTAATTTTTCTCAAAAATGTATTTTTTCTAAATTCCCAAAAATATATATTTGAGAAGCCCTTAAAATTTTCAACAAATCGTTCATACATCGGAAGATGGGCACTTTTACAGAGAAAAAGTTTTTCGAACAACAACTTTTTCATGTTTTATTTGAAAAAAATGCAATTTATTCTAATTTTGTTTAAAGTCAAGATAGCGATATAGCGTATTCGACAAAGTTTTAGACCTTGTTAAAATATATACTTTTGTCGAAAACATCAACTTTCTATCTTTTATAGTTTTTGGAATATAAGTATATTTTGGAATAAATATACAAAACTCCTGAACTCCTGAACAAAATAATGTTTTGATCGTAACATATTTGTGTGTAAATTCTCACGTTTGACATGTTCTTGATATGTTTCTAAATAGAATTCATTTTTATGTATAAATTATCGCAATTTATATGCTCTGCTAACTTTTATCTATTTAGAAACATGTCAAGAACATGTCAAACGTGAGAATTTACACACAAAAGCAGTGTTTGCCAAATGATCCACTCATTGAAAAAATCGCTTTCGTTCGTTCAAATATGATCTTTCAGGAAACATTTCCCCCAGCGGTATTCTATTGTTGTTATGTGCTGCAAATCACGACACAAAAGAGAACGAGACAACTCTGCATCGGCTCGCACTTCATTGCACACCAGCATGCAAGCAAAGCTATCATATCGGCGCATCGAACAGATTGGTGTCGTGGTTGTCGTCGTACCTTACTGATAGGAAGCTTCGTGTCAAGCATGGCTCTAGCGTATCATCATCGTTTGTGAGCGTATCTGGTGTCCCACAAGGAAGCAATTTGGGACCTTTATTGTTCGTGTTATATTTCAATGACGCTGCATCTTCGTTAGGCTTCAAGAACAAACTTATGTATGCAGATGATTTGAAGATCTATGTCGTGGTACGTTGCATCGGGGATTGTCTACGTCTTCAAAGGCTACTCGATGAGTTTGTTCACTGGTGCCGCAAGAACAAACTTGTTATTAGCATCGGTAAATGCCATGTAATGACCTTTCATCGATCCAAGGACCCAATCATTTTTGACTATCACATCGTTGAAAATGTTCTTGAGAGAGTAGATGAAGTGGTAGATCTTGGCGTAGTGCTGGATCCTAAACTTTCCTTCCATTCTCATTATACCTGGACCATATCTAGGGCAAACCGACAACTTGGTTTTCTATTCAAGATTGCCAAAGATTTCAAGGACCCGCATTGCCTAAAAGCATTGTATTGCTCTCTTGTTCGCCCGATCCTGGAGAATTCATCTGCTGTTTGGGCTCCTAATGATGTCACGTGGAACCTAAGGATTGAACAAGTGCAAAAGAGGTTTGTACGGCTTGCGCTCAGAAATTTACCGTGGCGTGACCCATTGAACCTACCAGCATATGCTGACAGGTGTCGCTTGCTTGGACTTGAAACACTCGATCGGAGACGAAAGATTCAACAAGCGACGTTTGTAGTTAAACTACTCAATGGCGATGTCGACTGCTCGTATCTCCTATCGCTTTTGGACTTTCGAGCCTCGGGTAGGATGCTGAGATACCGATCCCTAATGCAGCCGGGATTTCATCGTACTTTGTATGGATACAACCAACCTGTTTGTGCAATGATCCGCATGTTTTCGTCCGTTGAATCAGTGTTTGAATTTGGAATATCCACGTCACAATTTGTTAATAGTATTAGAAGACTGCATGTATTTTAAAACGTGATAGATTATTCATTAAGACTATTTCTGTCAGATGAATCAATAATAATAAAGAATAAAGAATAAAGAATAAAGAATATACGCTTTCGGTGTAGAAAGCTTATTTTCTTCTTTGCCTCTAACATATGCATACCGACCTCTCAATGCATCATGAAACAGCAGGATCGTACGGACAACGCAAAGCGAAAGATTCATATTCAGCTAATGTAGCAGATCCTGATTTTTAAGTCTCAGAGAGTGCAAACTATATGATTATTTAGCTCGATAGAGGCTAAGAGAAGGGTAGTCAGATTAAATTTTCCATTTTTAACGCCTCTATCCCTTGAAATGTGTATATTCATATAGACCGCATAGTTTTACAAGCAACACTGCTCTCTTTCCCCATTTATTGCTCTCCGCAAATGGTGACCGAATGATGACGTAATTTTTCTTGTATCATTTATTGCTTTGCACTTGCCTGTACAGTGGGTTTCGCTATAGTAGAGCGGGACGATATATGCGGTTCAAACTTGTATGCAGGCTTCGAAAATGGTATGCGATGTTTGATACAGATCGGATATGCAATCAACAGTCTTCGTTCCTCTCTCAGTTTAATCACTAAATATTACACAAGTGATTACTGACATTCATACAAGTATGTGAATGATCCTCTCATATTTGGTTATATGTACGTGAGAGTTTACTTGCATGACACATTGTGTATCATTCGATTTTGATCGAAATCCAAACACTGCACAAAAGTGTTACGAGCAAAACATTATTTTGATGTCTTCGACAAAAGTTTATGTTTTAACAAAATTAGGATAAGTTGTATTTTTTTCAAAGAAAACATGAAAAAGTTGTTGTTCGAAAAACTTTTTCCCTGTAAAAGTGCCCATCTTCCGAAGTATGGACGACTTGTTGAAAATTGTAAGGGCTATATATATATATATATATATATATATATATATATATATATATATATATATATATATATATATATATATATATATATATATATATATATATATATATATATATACATATATATATATATATATATATATATATATATATATATATATATATATAGGGTTTGCTAATTGGGAATTTTAAAAAATACGTTTTTGAGAAAAATGAGTTTTAATGTTTAAAATAACTTTCTTGTCAACGAATTTTTTTTTTTCCAAAAGATTTTTGGTATTTATTTGGGAAAATTTGAATTATTTCCCACATTTCATCCTTTGACAAGAATTTTGTAGGTATCATATTTTTTAAATTTGACAAAAAAAATGGCTTTTTCCAAAAAGTAGTCTAATTATTTTTCGAATGTTTAAAGTATGCAAAGTGGCCGAAATGACCCATGTCTTTACACCCACAACGTTTCACTATTATCTGAGATGATGCTGCCAACGGCCAGTCGAGTTGGCATGAAATTCGTCTAAGATAAAGTCGATAAAGTTATTACTTAGGATGAGAAAAACGGAATGTCATTTGAAAAAAATCCTTCTGCGAGAAGTACGTAGAAATATTTTAGAAAAAATCATTATTTCACAGAATATTAGCTTTTAATGTTTGCATTGTTCCGTATTATGCACATTAGAGTGCCAATGAATTTATGGAAAAAGAGTGGTTTTAAAATTTTCGAAAGGGACTTCCTGCATAATGTTGATTCCCGCGAAAAAATACACTATGTAAAATTTCAGCTTTTGTTTTTACTAGTGTCGCAAATATGTCAAAGTTTGAGTTTTTTAAAGCCGTAAAATTACCCAAGGGATATTATCAAAAATTGACTCTCTGGGACTTAGATAAAAAACGAATTTGAGATGGCAGATCTCGACGTTTCATGCAATTTGAAGACATTTGTTATCAAACATTTTTTTAGAAAACTCCGATTTCATGTACCCCCTCTTTGGGCGAATTCACCGTTTTCGAAAAACTCAAGCTCTGACGTCTTTGCGACACTAGTAAATAAAGTCCAACTGAGTTAAAATTTTGTATAGCATATTTTTACGCGAGAATCAACATTTTTAAGGAAGTCCCATTCGTAAATTACAGATGACCATTGGCACTCTAACGCACATCGTCATTCATGAATTTGTTTTTAAACTGATTTAAATAATAATTTGCCAAACAAGTTTTATGAAATTTATTCTGCGATAATATCGTGTCATATGGTAATGCTGATTAGACATCTTTTGAGAATTTTTCAAAATCTTTTGGACTATCCAAGCAGACTTAAATGTTTATCACTTATTTTCTATTTTTTGGAACAATCTCAACAGTCCTACCCCAACATTTCCCAGCATGGAAATAACGGACAAAAAAGTGAGAAATGTCATTTTGTTGGTTTTTTTTAAGAGGGCAAAATACATGAAAACCGCTGGTAACCGTATTTGCTATCTTTTTCCACTACTTTTACATTTGAGCGCATTAAACAGCCAAGCGTAAAAGGGATGTTGCGGAACAATGAATCAAGATTCCGCATTAGTCAGTAGCGATTGAACCTTCCTCGGAAACGAATGTGTCAAAAAATTCGACAAAAAATTGGAGTCACCGGGAATGTGATGCAGTCATCTTCCTTGTTTGTAAAGTTCGACGATCGACGGGTTAGGAGATTCAATGGATGTCTGTGTCTATCACTTCCAAATCTCAAAGTAAGGAAATGTATGTTCCTCAACAAATATATTGATTGCATGATGAGAAGCAATACTACGATTCAAAAGCTAGAACTAGTGTCGAGGCTTCAAGTGAGCCCAACTTGCCAAATGAATTATTCCATCTCAAGCATCACTTGTATGCACGACAGAAGGACGCAATTTGCATGGGAATTCTTCCTCGCGTGGTACCGTATTTATGCTTGCTCCCAGAGGGTCTCTCGGAAGGGGCGGGTGATTTCATCCGAAGGTCGTCTTGAAAATAGCCAAGGCGCTTGCAGTGGACGTATCGGAAGTAGCGAGAGGGGAAGAAAAGTACCATGTAAAAATCCCCAGAGCCGGATGGAAGCGAAAAGTTTTGCGACTCACTTCAGCACCAAACTCTATCCTCAGATGCCGCACTCTTCCAGGGCACAAAAGCTAGCAAAAAGGAAGCCAAATTTTGCACTCAACTGATTTTGAAAATTTGATTTTTGTCCATCAGTGCCCAAACTTGGGCAGCGCTCTGAGCTGGGCGTTGATGTGTTTCAAGTGTTTTTCCTCAACTTTTCATGGCTGAAATGACTTCTTTGTTTTGACATCGTCCGAAATTTGGCTTCCTTCCACCCCACCAACACCTCCACCGTCGATCGCCCCCTCGCTGTTGTCATAATCAAGGGCTAGCAAATTGAAACTGGTCATTTGCTGTAAGTTCAAGAAGCGAGTGACATCCGTCAATCAGACTGCCAGCGACAGAAGATGGAAGGAAAAGTTTTGGTCCCATTCCATGTCGTCCTGCAGTGACCCTTCTTTCCCGTACGGAATTTCTTACCTTTTTGATGATGATGATGATGATGGCGCAGGGTGGTGAAAAGTGGAAGCAGCGAATCAAGAGAAAGAAAAAAAAACAGCACCAAGAAGGAAGGAAACTTTTTTTGTCGTCCTTCTAATTATCACAAGATGTCATGAAATGTTTGACAAGAAGAACTGAAGTATTGACGAAGCGAGGTGGGGGCGGCGGCGGAGGCGGCGACGGCTGTTGACCGCCCGGCCCGAGAGATTGACACCGTCGTTACGAGAGTTTTAATTTGACTGCTAATTACGATAGATATTTGATTTTGATTCTCTGGTTCTGACATCCCTTCTAATGTGACGGATTGTTGTCATCAAGTTTTAAAGACAGCGAATTTTCAGGTTCATATTTTAATTTTTTTTTTCTGAAAATACTGTCCTGTAAAAGAGTGTTATTCATATAGATTTTTTTATAGGGCGCCGTAAACTCTGCTCAACATCAAGCCTAATTAAAACACCCCAGCGACTGTATCAAACATATCATATAGCACTCCACAGTCCAAAGGCGAATGTATATTAAATTCAGAATTTACGAGCCCAAAACAGAGTGAAATTGTAGTGATTAGTTTGCGTACACATCCGGGCCGCACAAGCCAGAGGAGTGAGGACGAGCGGGGCGAGGGAATCCAATTCCTCTAAATTTATATCCTCCCCCGTTATGGCCCAAATCAAATTGGTGCCACTGCTCACTGCTGGCCGTATGTATGCATGTATAGTTCGGATGATGGCTGTGATCGTACCCCCGGTCATTTGACTCGACGTGTTTGATGTGTGCTGCCCCTCAAACGAGGACACAGTGTGCGAAGAAAAGGACACAATTCTCTATGCCCCGATAGTGGGAAAGGGGGAAAACAAAGTGCGGAAAATCACCCGGCTTTTTTAATCGTAAATTATGGTTATCATAAATTATAATTAAAAGACATTAAAATAAGAATTTATGATAATAAAATGCAATAATATCTGTATCAGAAGAGAGTTGACGGAGGACTCATCCGTTTCGGTCCTACTTGGACTTCGTTTGTGTAACCGTCGTAGTCGTCGTCATCGTTTCTTCGTTCGGATATTTGGCGGCACGAGGATGGAATGGCGACAGATTCGATCCATTTGTGGCAGTTTAATTTTATTTCATGGTGATGAGTTTGATGGCATTAGACAGAGGATATCGCTGATCATATTCATAATTTCCTAAGTGATTTTGAACATTTCAAACATACACAATGATATACGGCATTTAGAGAAAGGCTATCAACCCCTGTCACAAATTTTAAGTTTTCTTATTTTACTATTCAAAACACAAATCTTTTCGATCTAACTCTTGTAACGGTTATTTGTTGTTTTGACCTCAAAACTTCTCCACCAAATAACCTTCTGACCACCACTCGCGGATATGTTGGATATGTTGGATATGTTGGATTAGTAGTTTTCCAAAACATATATGTAATAATTATCGTCTTAACCGCACCGACGTGACGCGTTCACTTACCCGGTTTAGTGTAGACTAAACCCCTTATCTCCTTTCAGCTGATTACCATCTCACTCGATAGTAGATTAGGGTGGTCCGTTACATCACCCCCGTCTAGCGCATACTAAGAATGGTACATTATTGGTTTCGGGTCTTTATTCGGTTGTTGCCACTCTGTGTTGTTGTTCATTGTTTTTTACGGGATTTGTCCCGAAGGACTGTGGAAGGGTTTCAATAGACTAATGTGGAACCTCCCACGCTCTTTATCGTTATCAGTGTGGGCTAAGGTATAAACATCTTCGTGATGTGTTTGCACCACTTTATAAGGGCCCCTCAAATACCATGAAAAATTTCTTCATCGTGCCCTCGATTTCAGATGAGCTGGGATTTGTTTTCACCAGCACCAAGCCTCCCACACTGAAGAGCACTTTTTGAACTGGCACGTTTCGATTTCGCTGCACGGATTTGTGTTTCATAATGGTCCACACCAGTCTTCCGAAAAACACTTACATATGTCCACGCGATGTGAAAATTCCATGTTTTTGTTTGAACTCGAACATGATTTTCACTAGTATTGAATGTCTACCCCAAACACGAACAATGACACACAAACATAAACATGTGTAAACAAACACGATGTTTATAATTCAAGAACATCATGTAAAAATAATCACCCGATGTCGCAGTATTCATTGCTTTCTTCGTAGAATACTTTTTCACAGAAACGAACTTTAGTTCGTATAACAAAAATTGCATGAGCTAAGAGGCTATGAGTTCATGCTCATTTTGCAAGTCTGATTAAATAATCCTTGGTTTCGTGCAAAGAAAACATTCTCTGAATAGAAAGAAGCTTTCTATGAGATTTTTTTGCGTGCTTGTTGCCAATTGAAGTCTGCGGAACCGACTGCACAGCGGGCGACGTCGTAAAAATGTTGGCCAAACAAATAAAAAAATACCACAAAAATAGTCTTAGGTGCATGTTTAAAATCAGTTGAGTTGATACATGCAAAATTATTATGGGAAAATATGTACCATATTCATGATTAGCTTTTGTGATGACGATTTGTGAAAGAATTACAATCAACCATCCTTTTATCTATGTTCTGTATCTTGATACTCTCCCTAACATATTTATGCCATTATAAATGGGTGTTGGAGGAAAGATTAGCTTCAATGACAGGAATACTGCGCATAGAGACATATCAGTCGCCGTAGTAAGCCATTAATTTTTCGATGTTATCACAAACTACAGATGGGCAAACCGTTTTGCTATAGCAGTTATTGAAAAACATCGTAAGAAAATCAGCGCAACACTAGTTTGTGCTGAAAAGAAACTCAAACTAAATCAAAATTTCGAAATCATAGTTTGATTTTCTATTCTGCTAAGATATTTTTAACAAAACTCGGACATATAATTATTTGCTAACAAAATGAATTTAATGAATGAACAGAACAGTCCTTCATAACATCTCACACTTTTTTATACCTGCTTAGCATATCGCTCTAAAGTATGAAAGAGTGAGTGAACTGTTCAAAAGAACTAGTTTACTTAAGTGAACGGTTGGTCACTGAACGGTTCATTAAAGTGAACCGTTTTGCCCATCTCTATCACAAACTGAATGAAGGAAAAAAACTAAAAACTACACTTACACTACACTACATCTGCCATGTGTGTATGCGATTGCATAATCTTTTCTTCTCCTCTTCTTCGCCCATTTTGTAGCTCGGGTCGCGTTCGTCGCGAACAAGCAGTATTAGCCATTTGTAAGATCCAGCCAAAATTGTTGCTCCCGTGGTCGAGTGGTTAGCGTCACGCCTAACATGTTATTGCTGAATAATTTATTTACTTTATATTCGATTAAAATTATAGGAATATTGTAATCAAAATTTGGTGTGGGTAACTAAATATCTCCGCCATACTCTATTCAATTTTAGTACTTGTTCAAATAGCTATTAATAGCGAATGTTACATGAATTCAATATATAAATTGATGCGTGCACCAAGTAATGATATAAATTGTGAAGAACTCTGATATCAATCGACGTTTATTTTGTTCACAACAGATAAAGAGGTTTATTTGATTTGTACAAGATTTTAGACGAAACACCCATTGTCATGATAGGAAAGCATTTTTTCCATGTCAACATACGAGCACACCACGTGTTGAGTGGTGGTGGTGTGATGTCCAATTCGCTTCTTCTACTCTACGCACTGCCGATGCTTGGGGTGAAAATACAAGAGAAACTGAACACCATGTTCGAACATCATGTGAAACATTAGGATTAAACATCGTATGTCCAAACATACTACGAATACAAACATGTCACATTTTCAAACATAGGTACGAAAAAATCATGTTTGCATTTAAAAACAAAAATACGAACAGCAGCATGGACATGTTTATTCCGGACGCAGTGTTTTTTGTGAAACATGGAAGACTGGTCCACACTGCTTCTAAATTGAAAGCTTGATTATCTTCCCCTTCAGGATAGTTGAATATTTTTTGGAGGAGATCCATAGGTTTCTTCCTGAATTGTAGCTCATATGGGGAGCAATGTGTGGATTCATGACAAGCAGCATTAATGAGTTCCGCGAACTTTCCAATTTTCTGTGACCAAGTTCGATGATTGTCATGGCAATATGTTCGGAAAAGTCTGGACAGCTCTCTCATGACCCGTTTAACAGGATTGGCTTGCGGGTGTCTAACACAGGTGTGTACAAGTTTAATGTCGTTTGTTTTGCAATTCGTCGTCAATATCTATGAGGTGAATTGAGTTTCCTGATCGCACAAGATTACATCGGGTTTCCATGAGTTCCCATTTACGCCTCTATACGGTGCCACAGAACGGGCGCAGCCTAAAAGATCGCTTTAATTTATTATCTCTTCGGTTTCTCATCCGGTGTAAGGTTATGAATCCATTGGTGATTGGAAATTTTGAACAGCTTATCGAGCTAAATTTTCGCTCCGGATTCATGAGTACATATCATGAATTCATCTCCATGCAGGTTGTTCCTTCTTCGTATATTCCCAACCGTGTTTGTTTTCCTGACTACATCAATTCCTCTGTACATTTTGATCTGTTCATGAAAGAGAAAATCCATGAAATTCCAGATTATCTTCGATCGGGGATCGTTCCAACGATCTTCGGTGCAAAGTGTGGACGTGTCAATTGTGATAATATGTATTTTACTGAAGGGTTCTCTATGAAAGAGTCCACAGGATTTGGAGTGTTTAACAAATTTTTTAACACCTTGCACAGCCTTCAGAATACTTGCTCAGTGTATATTGCTGAATTGGTAGCGATTCACTGGGCGCTGGACAGCGTTGCCTCACGACATGTTAAACACTATTACATTGTAACGGATAGTCTTAGCTCTGTCGAAGATTTAAGATTTGAGTGTGAAGTGTCAGTGTGAATGAGAATGTGAATGTGAATGTGAGTGTGAGTGTGAGTGCTAAGACACATTTCCTTATATCCCATCCTTTTCCTAATGAAAATGTGTCACCCTTCTAAACTCGAGTCGACCGCGAGTAATCGGTTTCCTATTTTATTAACCACTAGTTGACCCGGCAAACTTCGTCCCGCCCAACACTTTTTTTTGTTATCAATACCTTTAAACATTCACATTTTCTTACTATGAGCAAGTTCATGACTCCAATCGCAGAACTGTTGATTGATTGATCTTCTTATCAACCCCGTTGAATTTACCTTTTACACTAAACTTCCTAGTATTTCTAGCAAAACTCATCATTATAATATCAGATTATTTTCAGGCACAATTCTCGTTCAAGATTTTTCAACCAATTGCAAATAACATGTTTCTCCGTTACATTTATGGTACTCTAAAAGCTTCATATGCTTAATTTGGTTCCATTTGCTTGATTTGTTCCCGAGTCATGAAGAAATTCCTTTTTCATTTCTATGGTAGCGGTTTGTTTTCGGATATTTTACAAAATTTGACCACTTTCTAGTCGAATTGCTGACTATTTTTTATTTATAAAATATATGTCTTTGGGAATTGGAACCGATGCTGATATTGTACAAACGCTCTTGATGCGCGCTGGATGGAAAGCGCAGCAAGAAAAAATCGGGGCTTAACGAGCTAAAAAAATAAAAAAAGGTTTCTTTTCCACAATCTTGCATGTTTCACTGCTTTTTCAAGGAAAAATAATTCCGACCAGTACGACACCCATGCCCAAATTTAATACGACCGCAAAAGGTTAAACTTATGTAACAGAGCCTGTACAAATAAACGGATTAATAAAAAAAAACATCTAGAATTACTAGAATGTGTTTGACTCCCGACGTCCGTGCGGGCAAAGGCCCGTATAGATCCAATTAAATGATTTGGTTTTTCCTTTGTGGTAGTATACTGCGACAGGTGCCGGCTAATTTGAAATTAGCATTCTTCGACAGTTGACAAATGAAGCATTGTTTCACAAATGCTTTAACGTACTTACGCATTCCCTTCCAATAGGACGACGGCTTCGTTGCTTGGTGTGTCTTGAAGACTCCGAATTGACCCTTTCCATCGTGGAAATACCTTAGGGTATTGGCAACCATGGACTGCGGAATCCCCATCCCCACTCATTCGCACAAAGATTATCCCATTTTGCATTTGATAAGAACTTGTTCCTCGTTGAACTATGCCGTCTTGACACAATTCTACGGGATGCAGGTCATCTTGAACGCCTGAAAAAATTGGTTTCGGAAATAAATTGCTTCTTGTTGATTGTCCTTCCGGCCCTAGATTATTTCCACATGCGGCATTTGGGATGTCGGAGCTATTGTTGGGAATTCCTTGCGGTAGGTGATTGCAATTGCGATGTAGTCCTTCACTGTTCATATTCCATCCACTGTTCATCAGCCAACCCAAACCTCCCGCGTTCGCAGTATTCGATGTGATAGATGGCACAAACCAACCGCTATGTTGAATCGGAATATAACTCATGCTAGGGACGGATGGAGTATATGTGAATTTATCGAAAATGTAGAGATTTGAGTAAGCTTTCTAAGAAACTAGACGTCCAGGCAAACTTCGTCCACTCGAGATTGATTTTTTAATTCAAATGCCTTCGAGCATTCACACTGGTTCTCGAAATTGTTCCTTGATCGAACCTCAGCGATCGTTGACAGGTGACGGCAATTGAATTGCAATTTGTGATTGAAAGAAACACTTTTCGTGTTCAATTGAATTCAACTGTTTTTTGTAAGTAAATAGTTTTAGCGCATCCCATGGTAGTTAGATTCAATGTGTTCCGGTTCTTTGATGAAGTAACTATCCTAAAGCGGACGAGAAAGTTCACGTGTCTTCGATTGTTAAATTTGACAAAATCTTGATGATTTGACTCGAAATTGCAGCTTCCTGGATGTACATTAAAATGGAACGAAAGAAGGGTGACTCCACAAACCACGTATTGTTTCGAAGAAGTACAGTAGAACTCCGATTATCCGCGGAATAGTCTGGCAAGGTTACTGCGAACAACGAAAATCGCAATAAACGACTAAAAATTAAGTAATTTTCAAACATAATTCCTTAATTACGTGTTTGGCTAATTACAGGGTCTTTCAGATTGAACGCTTACGCACGAAATTTTAATAACTTCTACAAAAGTGAGCCGATTTTTATTTTAAAAAACGAAAATAAAGCTTTTTTACGACGTTTTCGATGCGACGACCTCGTTTTCGATAAATCGATTTAAACGATGAACAAAATTATTTATGCACAACTCTAACATTACGACTTCGATGCTGTTGAAAACCCGAATTATTGACGTGGTACTACGTCTAACCGGAGTATATGGGGGGTAAAATGAAAACCTAAATACTGTAACCCGACACGCCTTCTAGGCGTGTGAGTCCTTCCTAACCGGGGCTCTGCGCAGTCAAGCAGTTGGCTTAAGCGCCACTCCCGTAAGGGAGGCCAACCGCCGTGTTTTTGGTTGCCCGGCCAATGAGAATCGAACTCCCAGGGCGGGTTTTTCTTTCTTCCCCCAAAACCCGGTTTGTTTCTCAATTTGAGCTGCGCTGTAAAGTGAACCCGAGGACAAGAGAGGACAAGATTAAAGCCCGAGAGTGCGTGGGCCGATCCCCAGACCACAAATTTCGGCAAATTTTCCTCACTGGACCAATTAGCGAAAATATTGTCCACAACGAAGCTCGCTTCGGAGCGTAGGAGTGGATGTTCAACTAACTGCAACAAAAAGGAGTCTCTTTGCAGACTCAAAACCTTTACAACAACAAAAAATCAGTTGCCGGTACTTAGGCCACACCGCTAGCCAGTAAATAACTCAGACTATAAAAAAACAACTCAACATTTATTACAGGAAAACAGCGTGACGACAAAAAAACTAATTCAACTCATTTATAATATAACAGAAAAATTTAATCTACTCCAGACTCGAACATCAAATCATTGGATTTGCAGACATAGCAATTAGCTCACTACACTAAAGGCACATTCAAAAAGATTTGGTAATGGCGGTTGACTTTCTAGTCATACTGCTATGGCTTCTCCATTCACTCACATTCAATGGCTATTGTGTGTGTACTTTTGTGTGGTGTTGCTTCTGTTCTTGCGCTCTATAGCGCACCTCTCATTATTAGCGTGTTGAGTATTATTTCCCTACATGCGCATGTTAAAAGGAAAATAAAAATGGGTACTCACTACCATGGATTTACGTGGTACGGCGGCGAAGAGCGATGAACTTCCGCTGATGACGAGCCGCCGGGAGCGCGAGAATTTTGCTGGGGCCCTCGTGTTGACGCAGAGGGCCAATTCCAACGTAGCCGTGGGGTCAGAAGTGGTGCCACCTAGAAACAACACAAAAAAGCGCACACACAAGCCATTTACCATAAAGCCACATTTTGCAAAAAAAAGCCAATGCTTACCTCCAATTGAATTTGAACTTTTACGCACTGGAGGAGTAAATTTTAAATTTAAAATTGAGCTAACTGCGCTCACTAAAAAACAAAAGAAAAAGAACAAACAAAGAAAAAAAAACACAAATGAGCTACAGTAACTATGGCGTGAAAAGTACCAACTACCTTTGAACTACTCGCGATTTCACAAACGGAACTACACACTGCTGCCTCTTCCACGGGCCAAGTTGAAATGGAAGAATATTTCTTCGAAGTCCTCAGATCAGCGCAATGATCAAAAGGACCGGAACTACGCAATTATTAACGATATTAATAATACGTAGTCTTACCCTCAACCCCCTTGCCTACATCTGTCCACTTTTCAAACATTTTCGGGCGATTATCTTTAATCTCCCGAGCGCAGCTTAAATCGAGTCGCTCGCCGGATTCCGAATTCAAATACCAAGAAAACCCGCCAAAAACTCTCCCGGTTAAGGAAACGTGAATTTCTTAGAAAAAACTCACACGAGTGTCGAAGACATTTTCTGAGACGTGTCTTGGCTAAATTGAGCCGTCGAGTTACATCTGGCACTCAATTATAGCTAGCAGTGAAATCGGAAAGGGGAAAAGCATTCGCTTTGCAGTTCATCCGAAACATACACATATGAAAAGACACTCAGATTCTACACACGGGAGTTGTGTTGAAACTGACGTTCATACTCATAGAAACGAGGGGCTCAACAATACTAAAATCAGTGCAGCGCTACAATACAGAACATGCAGGAAAAAATGAAAGATTCCGAATGCTTATAACTCGAACATTTATCGGAAAGATGTGCGCATCAATTGATAGGGAATATTTCTACGCTTCTATCGCAATTAATAAAATGTTATTTTTCATTAGATTAACAATGAAAAACCTGTAAAATGTTAAGCGTTATCTAAACGCTCTAACTGCCTCGTTTTGATTGGCCCGATTCACGGTTTCCCTAATACAGCCATCAAAACCAAGCAGCCTTGGGGAAATCGGCATTGCAAATACATGAAAGTAGGGGGTATTTTTGTTCCGACTGAAATGTGTTTCCCTAACACAGATTTCAAATCCATGGAGCGTAGGGAAATTGACATTGCAAATACATGCAGGTCGGAGGTATTTTTGTTCCGACTAAAGTATCTTTCCCCAACACAGACTTCAGAACCAAAGTGTCTGGGGAAATCGGCTTTGCGAATAAATGCAAACTGCGAGTACTTTGTATTCGCTTGCCTTGGTGCAAACTAGAATATTTTTCCTTAACAAGGTCTCCTAAACATAGGACCCTGGGAAAATCGTGCAGACTAAACTAGAGGCGAATGAATTTTCAGGTTTAAATCCTCTATAGTATAAAAAGTAGAAGTTGAAGTTGTTGGTTCATGCAAGCTGGGGGTACTTCTGCACCCGCATGTTTTTTTTGTACTCCGAAAAGTGTTTTCGTAACACGGATTACAAAAGCGGGTACGAACACAACGCTTTGGATCGGTTATTCATGATTGCATTGAAGGATATGCCTTCATATCTTCTGCTCACTGAATTTCTACGCATACCATTTGATGATTAGGCAAAATGCTGATAACCATTTGCTGCGATAACGCCTATTGATTAAACAATATGCGTTCGACGTGCATGTCAAAATCGAGACCGAGTGCCTGAAGTTCATCAAATCAAGCAAATTCGCGGTTCGAGAAGTCTTACACTTGAGAGATGCAAACTTCAGAAGGAAACCTAAAATAAAATAATCGTTTGATAATTCTTCCGTTCTCATATTTTGTCCTGGGCATCATACTAAACGTAAAAGGACTGTCAATAAATTTACTTGTAACGAAGAACATAATCTATCACAATGCATGAATTGACCTTACATTGCATTACATAATCTTTTTACTCACAAAGCAAATATATTGAATTCAATTGAATTCGGAAATTGTTCATTCAGTCAAAAATTTAATCAATACAAACAAATGATTGCTAAGCCAAGTTAGTCCCACGTCAACCTTGCTGTTATATCATAGAAATAACCCACCCATTTTTACTTCTTGAACTTCCTCTAAATTTTGTGCTCAACTTAGCTAACCTACGAGCACGTGCCCTCAGTGTTCCGATTGATCCATAACAGCGTCCGAATCCATTCAGAACTCCAAGAAATTTGATTGAGCATCTGGAATGTCATTGTGAGGGGCCAAAGTGCGCTTACAAACGCTCAAGCGTGTTTCAGCAGCTGATGGAGACATTACGTTTGACAATGACACAACATTAGGAGACATATCTTCCTATGCCGTCTTGAATACCCAAAACGGAGGTTTTATGGTTATGAGGTAGTTTTTGCAATATTCCAACGATCTGGAGTTTCATAGCACGGTTGATCGCACAATACTGATCAATTACGTCGGCAAAAACTTTCGACAGTTATAATGCTACTTCATGCACTTTATAACATCTAGAAACCAAGGCGCGTTCTGAGTTTTTTTTTAACCCATATACTCCTCTGTGCACTGTCGGAGAAAATAGTCATCCCTGAGTTAAAGCTACAATATGAGCTTCATTGCGACTCATGTCGACTCATGTCAATTTACCGAAAATTCTCCTACCTGAGAGGCATATGCTCTCAGTATTTGTCTAGCGAAAGTGATGACAGGCGAATTTCGCCCCTCGTCGCAAATCGCATCGCTGAAAGGATTCGCCTTTCCCCGGAAAAAAGTATTTATCAGGGCAATAATTGATCATCTTTCGTTCCCAATCTCTGCACTGTAACACTCAGTACAGGGAACGAAGGAAACCTTTCGAAGTCACAATGGAACAGAGAGCCCACCACTGAGGAGTAATCTGTAAGCCACAAGTGTCGCTGTTTTGAAGCATCACAGATTCTGCACAATCATCACTGCTCCTACCGAGGGACACACATCGATCCATCAGCTGTGTTATTCGAGCGATGTAAGTGGAATCAATTCAGAGGATACACGTACACGAAGCATTACCATTATTGGAAGGCATTTTCCGTTTAATTTGCGCCCCAACTCGGGAAATGTTCGACAAAAGTTGACAAAAATCATTTCCACTAATGGCGAGTGCACACAATACATGTCATTAAATATTTCGGCCGGCTGCACACACGGGGGCGCTCGTTCCTCCGGTAAAGTCCGGTCCCACCACACCAACCCAGAATCCACTTGATGCATACTGTGACAGCCGAGAAAGGGTGCGTTGATGGCGGATTGGAGCGGCAAATCTAATGTGGGCACATACAATTGTGTGACAAATATTTCTAACGGAGAGGCGCATTATTTTCTAAAATTACATTTCATACCCATACTCTACCCCTTCTAAACTGGTCCCCGTAGGTTTCGGAAAATGATGCGGTTGTAAATTATTTTCAATTCCGGTTCGGACTTGCTGTTTCCGCTCGTTCGCTCGTAACGCAACAATGACGGTGATGATGATGATGATGATGATGATGGTCGAAAAACTTTGCGAAACCTGCCCGGTGACAGTGATTGATAGAACCTACGTGCATTTGTCATGTGTCATATAATTAAACTCTGTTAGGTTATGCAAAGTAACGATTTGGATGTGAATGGGATGGACATTTCCGGAATTTATCGCGGCAATTCAAATGATGTGGTGGGAACATAATGGCAGGGTTTGTTTCCAATGGGGCGTAAGAACTTTCTCGTGAGCAACATTTGTTTATCAAAGCAGAATGAATTTCAAATCACGAGAAAACATTTTTTTCCTTTCTACCACATTTCAATCGTTTGTTCTTTGTTTTTAAGAGGCTTTAAACTTTGCAGTTCATTCGCCTCTATAAGACAATTTCAATTTTCTTTTTTTTTCGAATTTATCGTGTGTATTTTTTCTCATGTTGTATATTACACAGTAGCCATATAGGCGTAAAAGTATTCCTATCTCATCGATACACATTTTTATCTATCTATATATATAAATCTCGTGTCACGACGTTCGTGGTCGAACTCCTCCGAAACGGCTCGACCAATTTTAATGAAATTATACTCAAAAAACCTTGTGGGCATGAGAATAGGTCGTAAACTCTATATGATACCGCTAGGATACCGATTACTGTATATTTAATACTGATTTGGAAAGTCCTCTGCAATTTTTTATTCTGAATAATTTTGTTTTTGAATTTTTTTGCATAAATTTGGCTTGAAAATATACATATAACGATATATAACCACCTCTCAACCCTATCTCCTATATTTAATCGTAATATTTGTATTTTTATAAAGGGTGTGTCACGTCAAATTGCATCACGGAAAAAACGCTGTAGAAATTCGCCCAGTAGACCGATCCTTTTGAAAATTTTAGACAGTAAAATAAAAACTATTAAACAACTTTTGGCATTTTCTTTTTATTCATACTTCGAGCCCAAGACCGTATGCTCGCACCTTCCTCTTTACCCCGTCCATAAGGTTCTGTACAACGTCAGGTTGTAGTTTTTTTGAACAGAAATCCAATTTCTCTTGAAGTCCGCCTCCGATTTGACAACTTTTGGGTTCTTCCGGAGGACCTGCTTCATAATCGCCCAATATTTCTCTATTGGGCGAAGCTCCGGCGCGTTGGGCGGGTTCATTTCCTTTGGCACGAAGGTGACCCCGTTGGCTTCGTACCACTCCAACATGTCCTTTGAATAGTGGCACGAAGCGAGATCCGGCCAGAAGATGGTCGGGCCCTCGTGCTGCTTCAATAGTGGTAGTAAGCGCTTCTGTAGGCACTCCTTAAGGTAAACCTGCCCGTTTACCGTGCCGGTCATCACGAAGGGGGCGCTCCGCTTTCCGCAAGAGCAGATCGCTTGCCACACCATGTCCTTTTTGGCAAACTTGGAGAGTTTTTGCTTGCGAATCTCCACCGGAACGCTGAATTTGTCCTCTGCGGAGAAGAACAACAGGCCCGGCAGCTGACGAAAGTCCGCTTTGACGTAGGTTTCGTCGTCCATTACCAGGCAATGCGGCTTCGTCAGCATTTCGGTGTACAGCTTCCGGGCTCGCGTCTTCCCCACCATGTCTTGCCTATTGTAGCGGTTAGGAGCCTTTTGAACCTTGTATGTACGCAGGCCCTCCCGCTGCTTGGACCGCTGGACGAATGAACTTGACAAATTCAGCTTATTGGCGACATCCCGGACCGAACTTCTCGGATCACGTCTAAACTGCTTAACTACGCGCTTGTGATCTTTTTCACTGACGGAGCATCCATTTTTGCCGTTCTTCACCTTCCGGTCGATGGTTAGGTTCTCGAAGTATCGTTTTAGTACTCTGCTGACCGTGGATTGGACGATTCCCAGCATCTTACCGATGTCCCGATGTGACAACTCCGGATTCTCGAAATGAGTGCACAGGATTAATTCACCACGCTCCTTTTCGTTCGACGACATTTTTCCAAATTTACGATAAATTGACAGTGAAGCATGGCCAACGTGATCTATACACTTTTATCTGATTATAAGCGAAAGCTGAAGATATAATTCCTAAAAATTAAATTTCTACAGCGTTTTTTCCGTGATGCAATTTGATGTGACACACCCTTTATAAACAATGCCAAATGATTGATCCGTCTTTCGTTTTTCGAACAGGACGAATTTATTTACATTGTCAAATGCCAGATGGCACTCCGTCCTCTTCATCGAACGTTTACCTCACACATACGAAAGTAAACTTAATTCCACTAAAGCTAGGCGTATCGTCGGTGAGCTGGAAGCTTTTTTGAATGATCACAATGCATCATTGAAATTAGTCTAATCACATACATGCCCGGAATGCAAAATATCAATCACACTATTGTCGTCAATCCTGATAAAAAACCACTGAAGAGCACGTGTGTAGATCTAATGCGCCACAGTTACTTCAATGATTAAAAATATCATTGGTAATTTTGAATTAATATTTTTAAACATGTTATTGGAGGAGACGAAACAAAAAAGAGAGTACGTTCGATGGATTCCTATGTGTGTCGTTTAATGAATTTATGCGTTCAGGACAACGTCGTTCTACAACATCTTGAGCTGTGCTAATAATTCATGGCCAACATATAGGCAAAGGTAGAGAGCGAATGACTGCGATTCCTATGACACAATCAGCAGAAGCGGTTTGAGTAGAATACATTCACTTGCGAGACGCTATCGTGAACAACACCGACACAGCCTATGTCCAAAACACGTATGTTCAAACAAAAGAAATGAAGTCTTTACTGAGATCCATTACAAAATTACGCGTATTCTGTCCAACATGTTGCTGAATGTATTCGGTTGAATAACAAAAGCGAGGATTACCTTATACGCACATTTTTAGTTTGATTAGTCGACAAAATACACTTTGAGCAAAAAGATTTCCTAGGAAATTCCAGATCCATCAACTGATCAACTATTCTCCTGTATTCTGAAATCCGCTATTTCTGTGAAGCGATAATGTTTCTGATAATAAATATTATGGATAAATTTTTGGTGGAAATGCAAAGAGATTTAGATTAGAAACGTTAAGTTAGGACTGTATCCTATTTTTTTTTTCCAAAATATATATTTTATTAAGGCACATGTGGCGTTAGCCTGACGGGGCCGGGAGTCCAATATTTTGACAATTTTTGTCTTACAACTATGTTAGTAATATGTAACCGATTACTCGCGGTTGGCTCGAGGTTAGTATTACAAGTGTTCTCATAATTGGTATGTTGCAGTCTTCGATGCTCTGTACGTGTGCCCGACACGGGATACTTCCTATTGGGATGCAGCTGACCATTAATCAGCAACGCCCCCCTAGTCTGTACCATATCTAGCGTGGTGCGTCTTTCTCGACTCGAGGAATCCAGGATAGAATGGTCACTAGCCGGCGCAACCATCAGCTCGTGTAGAGTTGTCATGAGCGGTACAACCTTTGGCTCTTGTTGAATGATCAGTGGACTGCACAACCTTCGGCCCGTGCATCTGTAAAGAGTGTGTGTATGTATTGCCGCGACTAAGTAAAAGTTTATCGATCGGATAGGAGGGATATGAAACGGGGACACAACGAAGGAAACATCATTAAACGTTGACATCGGCGTTTCTGAGGAACAGGTATAGATCAAGCAGAAGATCAGGATCACGGCTACCTAAGATATCCCGGACGGGGATATCCGATTGTCTGCCTTGTGCTCTCAGTGCTCTAGAGAGCTGAGAGCGAGCAGCATGGAACCGGATACACGACCAGACAACATGCTCGATGTCGTGGTAGCCATCGCCACAATCACAAAGATTGTTTGCTGCGAGCCCAATGCGACAGAGATGCGCGTTTAGGTTGTAATGATTGGACATAAGCCGAGATATCACGCGAATGAAATGTATCCTATGTATCCTGTATCCTATGTATTTAAACATCATCGAGTAATGATATTCATTGAAATTTTAGCAATTTAAAATTGCTTTCGTGTTTGCTACTCAAGAACCCTGAAGGAAAATAGGACAATTAGGAAAATTGAATTCCCAATTCTACAATTACATCTTGAAAAGCCTTTTTCAGTCCACTTGATGTTTGCGCTAACGAAATTGCTCTTTGTTCGAGAATGGAAATGGATTTTCGTGTGAAAAAACGCACTCCTTTATCTTCTAACTATATAAAGAAAAATGAATCGCCAAATGTGTTAGAAAACGCATTTTATTATTTTTTCTGTATCAATCATGTATTCCATGTATCGGAGAAACATGTTATTTGCAAGTAATTGAAGAATCTTGAACGAGAATTGTGTCTGACAGTAATGTTATATTATAATGAGTTTTGGTTGAAGTACTTGGAAATTTATAGTAAAAAGAAATTGTGAAGTGTCAATTAGAAGATCAATCAATGAATAGTTCTGCGGTTGGATTCAGGAGCGTTCGCTTAGTAAGAATACGTGAATTTTTGAAAGTATTGATAACAAAAAAATCATTTTGGGCGGGACGAAGTTTGCTGGGTCAGCTAATTTCTTTATAAAAAGATCGATCTTGACGAATCGATTCACTGATTAAATCGGTACAAAAGAATCGATCTTTGCCGAATCGATCTTTAAAAAATCGAAAGCATTTTTTTCCAATTTAACTACTCATTTTATCTGAGTACCATCTTTTCTTTAATCATGGAATAAATTACATGATTCTATTTCAAAATCAAAAGCAATTTGTTTTGCTTCTCAACATAAAGACCACAAAAAATTAGATCTCCGAAAAAAAAGTTTTCCTGAGCATTCAGTTTGTACCATCATAGAATCATTCAATTAAATAAATTAATTGAAAAGGCATCAACAACAACCCTTAGTAGCTGTCGCTAGTTCTGGTCCTGTTTGAATCTGTACGGAATCAAATCGAAGAATGATCAAATTGACTTTTTTAGCAAGCCAAATGGAGTGCTTCAAAGCGGTTTTATGTTTATAAAATTTGTTATGCGATCTTTGTGGAGATTAAAATCGATGTATACTGAAAAACAAATTTACAAAAAGTTTGTCTCAGATCGAAAACAAATCGAAAAATTCGATCATCGAAATATGAATTCAGAATCGCCCAATCCTAAACTAAACATACACAGTAGCTTCTTCTAGATTCACTATCACTAATTTGACATCTTCGAAAGCGTGTGAGATTAAAATCAATGTACACTGAAAATAAAAAAGTCCACGATCGAAAAAATCTAACGAAAAAGATCGATCTCCCGATTTTTTCGGGTACGAAGAATCGATCCAAAAAATCGAAAATCGAAATGGAAAAAATCGATCTTATGAAAATCGATCCAAGATCGCCCAATCCTAGTTCGAATGTTCACAGTTGGACACAGCGGGACTGTTGATATGAGGCTTCCATTGTTGTGTTTATAAATAGCACCAATTACCGATGCAGCAGATCGATCGTATGTGGAGTGAGAGGCTAGAATAATACACAATGATGGTCAGTTGAGTGCCCTGAGTTATAAGCTTATGATTGTTCGCTTAGTAGCGGACACGCAACCAACAAGATTACGAAGACCCCCGAAGGATTTTTTAGCTTTGGTTATAGTTAGTTAACTGAACATAATATGAAGCGGAGATTTTGAAGGTACACCATCTTGTTGAATGTTTTGCCAATCATCGGTTTCAATATCTCGACAATTTTTTTGACAATCAGTTGACAAGAAAATCCAGAATTTTCCTCTTTATATAGTTCAAAGCGTAATCCGCTCTGGAAAGGTCAGGACCAGGGACGGAAAAAGTCACTCACCGCTCAGAACGCCGCTGAGCATCCTTCAGCAAAAATCATTAACACCCCGCTCTCTGATGAGCGAATAACAATGGCATTCTCCGTGGTAGCGATTGTCCTGCTGACGAACGGGAATCGTGACGGGCGTATTTTCTGGGGGGCCGAATCGAGCCATAAATGCGTGACATTTTTGTCGTTCAAGTTGAATAGGAATTTCATGAAATAGACATTTAAATATAAATATAGGGTATATAGAATAATCATAAAATAACAATCATAAGAACCATAACAATAACCTTACCCATGAAGTGCACCCTTCACCGGGCATCTCCAACCAAGTTTGCTTCCTATATTTTTGCAATTCCTCTGTCAATTTTGATCTGTCCATGCGACAAAAGATCCATGGAATCTCAGATCATCTATGCTCCGATTATATTCCGGAGATATTTTCGGCAGAATATGGGAAAGTTAGATCTGATAAAATGTTCTTTACTGACGGTTCATGCATAAACGGGTCCACTGGCTTCGGCATCTTCAATGAAAATTCCAGTGCCTCTTTCAAACTCAAAGATCCTTGTTCCGTGTATGTCGCTGAACTGGGTGCGATATACTACGCTTTAGGGATCATTGAAACATTGCCCATCGACCATTATTTTATTTTTTCAGACAGTCTCAGCTCAATAGAGACAATCCGCTCAATGAAAGTTGATAAACGCTCATCTTATTTCCTAACAAGAATAAGACATCTATTGAGTGTTTTGGTCGAAAAATTATTCAAGATTACCTTAGCATGGGTTCCCTCTCATTGCTCGATTCCGGGGAATGAGAAAGCGGACTCGCTAGCTAAGGTGGGCGCTTCAGAAGGCACACTTTTTGAAAGGCAAATTGCTTATAACGAATTTTTTCACATTCCTCGTCAGGACACACTCGTTAGTTGGCAGCGCATGTGGAGTGAAGATGAGTTCGGTCGTTGGTTACACACGATTATCCCTAAGGTTTCGACGAAAGCTTGGTTTAAGGGATTGAATGTAGGTCGTGATTTCATTCGCGTGATATCTCGGCTTATGTCCAATCACTACAACCTAAACGCGCATCTCTATCGCATTGGGCTCGCAGCAAACAATCTTTGTGATTGTGGCGATGGCTACCACGACATCGAGCATATTGTCTGGTCGTGTATCCGGTTCCATGCTGCACGCTCTCAGCTCTCTAGAGCACTGAGAGCAAAAGGCAGACAATCGGATATCCCCGTCCGGGATATCTTAGGTAGCCGTGATCCTGATCTTCTGCTTCATCTATACCTGTTCCTCAGAAACGCCGATGTCAACGTTTAATGATGTTTCCTTCGTTGTGTCCCTGTTTCATATCCCTCCTATCCGATCTATAAACTTTTACTTAGTCGCGGCAATACATACACACACTCTTTACAGATACACGGGCCAAAGGTTGTGCAGTCCACTGATGATTTAACAAGAGCCAAAGGTTGTACCGCTCATGACAACTCTACACGAGCTGATGATTGCGCCGGCTAGTGACCATTCTATCCTGGATTCCTCGAGAAGACGCACCACGCTAGATATGGGGTACAGACTAGGGGGGCGTTGCTGATTAATGGTCAGCTGCATCCCAATAGGAAGTATCCCGTGTCGGGCACAGGTACAGATCATTGAAGACAGTAACATCACAATTACGAAAACACTTGTAATACTAACCTCGAGCCAACCGCGAGTAATCGGTTACATATTACTAACATAGTTATAAGGCAAACATTGTCGAAATATTGAACTCCCGGCCCCGTCAGGTTGACGCCATATGAGCCTTAATAAAAATATATATTTTGGATAACAAAAAAAAAAAAAATCATAAGAACATAATTTCTATACTATATTTTCTATTCATTTAAATTTCGGATGATTGACGAGTTCCCTAATGATATGAAATTGGTATTGGTATGTATTTGCGGACGTCTTCGGTTAGGATCTAGATCCAGATACACTCTCGCGCTGGGTGACTAACGTGTTAAAATGTAATTTTTGTGAATCCTAAAGTAGAGTAGAACGCAATTCTGATTACATAGATTTGTTCTCTTATGAGTGTTCAGGGAATTGTTGAGTAATAATAATTTTTCACTGAACTGCGATCAAAGTAGTGCATATTACTTTCCATCAAGAATTATGTTTAGAATCGATAATTTCAAGATAATTTAACAACGATGGGAATGTTTATGTATGAAGATATCCACCGATATCGCTACGTTTCGTATTAACCCACATGTCTTCAAATGTTTTTCAACGTAACTCCTAAACATATAAAGGGTGTGTCACATCAAATTGCATCACGGAAAAAACGCTGTAGAAATTTAATTTTTAGGAATTATATCTTCAGCTTTCGCTTATAATCAGATAAGAGTGTATAGACCACGTTGGTCAATTTTTCGAAAATTTGGAAAAATGTCGTCGAACGAAAAAGAGCGTCGTGAATTAATCCTGTGCACTCATTTCGAGAATCCGGAGTTGTCACATCGGGACATCGGTAAGATGCTGGGAATCGTCCAATCCGCGGTCAGCAGAGTACTAAAACGATACTTCGACAACCTAACCATCGACCGGAAGGTGAAGAACGGCAAAAATGGATGCTCCGTCAGTGAAAAAGATCACAAGCGCGTAGTTAAGCAGTTTAGACGTGATCCGAGAAGTTCGGTCCGGGATGTCGCCAATAAGCTGAATTTGTCAAGTTCATTCGTCCAGCGGACCAAGCAGCGGAAGGGCCTGCGTACATACAAGGTTCAGAAGGCTCCTAACCGCGACAAAAGGCAAAACATGGTGGGGAAGACGCGAGCCCGGAAGCTGTACACCGAAATGCTGACGAAGCCGCATTGCCTGGTAATGGACGACGAAACCTACGTCAAAGCGGACTTTCGTCAGCTGCCGGGCCTGTTGTTCTTCTCCGCAGAGGACAAATTCAGCGTTCCGGAGGAGATTCGCAAGCAGAAACTATCCCAGTTTGCCAAAAAGTACATGGTGTGGCAAGCGATCTGCTCTTGCGGAAAGCGGAGCGCCCCCTTCGTGATGACCGGCACGGTACTACCACTATTGAAGCAGCACGAGGGCCCGACCGTATTCTGGCCGGATCTCGCTTCGTGCCACTATTCAAAGGACGTGTTGGAGTGGTACGAAGCCAACGGGGTCACCTTCGTGCCAAAGGAAATGAACCCGCCCAACGCGCCGGAGCTTCGCCCAATAGAGAAATATTGGGCGATTATGAAGCAGGTCCTCCGGAAGAACCCAAAAGTTGTCAAATCGGAGGCGGACTTCAAGAGAAAATGGATTTCTGTTCAAAAAAAACTACAACCTGACGTTGTACAGAACCTTATGGACGGGGTAAAGAGGAAGGTGCGAGCATACGGGCTTGGGCTCGAAGTATGAATAGAAAGAAAATGCCAAAAGTTGTTTAATAGTTTTTATTTTACTGTCTAAAATTTTCAAAAGGATCGGTCTACTGGGCGAATTTCTACAGCGTTTTTTCCGTGATGCAATTTGATGTGACACACCCTTTATTTTTACCACAATGATGTATTTGAAAAAGTTGTTGAAAATTATAAGCAAATTCATAAAATTTCATGAACATGGCGCACGACAAACATATTAATAGAGCCAAATTACTATAAAAAAGACAATAAATTAGATTTTTTTAAATATCTCGAGAATGGCTGCATTTAGAAGGAAGACACTATTTCGGTGGGACTCATAGTTTTTGAGATATAAATTATTAAAGATTTCTTTTACTAAAATCGATGCGCCTTTTTCATAAGTTACACTTGAGTCAAAAAATTCCCAAATGCTGTGGAAAACTCATATTTCCTCCAACCCAAACGAAATACAAACTTTCGCTCGAATCAAAAATGTCCGACGTTTCATGCAATTCTATGACATTTGGCATCAAAACATTTTTTTTAATCCCCGATTTCCTTTACTCCCCCCTTGGGTGATTTTTCGGTTTCCAAAAAACTCAAACTTTGACCGCTGTGCGACACTAGTAAATGGGTAGTTTGTCGTGGGAATCAACATTTTTAATTATGTTTTCTTTGAAAATTCGAGGCTCACTGTTTTCCCATACATCCATTGGCACTCTAATATATATATGTATATACAATTTGGTAAGCAAACTGAATTTTATTTGCTTTTATTTCAAAAGTTATTGGACGACAACAATAAGGTGCGCACCTTTGCCCCGCACTACTCTAAATCCTATGATGAACCACATAGGGGTTCAAAAAATAGTCAAAATTTCTTATTTGGTATCCTATACAATATTTTCATAGAGCGGGTGATTTGGTTTGGGGGTACTTTCAACTTCCTTACCCAGCCATGAGTTTTGGTAGAAGTATAGGAGAAGTGTGTAATACGCACCCCCTAAGCGAGAATGGATTTATCTTGACCGTGTTCTTGAAATTTAAGGTAATAACTACGTCAGTACGTAGGTTAGTTAACTCTCAGTCATCTGTAATCATTCTGTATTTTAGATACTCAATAACAAAAGTGCTACGAATATTATTTTGTAAGGCGCCCAAATTCAAAATTTCCGGTGTTAAATGGCCCAGCAGAAGTGTAATATGCCCATAAGCTGTTTCTCTCAAAGACTGAAAAGCTCAAAGGAACAGCTTGTATGAATGAGAGATTCCATCAATCCATTCCCTTAATGCCCACCAGCGAAGAGAAGAAACCGTTTCTCCGGTGAGCGTGTTCTCTCAGTATTCGTGTATTAGTTCTCCAGTCCGCTTTCTTGTTTTTCTGCATTCTCTGAGCACATAATATAGATTCCGGATGTGAAAACATGTTTTCGTTTTGAAGACATTTGAGGGGCTTAGAATGCAAGGGGTGTAATTGATCGACTTCTCTTCGTCAACTTTTTCTTTGATAAATAACTCAACTACAAAAACATTCCAATTTTTAGTTTGCTATAGAATACGATAGATAAGGTTCTGACTTACCTTCCACATTATCAAATACAGGTGGGAATGAGTTTGCAGCTAAGTTATGACCAAAAGAGAGAGTCGTTGTAGAGAAATCGATCAAATCACTTACACCCCTTTCATTCTAAGCCACTCATTTAATTTTGTGAAAACATACTGAGGTTATTTCAAAGTATGTGAAAATAATTGTTTGTGTGATTTATCGAACATGATTTAGAAATATCGTGATGATTTGCTCATTTTTGTTCATTATGATTACATTTCAAGGCATTTATTCGTGCCATGCAGAGATATTTGAAAAAATCATCTGGCATCCCTCACATTCAAGCTATTTCTCTCGTGAGAATGTTTACGGCCGAAAGCGAGTAAATTGCCCCGATCGAGGGTATACCATAATGCCCGATGGTGAGCTGATATGGAAAATATCAAATTGAGAAAGAAAAGAATCCTTTCTTGCCATTTTCTTCATCTGTGATATTCACTGGGAACTCGACTCAATAAATATGACCCACAGTTATCGCCTCTGAATCTGTTTCAAGTAACAAAAACCTTATAGAAATGATGTAGAAAATTACATCGAAAATCGCTTCCAAAGAAAATTATTTTTCTTATTTTTTTAAAGCATGTTACAAATGTAAAACTTGCGTGGTACAATTCTATCATTGACTAGCACGATTGCCTGTATCCATTGCTATTCGATTCTTGCTGGTTTACGAGTAAACCAGGCGGGTTAAATTGCCCGGCAGACGCGTTTTAGACACATCTCCTCTAATAGGTAATTTATAGTAAAAAGAAAATAAAAAGGGCCGACCAGATCATCAATCAATGGAGAGTTCTGCGAACGTTCGTTTAGTAAGAGATCTATGGGTGGCTTATACCTAAGCTATAACCGTAGGGTTGACGTAGGACTATCGTTGGCTTATTAATCATGTTAGTGTATTGATTAAACTATTCATTAAACCTGTGATTGAATGAAACAATGTTCGATTTCAATTGCCAATAAATCCCAATTTAGGTCAAATCATGCATTGTGATAGATTACGTTCTTCGTTACAAATCTGACGTATGTCATGATTCCTTGTTCATTTCATTCATTTATGGTGAACTTCCAAAATATGTGAACGGAAGAATGACTAAACGATCAATCTATTTTACAATTCGTTCTGAGTACAAAAGTACCCGCACATTGCATCTATTTTGATATGCCTATTTCCCTTGGCTCATTGATTTAGAAATCTGTGTTAGGGAAACACACAGATTTCAGCGATCGTACATCAACCGCTCATAACTGAGTTGATTTCCGAGGCTATATACGTTTATATACGTTTTTTGTGAAAACAGGTTATTTTCAAAGTAACTTTTAAGCTATTGAAACAGGTTTCCTGATCAATAATTAACGATCATATAACTCTTGGACATTTTGTCTTTCGAATGAATCTTATCTGTCCGTTCAGCCGGCAAAGAGGTATTAACGTTCAAAATCATGCACCCCAGCTCTATTCTCTCGTTTTGGAATCTTCGAACTTACACCCCGGTACATAAATGAAAGACGTAGTCCTACGTCAAAACGTGAATGTTCGAAAGAATTCATATCAAAAAATCTTTTTTGGGCGGGACGAAGTCCACCTTTTTAGTTGTCATAGTATAACACACCGATTATTTTTTAAACAAAAATGCCTGGTATATAATTGACAGAATGTACTTTTCAAACTAAAACCTTCAATGCTAATACAGAAATGGGTAAGCGACGATTAAATTGGCATTTGCATAAAACACAATCATATATAAACATTGAACTTCGTAGCTAAGGATGTCAGGTGATTATTCCAAACGTTTGAGGTGGTACAAAATGTGTCTTTACAATTATGTTAAAAAATGTATAATTCAATTTAATGTTCGAACAATATTTTTCTCTGAATTATATTAGGAAAACGTTAACCATTATTTTCTCGGTAGCCAAAGAGCTTATGAACTGCCAACACTTCTTTTCCACATTAGCACAGAAACTTTAAATTGCGGTGAAAAAATGCAGCTTTCGTCTCATCATCCCTTCCATCACTCGCTAGCTGTATCCAGAATTTGAAAAGATCGAAGTGATAGATTGATTGAAACTAAAATTCATGACGCCAACCTATGCGATCCTTGGGTCACTATCGGAATAAGGGGTAAGTGAAATGGTACACTAGAACATTTCGCCATCGCCATCGTACGAAAGCGGTAGAGCGAAATATACACATCAAAAGTTTTATCTTTTCGAGATTATCTAATATGTTTTGCTGCTTTCTCCACAACCCCCGCGTGTTGCGGGTGTGGTAAGAACCTAGAGGCCAGAGGGTGTGGTGGTGCCACTGTCTTCAATCTTCCAACTGTGTGTTGCGATGATGAGTTGAAGAAACCCGGAAGGCAAAAGTTACGGGCGAGGATGCGAAATGAATGCAATTTCTCACTCCCAGTGCAATTTATTCGTCTTCTGGCCCCCGATGAGAGATCTTTCACTCGAGCTGTTGATTGTTTGAATTCGAAGCGGCAAGGGATGCGCCGATTGGAGGAAGCATCGCTCCCTTGTTAACCCATTTTGGCACCGCTCGGTTGAGATAAAACGAAAAAAAAAGTTCAGACAATTCGTCTGTACTCACCGCTCTAAGCTGTAGTCTTGGATTAGTGTGGCTGGAATGCGATGCTCCACATCATCGTGTGGATCAATCAAGACAGGCGAAACGTTGCCCTGTCCACGGTCGACCCTTGAGGATCGATCCCTTGCTGATGGCGTTTCCGGTTGTGCATTTGCGGGAAGATGGGAAGGCGCTGCCTGCTGGTGAGCAATGGCCACCGCCACTGAACAGGACGATGATGGCGTTGATGATTGTGGTGTTTGATTTCGTAACAGGGCTGATTCCCGTTTGCTGGCCACCAGCCGGAGCGGCGATGCGCCTTCCCGGGAATGGGTTGATGATGGACTAGCTGACCCCGACGATAATACATCTTTCGTTACCGGATGCTCAACACCGTCCTCGCCTTCGTCTGGAAGAAAGAAAACGAGAGGAAAATGAAAATTTTCTCCAACACACAGTGCCAAAGTTATCGAATGTGGCAGTGTGGGGGTGATACTTTTCGACCAGATTGGAGCGCAACACCACTCGAATTGTTTCTTCTTTCGGGCAGATAACACTTTGTGGAAAATTTATCTTCATATATCTGCACTACGTGTGTATGGTAGGTATTGGGGTGGGAAGAGGTGAGAGGTGCAAATAAAAACGAGAGCCAATTTTCACACCACCGGAAAGGATATGCTGTAATTTATCAATATTATAAAATTTCTCCCTTTCCAACTTGCAGTTTGAAGCTGAAAAATGTGATGACCAACAGCAGCAAGTTCAGTTCGTTAGCCTCCCAACAGAGCTTCGTTCTCTTCCTTCACGATGCCCGTGCTCCAGAAGACTGATGCTCGAGCCCCAGAGGTCCCCAAGCTGTCCAGGTGATACGATACGATATTTTTCGGATTTTCCAGAAAAGTTAGTACTGTATTGGGAGATTTCAGTGCAATCCTCGGGCGTAATTTTTCATAATTAGTGGTGCTCATCCATGGAAGAATATAAAATTGCCGAGTGGATAATCATTGTAATTATTCGATGATTAAAATACGAATGTTTTGACCATAACACCGGACACTCAATGCAACTCGCGGTCGAAATATCGATTTGCTCAAAACCTCCTACCAGCGTTAGCAAACGTCTCGCACGAAATCCATATATACTCCCCGAGGTGAAATCCGTATAAAGCCCGTAAATTAAAACGATTACGCCTATCATTCTCACAGTCGCAATGTACAACAGTCCCAAATGAAATATTAGTTCTACTTCATTTCCACCTTTATATGCAAAAACCAAAGCCTCTCTAATAACATGTTACCGAGCCATGTATCATTCAGAGACGATCAACTGAAAGCAGGGATAAATAAAAGAAATAGGAAGAAATATCACTTCTTAAAATGCTCCAACGCGAAGCGGCCGAAAGCCTCTTCAGAAGGAAAGCCCATCAAAACGAACATTTTTGTAGGCGGAGTGTAAGCTCCGTACACATCAAATCAAAAGAGGGCTCGCGTTTTTTTTTTCCAGTCTTCATTCTCCACGCTGCCGATCGCGTCCGCGGCATCAAACCAATGAAAATAAAAAAAAAATGAAAATAAAAGCCAAACGGCCTGGACTGAAGAGAGTTGGAGGACGACGCGCAATTCAATAGCTGGTAGTCACTCCTTTCGGGGGGAGGGGGGAGGTGAGGAAGATTGAAGTGATTTTTATCGAGATCGCTTCATTCGATTCCGCAGGGCTTCGCCGAGAGACCACAGCCGGTGTGTGTAATATATCTCGCTGGCAGACACTGTTCCTTTTTGAGCGCTGCATAAAAACCAGAGGTAAAACCCATCACACAAATGCAACATTATTTATATCTCCCGCTTGGCACTCGCCACCCCCACACCGACCGATCGGAAAAGCATCGGTAGCAGCAGCACAGAGCGAGCCGCATTCTCACGGGCACTTGTGTGGGGGGCGGTTATGTTCTTCTGCGTTTGCTTCTACTCCGTGCACGATGACCATCATCCGGCCATGGTGATGATGGCGATGGTTGCTGCCGCCCAAGGGGTAAGACAAGCCGGCTATCCATTCCACTGCCGGTTTCACATTAGGCAATTTGGTGAAACTGGGTGATACAATTTGTGTATAGACCCATTAATTCATAGATTGAATTAGAAATATAGAATGGGCGAAGAGCTTTGTGTGAGGATAGACAATCGAAATACGGTGCATTAATTTGGTCACGCGAAACCTAATTCTTTTACGCGATCAATAATCGGGGATATGTTGCAAACGTTCGATCAAAGCCGCAAAAACATAAAAAAAATGATGTGATGATAAATGATTAAAATTAATGAGAAATGAACAAGATTTATTAATTACTGAAAAATTGAATGTATCGCATTAAGTGCTAGATATTTATCATATTTATAATACAGTGATTTTTCTTAGCTCATGGATAATCGATCAAAGATTTCAGAAAATAAGAGAAGCACCTCGTCTATATATATTGGGTTGGGGAAAAAGAAATGTCGTATATTGTCAATATATGGCAACACTTAAACATATCTTGTCTTGTACTTATCACATCGTGTCATACTATTCGGCTACTTAAAGACGACAATCTGTGCTACAAGTGTCGTTTTGACAGTATTGTGATTGTCCTTTTCAGTCTCAAGTTATAGCGCGTCAAAGATGGAGTCCACCAAGCAAGACATTCGCCATATTTTACGTTTTTACTACTTGCGAGGTAAAACTGCAACGAATGTGGCCGAAAAAAATCGTGTAGTTTATGGACCCGATACTGTAACTATTCGCACAGCACAGCGTTGGGTTGATCGATTTCGTTCTGGTGTAGTGACTGTCGAAGATACACCCCGCACTGGTAGGCCAATCGTCGTGAAAACCGATAAAATCGTTGAAATCATCCTAGTAGACCGGCATGTGAGCACTCGCTCGATCGGCCAGGAACTGGGTATAGACCATAGAACCGTTTGGAACCATTTGCAGAAGATTGGAATCCAAAAAAAGCTGTAAGGATGTATGGGTGCCACAAGAGTTGACGCAAAAAAATCTTTTAGACCGAATCGCCTGCGATGCACTACTGAAACGGAACGAACTCGACTCATTTTTGAAGAAGATGGTGACTTTTGAAAAAAAAGTGGATCACGTACGACAACCTAAAGCGAAAAAAGTCGTGGTCGAAGCGCGGTGAGTCGGCCCAAACCATCGCCAAGTCCGGATTGACGGCCAGGAAGGTTTTGCTGTGTGTTTGGTGGGATTGGAAGGGAATGAGCTGCTCAACTATGGCCAGACATTCAACTCGGTTCTCTACGGCCAGAAATGATCAATAGGAATGGTGTTGTTTTCCACCAGGACAACGCTCGGCCTCACACATCTTTGATGACCCGCCAGAAGCTACGGGAGCTCGGATGGGATGTCCTATTGCATCCACCGTATAGTCCGGACCTGGCTCCAAGCGATTATCATCCCTTCCGGTCCATGCAAAACGCTCTTGGTGATATTAAGTTGGCCTCAAAAGAGACTTGCGAAAACTGGCTGGGGGGATAATGAAGTTGCCTTCTAAATGGCTACAAGTTTGCGAACAAAACGGCGCGTATTTGACTTAAATTGGATAATTTTAAGTATCTATATATATTAAAATGGATTTCTGTCTGTCTGTCTGTCTGTCTGACTGTCTGTCTGTCTGTCTGATTCTTATGGACTCGGAAACTACTGAACCGATCAACATGAAAATTGGTATGAAGGGGTTTTTGGGGCCGGGGAAGGTTTTCGTGATAGTTTGAGATCCCTCCCCCCTCTCTTTTTTTTTTAATGATGATGGTCCCACCTCTTTCCCCTACATAGGTTTGAGCTGGACGAGTTATCTTGTGGATAATTATATGGAGGAGTTTCTTTGTAATATCAAATCAACCAGTAAGCTAGTTAAAAACAAAAAACGGTCCGGTTGTACCACTGGCATAGATTGTTTATCAAAAGAACAAGTAAGGGCATTATCTAAACGCTAAATATTCCATGGCATGTCAAGAGAATTTCCAATCCGGGAAGACACTTGACCGATCGGGAATCGAACCCAATGCCTATATCAGCATTAGCCATGAATTTACAAGGGATTTCCCGCTTTACTAGATTCCCGAGAACGATCTACTAATGCGATCGCTTTCGAGTCCAGACAGCTGAGCAACCCCGAGCCTAATTCTAGCCGACACTTCAGGCTCAGTAACTCTCCCAAGGCATGTCAAGAGAATTTCCAACCCGGGAAGACCCTTGACCGATCAGGAATTGAACCTAATACCTATGTCAGTACCAGCCTTGAATTTACAAAGGAAATCCCGCTTTACTGGATACCCGACAACGATCTGTTAATCGTTTTCGAGGCCAGACAGCTGTGCAAACCTAAGCCTAATTCCAGCCGATACTTCAGGCCCTTCATTCAACCTGGGGTATAATCGCGTCAATCTGAATCTGCAATGAGATCTGCCACAACACAGAAAGATATCGTCAATCATCTGTCAAAAGGATAAATTTACAAGTATTCCGGTTGAGCTATCCCTAGCTTCTTTTCAGTTTCCACTTTCAATCCCTTTGGAATGGATCGATCTTATTAAACAAAACAAAAACAAAGAAAAAAATCACTTTTGCCAATGTTCAATTTCAAATTTTACTATGCCGGTTCACGCGCGCGATGCTCAAACTCTTGTAGACTTCACAATTATTTTTAAACTAATCTAATAACTAAAATTTTTTAAAATTGAAGAAAAAAAAATAAAAACAACATACCATCATCATCATAGTCTAAAGATAAAAAAAAACACACACACATGCACCTACACCAAAAACAGTACTCTATTCATTATGTAATAATGATGACGGTCCCACTTTATTTTCCTACAACGATTTGAGCTGGACGAATTTTCTTTGATAACTATATATATATATATATGGATTTCTTTTATAATACAAACAAAACCAGTATATTAGTTAAGAGCATATACATAGATTGTCACTCGAAAGAGCAAGTAAAGGCATTATATGAACGCTAGATATTCCAAGGCATGTCAAGAGAATTTCCAATCCGGGAAGACCCTTGACCGATCAGGAATCGAACCTAATACCTATATCCATACCAGCTTTGAATTTACAAAGGAAATCCCGCTTTACTGGATACCCGACAACGATCTGTTAATCGTTTTCGAGACCAGACAGCTGAGCAAACCTAAGCCTAATTCCAGCCGATACTTCAGGCCCTTCATTCAAACTGGGGTATAATCGCTTCAATCTGAATCTGCAATGAGATCTGCCACAACACAGAAAGATCTCGTCAATCATCTGTAAAAAAGAAAAAAATACAAGAATTCCGGTTGAACTATCCCTAGCTTGTTCGCAATTTCCACTTTCAATCCCTTAGAATATGATTTTCTTAAAAACAGAACCATTTTTTTAGCCAATGCTCAATGTTAAGCTTCTCTATGCCGTTTCACGTGCACGATGCTCAAACTGTTGTAGACTACTCGAAATGTATAAAAAAAATAAATAAATTAAAAACGAGTACAAACAAATAAAATACCACCATCATCATAGTCTAATGATAAAAAAGACAAAAGCACAAAAAAAAATTAATCCGTTATAGCTTCGTCATCATTGATTACACACCAGGTCAAAAATTTAAATCATGCTTCAAAAACTCTTTACAAATACTACGAAACATTCGAAGGCTTGTTGCTGTCTTTGCCTCATTGGGTAAGGTATTATACAGTCGATATCCCTTATAAAAAATTAATTTTGGGTACACGACATTCGGAAGTTCATGGTTCTGAGGTCGCTTGCTTGTCTTGTATTATATCGATGCATGTCTCTTCCATACATTATAGTGTTTCGTAGGTAATTCGGCGTCATATTATTAGTCATTTTGTATATAAACGTGAGCGTGCAATATTTAATACGCTGACTGACTGACATCCATTGTAGGCATTCTAGCATGAATCTCCGCGGAGTTCGTCGATCACATCTCAATATCAGGCGCATAGCCTTGTTTTGCAACATTTGCATTCTTTGCATCTGTCTCTTATTTGCAAGAAATAGTACAGATGCACAATAATCAAAATGTGGAGCGATCAGCGCTTTGTAGATCGTTATTTTGCTTTCAAAAGTCAAGAAACGATTTATTCTACAAAGCACTCCATATTTTTGAGCTGCCTTCTTTATAGTATAATTAATGTTCTCTTCAAAAAGCAGCGTTTCGTCTAGAATAACGCTAAGATATTTGATTGATGATACTCTTTCTACGGGTTGCCCATCTATACTTATACTTAGATTGCCACTATCAAGACTGCGTGTCGACACTACCATGTATTTCGTTTTACTTATATTTAATTTCAATTTTTTCCATTTTAACCAGTCATCTAAGTTTTGTAGTTCAAGATTCATTTTTCTGTAACAGTCTTGCAATGTATCTGCCACAACAAATATCGCTGTGTCGTCAGCGAACAAATTCACGTCGCTGTCATTTAACACCTGTTTGATGTCATTGATATAAAGCAAGAAAAGTAACGGCCCCAGAACACTTGCTTGAGGCACACCCAGATTCACTGATCCCGCCGATGATTTACTGTCCCTATAAATAGTGATTTGTGTTCGCCCGCTTAAGTAGCTTTCAAATCACGTCAATACAGGTCCAGTTACATCATAACTGGAAAGTAGTTTTATCAATTTACACCGGTCTACTGTCTCGAAGGCCCTTTTCAAATCAATAAATACCGTCAAAATAACTTTCTTCTCCTCTATAGCCTGTTTCCATTTTAGAAGCAACAAATTAAGAGCCGTTTCACAAGAGTGGTTTTTCCTAAATCCAGACTGTTCATCTACCAGTATTTCATTTTCCGTTATATGTTCCAGAAGTTGATCTTTGACAACGATTTCTAGGATTTTTTCGTACATTGGTAATATATTAACTGGTCTACGGTCTTCTGGTTTGGTCGATTTCGGATTTTTTGGAATCGGTATGACAACTAAGGAGGGGCTGCCATACAAATTAAACACAAATTTCTATATTACTCGGGAACTAATCAAGCAAATGAAACCAAATTAGGCATATTGAGGTTTTAGGGTGCAATAAATGTTTCTATGGTAGTTAGACTTTCCAACCCCCTCTCTAAGGAGGGGGCTGCCATACAAATGAAACACAAATTTCTGCATCACTCGAGAATTAATCAAGCAAATTGAACCAAATTTGGCATTTTGGCATATGGAGGTTTTAGGGTACAATAAATGATTCTATTGTAGTTAGATACTCCTCCCTCTTCTCTAAGGGGGGGCCGCCATAAAAATGAAACACAAATTTCTGAATTACTCGAGAATTTATCAAGCAAACGAAACCAAATTTGGCATGTAGAGGTTTTAGGATGCAATAAATATTTCTATGATAGTTAGACACTCCTACGGCTCTCTAAGGGTGGGCTTTCATACAAATGAAACACAAATTTCTCCATTACTCGAAAACGTTTCTATGGTGAATACACTCCCTCCCCCCTCTCTAAGGGGGGGGGGGTACAAACGAAACTCAAACTTCTGCATAACTCGAGAACTAATCAAGCACAATTTGGGATGTGAGTGTTTTTGGGTATGAGAAATGTTTCTATGATGGTATTGCACCCCTCCCTCCTCTGGAATGGAGAGGGGGTCCCATAAAAACATTACACATATTACCATATATTCTACAATTACATAGTGACGAGTGCTGTTAGTCCATCTGATGTTTGCGCTACCGAAATTGATCTTTGTTCGAAACTGGAAATGGGTTTTAATGTGATGAAACGCACTGCTATATCTTCTTATATCTATACCAAAAACAAGGATCGCCGGATGTGTTGATAAGAGTAGAACTCGAGGAAGGAATTGTCCGATTTGGGGCTGTCTTTATTCTATCTTTTTTTTCTGTATAAAACGTTTATTCTATGTAACGGAGAAACATGTTATTTGCAAGTGGTTAAAAAATCTTGAACGAGAATTGTGTCTGAAAATAATCTGATATGATAATAATGAGTTTTGTTAGAAATACTAGGAATTTTATAGTAAAAGCTAAATTCAACGGGATCGAATAGAAAATCAATCAATGAGCAGTTCTGCGATTGGACCCATGAACATGCTCATAGTAAGAAAACATGAATTTTTGAAGGTATTGATAACAAAAAAACAAATTTTGGGCGGGACGAAGTTTGCCGGGTCAGCTAGTGTTAAATAAAGCGTCAAATTTCGATCAGAAATACGACATTTCTTTTTCCCCAACCCTATATATATAAATGGATTTCTGTCTGTCTGTCTGATTCTCATGGACTCGGAAACTACTGAACCGATCAACATGAAAATTCGTATGTAGAACCGGGGGGTATGTGGGGCCGGGGAAGGTTTTCATGATAGTTTGAGATCCCTCCCCCATCTCTAAGGGGTGGCTGCCATACAAATGAAACACAAATTTCAACATTACTCGAGAATTAATCAAGCAAATGCAACCAAATTAGGCATCTGGAGGCCTTAGGGTACAATAAATGATTCTATGGTGATTAGACTCCTCCCCTTCTCCCTCTCTTAGGGGGGACTGCCACACAAATGAAACTCAAATTTCTGCATTACTCGAGAATTAATCAAGCAAACGAAACCAAGTTTAAGGTCGCAATAAATGTTTTCACGGTAGTTAGATACTCAAATGAAAGACAAATTTCTGCATGACTCGAAAACTAATCAAGAAAATACCAAATTTGGCATGCGAAGGTTTTAAGGGACACAAAACGATTCTAAGGCGAATAGACACTCCTTCCGTCTCTCTTAGGGTGGGCTGTCATACAAATGGAAAACAAATTTCTGCATAACTCGAAAACTAATCAAGCGAATGGAGCCAAATTTGGCATGTGAAGATTTTAGGGGGCACGAAACGTTTCTATGGTGAATAGACACTCCTGCCCCCTCTCTAGGTGGAGAAGAGGAGAGGGGTCTGTCTTTATTCTATCATATTTTCTGTATCAAACATTTATTCCATGTAACGGAGAAACATGTCATTTGCAAATGGTTGAAAAATCTTGAACGAGAATTGTGTCGGAAAATTATCTGATATTATAATGATAAGTTTTGGTAGAAGTACTAGGAATTTTTTAGTAAAAAGTAAATTCAACGGGGTCGATTAGAGGATCTATTAATGAGGAGTTCTGCGAATGGACTCATGAACTTGCGCTTATTATGAAAACGTGAATGTTTGAAGGTATTGATAACAAAAACAAATTTTGGGCAGACCAAGTTTGCCGGGTCAGCTAGTTACAAATAGATATCTAGGACTAGAAATATTCTTGAAATGTACGGGTTGTGTTTTTGTTGTCATGAGTTTGTGGGTATGAGATTTTCAACAAATCAGGACACTCACATTTATTCTGCTTTCCGGACGCTTGGAAAGCAGGTTTAGTTATCCCAATCCCCAAATTTGTGTTCATTTGTGTGACAGCCCCTTTTAGATTGATTGTAAAAACATACATAACAAAGTTGTATTACACCAAAAATGTACTTGCTGGTATGAACAATCGTCGAAATATTTTGAAAATTTAAGTAGATTCCAAAAAAAAAGTTCAAAAATCGTGTGCTCAGCACTTTTTATAAATTCATGAATGTGTTCTAATAAATTTTCTTTGAGAAAACAATAATTCGATGCTGTAAAAAATAGATCATGTTCTGTAGGTTAAAAAATACGAAAATGATGCCGATTTTTCCAAAAATCATCAACTTTTTGCGCGTTATAAAATTTGCTCTAGAAATGGTTAATAATCAAAAATTGATTCTAATGTAAAACAAAGATTTATTGTATGTATTAGTTTTAAATGTTAATGGAAAGCGATTTTAAAATTATTTTTATAGAATATTCATGAATATTCTTTTTCATGCATAGAGGGGTTGGTCACACAACAGCGGGGCAATTTATAGATTTATATAGAAAACATATGTTTTGCTGTTAAACCCTGAGTATTTGAAACGAGACAACCTGATACCAAGCACCGTACAAACCACTTGCAATATTATTATGATATTTGTATTTTTTACAGTAAAATTTTTATTAAATATAATAAACGCTAACATTGAATATCACATTCGCAGCTCAACCGTTGCCCAGTGTAGTCGAGTATTATAATCGGTCAACAGTTCAGTTCGAGTTTATTCTATTGTGTTCTATTGTGTTTCAGTCCCAGAGCTAAGTATCATTTTGTTGTCATTCTTTTATAGTTCGGCTCATTGCTTGGTAAAAGTTATAATTCAAAAGAAATAATAAGGAATCCTTCGCTATTATGGACCCCGAAAGCGGAGGTTCTGGCGAAACCCTGCCAGTCGAGAAGGAGGTTCTTGACAATGTCCCGTCGATTCCCGATTCTCCTTTTGTTAACTCGGTCTCAAATGATCCCATTGCTAATGTCCCAAAATATTCACAGTCTAAACGGCTCCGCGTGTATCCTGATACGGCAAAGGCTACCTACGTTGTTTTTGTTCGACAAGTTGAAAAACCAATTAATGTATTGTTAGTATCTGCGGAACTTTACAGGTGCTTCAAGAATGTGAAATCGATTGAAAAAGCGAACTACGGTAAGCTGAGGATTATCTTTTCTGATCTCAGCGAGGCAAATAAATCTGTTGAAAATGAGTTACTGTGCAAGTTGTACAGAATATATATCCCCTGCTCCGACGTTGAAATTGATGGAGTGGTGGATGAAGCCGAGATCGAGTTCGAACACGTGGTTAATCAAGGAAGCGGTAAATTCAAAGATGGCAGACTCAAATCTGTGCGCGTTCTCGAATGTCAAAGGCTAGTTGAAAGTATTCCAAACTCACCTAAACAATATGTTCCATCTCGCTCCGTTAAGATTACCTTTCAAGGGACCATACTTCCTGCGTATCTCGAAATTGACCATGTGCTTATCCCGGTTCGAATTTTCACCCCAAAGGTTATGGTTGTGAAAGGTGCAAAAAGTTCAACCACACCAAGAAACTGTGTAATAACAAGGCTAAGTGTGGCAGATGTGGAGGAACTCATGATGAAACAATTTGTGACAAAAGACACTTGTTTTGCTTGCAAGGGTGTTCATGCTGAAACTAGATCATGTCCACAGTACAAGACCAAGACGATAAGCTTGAGAAAAGAAATCATCAACAAATCGAATTTGTCTTATGCGCAAATTGTCAAATCATTATCAACTACACCAGACTTCACCAATGCTAGCTTATATTGTAGTTTGACTGATGAAGATACGAACAACGATGATTTAGAAGAACCTCAAGCTCACTGTAGCTACAAGACACCTCCCAAAAGGCAAAAACTTCCGAAACGTCCTCCTCCTAGTACCGCTGTTGCTGCTGATGCCGGTACTGACAATGCTGTTACAGGTGGTGTTAAAAATATTGTTCACAGTATGCCTAAAACGAAGAAAAAGGCCAGTCCTCCTGAAAAAATGCCCCTCCTCGCTTTTCTAATTGAGGATGTTCACTGAAAAACGTATTATAAATAGCTTCACCATTTTTCAATGAAATTCTCGTTGTATATCACCGAAATTGGATAATTTAAAAAGTTTTCTGTGCGAACACGGTATAAAGTTGTTTGCGATTGGAGAAACGTGGCTTAAACCAAGTTCAGAATTTTCTATTTCTGGATTCAACTGCATTCGCCAAGACAGGGTTGATGGATATGGTGGAGTGCTAATCGGGATATCAACCGATTTTGAATTTCAACGTATTACGCTTCCAGTAATACATCCTATTGAAATCGTGGCTTGTCGAGTTAAAATTAAAAACTTCCACTTTTCAATCGCATCTGTGTATGTGTCACCATTGAGCTATATTGACAAGCAATCATTTCGGCAACTGCTCTCATTAATCCCGCAACCGATGTTTGTTCTGGGTGATTTCAACGCCCATGGTACTGCATGGGGTGAAAGTGAAGACGATTCTCGAGCACGGTTGTTGTATGATATAATTGAAGAGTTTCAATTGAACGTGCTTAACACTGGTGAAATTACAAGAGTGGCTGTACCACCAGTTCGTAGCTCACGAATTGATCTGTCATTATGTTCAGCATCGCTATCACTAAATTGTTCATGGCTATCCATTCCAGATCCAGTGAATAGTGATTACCTACCTATTTTAGTTACATATAGATCTACAGATATTGAGTTTGTAGACATGCCAATAGACCTGTGTAGAAATATAAATTGGAATACATTTTCATCTGCGATGGATGGCAGAATGAAAGAGTTAGATCAGTCAATGCATTTTTTGGATCAGTATGAGCATTTACTGAAAAATATCAAAGAATCAGCTATGGGATCTCAAACAAAACCTCTTCATATGAATAGTCGTAGAAGGGCGCCAACCTTTTGGTGGGATGCTGATTGCTCAAAAATGAAGAAAGAACGATGTGATGCCAGAAAAAATGGTACTAAGGAAAACTATTTAAGTTACAAACATCTTGAGGACAAATAAAAAAAAAAGGTTCAAAGACAAAAAACGGGAATATTGGAGGAACATTGTGGGCACTTTCGATAGAAATACTTCTTTGAAAACACAGTGGACTTTAGCTAGGAGACTGCGAAACATAGTTGTTCCTGATGTTACAAAAGAAGCATGGAGTCATGAGTGGTTACATGGTTTCGCTGATAAGATTTGCCCGGCTTTTGTTCAAAATTGTGCTCCAAATTTCACTAATCGACCGAATTCTGATTTGTCACTTGGAGATAAGTTCACACATTTAGAAATGGAGATTGCTCAATTGGACTGCTCGACTTCTGCTCCAGGATTAGACAACATAAAGTTCGATCTTTTAAAAAATCTCCCTGCTTCTGCAAGAAGATTTTAATTAAAATTTTCAACAACATTGTTGGTTATAATCAAATTCCCAACTGTTGGAGAGATGACAAAGGGGTACCAATCATGAAACCTGGGAAGGGTTCGGAAGACATTGAGTCTTATCGGCCAATAAGTCTTATTAGTTGTTCGAGAAAGACTCTGGAAAAGATGATGCTTAATAGGTTACAAACATGGGCTGAGAAGAATCACATTCTTTTCAACACACAGTACGGATTTCGCCAAGGAAGGAGTACAAGAGACTGTCTTGCTCTTTTGGCAACTGATATTCAAAAAGCATTTGAACTCAAGAAAGAGCTTGTAGCTGTGTTCATAGACGTGTAAGGTGCCTACGATAACGTATTAATTGATAAACTATGTATGAAATTACAAGACTATGGAGTGCCTCAATTACTGACCACTTTTTTGTTCACCTTGCTGTCAACAAAAATTATGTATTTTTACTTTTTACTTTGTGCCACAGAACGAGCAATTTTGGACTAGCTCAGGGGCCAACGCTCAGCCCTTTCTTATACAATGTTTATGTGTCCGATATTGATAATTATATCGCAAGAGATTGTGTACTGACACAATTCGCAGATGATGCTTGTCTCTGGATGGCTGATAGAGATAGAACATTACTAAAACAATCGGTACAGCGTTCCTTGTCCAATCTAGACAATTGGGCTATAAATAACGGTTTGACATTCTCGACCATAAAAACAGAGTTCATGGTATTTACGAGGAGATATACACATTGGAACATATGTTTTTGTATGAGCGGTGGCTCTATTGAAAGGGTGTATTCATATAAATATTTGGGTGTTTGGTTTGATACTCGCTGTACCTGGAAAATACATGTTCAATATATAGTTCGAAAGTGTAGTCGCAGGATAAACTTTTTAACTTCAATTGTGGGTACTTGGTGGGGAGCACATCCCAGTACAATGCTGACACTCTATAAGACTACCGTCCTTTGTATCATTGAATATGGTAGTTTTGTTTTCATGTCAACTGCGAAAACCCATATGCTAAAGCTAGAAAGGATTCAGTACCGATGCATAAGAATTTGTCTTGGAAGCATGGGATCAACTCACAATATGTCGCTGGAAGTGGCCTCAGGGGTTTTGCCACTGTATGTGAGATTTAATGAGCTTAGCTGTAAGTTCCTGGTCACAGCTCATGTAAATGATACAAATGTAATACACAAACTGGATAGTTCGTTCGATGTTAATCCAGGATCAAAGTTTTTAACATCCTATTGGAATTGCTTCAGTCTATCTACCAGTAAAACCGCATTCCCTAGATACTTTGAGTTAGATGACTGCACAAGAATGTTAGTCTTGAACATTGATTTGTCCCTACATTTAGAGATGAAAAAAAATCCTGGTTTTATGACTTCAAGGATTTTGCCAGCACTGTGTGGTGATAAATTCTCTGAATACTCACGTCAAAATATTATATATACAGATGGTTCACTGATTGATGCCCAATCGGGTTTTGGAGTGTATAGCTTACGTGATGAAAGTTGTTACCAGTTGAAGCAACCTTGTTCAGTTTATGTCGCGGAAATGATGGCAATATATGTAGCGTGTTTACAGCTTCAAAAGTACCCCCCCCCCCCCACAAAATACATTGCACTTACAAGGAATCACGAGCCGAGTATATATTTTGTACTTGATATGTTCGGATAGTCTCAGCTCTCTCTCGGCTTTGCGCAATATCAAAGTTGATAGTGAGACAAACCACATAGTTCTAAAAATAAGAGTACTTGTATATGAGTTAATGAACAAAGGATACAATTTGAAATTTCTGTGGGTTCCGTCTCATTCACATATCACAGGGAATGAGATCGCGGATAGTTCAGCCAAAAAAGGAGCAAATGAGGGTGATATGTTTGAGAGAGAAATAGAATCACCTGAGTTCTTTCCGGAAATAGCTAGAATGACTATTGCACAACGGCAACAAATGTGGGATGGAGACACATTAGGCCGACATTGTTTTAGCATACTGCCTAGAGTTAACAGAAATCCTTGGTTTCACTCCCTGAATGTGGACAGATCATTTATACGCTATATGACTCGTATCACAGTAAATCTTTAGCTGTAACAGAGCCGAATTTTAATCGTGTACATGTCACATGGTTATCATATCTATAATTAGCACATTACACAGTTGCCATTCGCCAGTATTCCTTCTATACCATTATATATGGTACATTCACACAGTAGCCATTTAGGCGTAAGGGTGTTCTTGCTGTTCTTCCATTATCCAGTTGGACCACCGGACAGCGGAGACAGTTGTTTGATCATTGTTGAGTTATTTATAGAACAGTAGCCCGATGTGTCTGGCAGAGCAGAGCAGTTGTATGGATGAATCGATCTTATTTCGACCGTGGATCGACCTCCATCGCTGATGATTGTTGCGTGGACGTAGCTATTCTGTAACAACACAAAGATGGTCAATGAGGGCCCTGAGTTTTGAACTCACGATCGATCGCTTACTAAGCGAACGCGCAACCAATGTGGCGACGGAGACCCCCAATACCATAAGGCGTTGAAATTATTAAAATTTTCATGTTTTTTAATGATTTTCCTCGAAGAGAAATTATGATCATGGTTTGACTACCTCTGATCATGGTTTGTCTAAAAAATGATCATGGTTTGTACGGATTTAGAAATCATCATTTTTGAATGAAAAAAATCTTATTTTCAAGTAGATGTTGCATTTATCATTGTTTGTGTTTACCGTCATCATATTGATCCATTCATAATTTAGGCTTTCTTTAGAATATTGTCTTTTCTTGGGCATTTTGAAAGTGTTCACCTCAACACACTCAACACAGAGAAACTTTATTTCTGCTATGCGCGAAGGACATAATGAACAAACTGCAGAGCACCAAGCGGTTGCCATAGAAATCACGTGGATAAATCACCATCAGCGGGTCGGGCAAACCATGATCAGAATTGAGGTCATCGAGATCCATTTATTGTATGATTTAGATTTAAACATCTGATACAAATGGTGTGATCATTCAACAAGAGCCAAAGGTTGTACCGCTCATGACAACTCTACACATTCTATCCTGGATTCCTCGAGTCGAGAAGACGCACCACGCTAGATATGGGGTACATACTAGGGGGGCGTTGCTGATTAATGGTCAGCTGCATCCCAATAGGAAGTATCCCGTGTCGGGCACACGTACAGAGCATTGGAGACAGCAACATCCCAATTACGAGAACACTTGTAATACTAACCTTGAGCCGACCGCGAGTAATCGGTAACATATTAATAACATAGATAATAAATGGTGTGCAAGCACGATGTATACAATTGTTGTAAGTGTTATAATCCAGAAAAGGTCCGAATACGTACCAAATAATCATCTGGTGGGTGATTGAAAGTTAGCTCAAATGAGTGGGCGCATTGACACCAATAGAGTGTGGACTTTATAAACCTTTAAGACATGTGAATCCGTAAAAATATCTCATAAAATTACTGTAATTCATGAAAAAGGCAATTTTATTTATATTTTTTTAAACATTTGCATACCTTATTCAGAGCTGCGATTTGTCGTGAGAATCAAGTGATGGTACTCACACAAAGATAATCAACAAATTTTGTACTACGATTATCTTTGGTGACCATTCCAAAACCAGTCCAATAGTGTGAGAAGAGTATTATCACAACACTAACACATGGTGAGCTTCTACTTGACAGCAGAAATCCGAGCTCCTTGGTGAGTGTCCTGTTGCTGAAATGTCAGAATAGTGCGACACTCAAAGGTCTAGCTGATGGTTTGGTGTTTGGCGATATCCACAACATTCGCCTCTTTGTGTTCGTTCTTCACGACCAGGGATGCCAGATGTAAATATACAGTTTGAAGAACTTTGTATTTTCAGACATGTATTTTCTTTTCATCTTTTCATATGGCCTTAACGTTTTTAGTGGCACTTCGCCAACTCTACGTAGTATTACACATGTCATTCTTATTAGTACTTAGTACTTTTTTTACCAAATTTGTTTCTCATCATTGCAAGGATGCTAAATTTGTAGACATGTTCGCAATTGATTCAACACAATCCTGTCTATCCTGTTGCAGACTTATATTCTCAGTTGCAGACTACAGGGATATGGTATTTCTTCTCTTTATGACTTGATTCCCTGCGCTAACAACCCCTTTTTTCATACATTACTTTGCTATTCTCGCAGTTACAAAAATATCGGCCATTTATACACATCAACGTTCAGATCTTTGACGAAATCTGAAACGTTGATGTGTATAAATGGCATTTCTGGAGGTGAGGACATTTATTCTGACAAAAGCCAACACGAAAACAAAAAGTCACCAAGGATTTTTGTATACATTATACATCAAATATTTTTGTGTACAATGGCTCTCTGGGTTGACCGCTACCGACCGCGCCAGCTGTCCAAACTGGACCACCACAAAACAAGGTACTTGCAAGGTACAACACTAACCGTTCACGGTCAACTAAGAGGTGCCAGAAATCGACTGGCCAGTATTCCATCGAGAAACCGCCAATCAGATTTCCCACGCACAAAGTCCACAGAAGCTGGAAGTGGTGAGGGAACAGGTGTACCAGCTGCTATCACAAGGCGTTCTATCAAATTTTATAATCTGTGGATTGGTACCGAATCTAATCAAAAAATGCGATATGAGTCTGAAGACGCAAACGTTGAATTTTTCCGGGCTTTATGAACACAGGATGCAGCAAGGAAGCAAACATATATTCCATCTGGAAGTGTTCGTGGTGCAGTTTGTGGCACTGTATAAGAAGTTTCTCAATAAAGCCTCAATGGAAGTGGATGATTTTTTAGCGATTCTTTGAGATCGCAATTTTCTTTCGTTTTATGAAAAAATAAAATTTTTGTGTTCATCTCACGTTTATTAACTAAACTTCAGTAGTTCTGGTAGTTATTAACTCTAAATAAAAAAAACACGCCTTGTCGGTTTTCAATCGGATCGTTTTCATGGTTCGCAAATAATTATGAACTGGTAAATTTATCAATATACTTAAATACCATTTCATTCAAAAACCATTATGCTGCACCATGTTTATTTTAAAATTATATTTAATGTAACTTTTAAAATTCTGACATCATAATATTTTTTATTATAAATGTCTGTTCATTTTGACTACAAGAAATAAATATTCGCTCGGTTAATCGAATTCTGATGAATCGTATATTGGCCCCACGATTAATCGATAATCGAATGAACGAAACATTTAGACACCTCTAACAACAACCACAACTTCTACTTCAACAAACTAATTTAAACAATCGTCGCGATTGTCAAAAATGATTGGAACTGTCTGATCACTCACATTTCTACTACCATCATACGCCACAATCACCGCTCTCGTAACGTAAAGTTGAAAACAGAGCGATCGGCAGTGAGAGGCATTAGAACCAACCGTCATTTGGTTAGGTGTCAGAAACAAAAAAGTGACTGAATATTTGGATCTCACGTGCCGTGAGAGGAATTGAGTGATTATGGTCAGTTTTTTTGTGACATTGACGGTGATGGATTGCAGCTCTGACCTTATTAGATACAGGTGGGCTGAATTAGAGAATTCAAAAAATTGGACAATTGATGTCAAATTTTCGACTGGACAAACCAACATCATTTATCTTACTTTGGAGCGAACGAAACGAATGCAAGCAATAAATCGGCTGTGCGTAGAGTCGTCGGTTAATCGTTCGATTAATTCAAATAATCGGATATCTCCAACTTCAATTGATTAATTTTGTATCGAATAATGAAAGATATATGAATATATGAATACACTGGATAATTATCACAGTAATCGCCATTAATGAAAAAGGGAACCATTGTAAACAAAAAATACAAAATTTGTTTAATCGTCATGTTATTTTATCGAAATTCATCGAATATGGAAGAAGGGAAGAAGAATTCAGCGTCTGCAGGAGTTGAAGGCGAAATTGAAGGAGGTGGTCTAAACTCTCGTACTAAAGTGGTAGTTTTCAAATTCAGAGTGCCAAGGAAAATATACCGTACTAGTGGTCAATGATTCTATAAATATACTTCTTTTGAACTAGTAGTTATAGGGACTAAGCAGAAATTTTCAAACAAATCTGCTATTTCAACAACATTCGAAGAACAAGTAACTTTAAACAGAAAAAATTGTGTGTTGGTACAATAAAAATATTGTGCATAATTTTCAAAATCTGCTCTTTTTTCAGTCGTCCGCAAAAAAATAATGAAATAGAAATTTTATCAATACACTGAAATGCCATTTCATTCAAAAATCATTATTGTGCACCATGTTAATTTTGGAATTATATTTAATGTAACTTTTAAAATTATGACATTTATTATATTTTTTATTATAAATGTCTGTTCATTTTGATTACTAGAAATAAATATTCGTCCGATTAATTGAATACTGAAAGACAATTATTCGAATGAATCGAATATTTAAAAATGGCCTCACAATTAATCGATAATCACACAAATTCCAGATTCTGATGTCAGCTACACGGAAGAGAGACGGAATAGCTGGAAAAGATTGCCTGATTAATTTCCAACAACGGAATTCCACGCTATCGATTGAAAAGCCGGAAGCTACTATTCTAAGCCGAGTCAGACTTTTGAAGACTTTTATGTAGTTTTCAAATTGAGAAAAGATGAGAATTTGTAATTTTCATTAATTTGTTTTTTTTTACTTGACAACATGATATTTGTTAACTGTTTTTGTTTTGATTCAATTAATTAATTGATAATAAAGGGAACCTCTAATGGAAAAACGCTTATTGTTTGATCAAAAAGAACATGCTAATTATATGAGAAAACATGCCCTATATATTGTCCAACTTACCCTGCGTGTGGAGTTAGTTGGTCAATTTATTTTGAAATATAAAAAATGTTAAATAAAAGAAAAATGTCAAATAAATGATTCTCTGGTTTTTTTTTCATTGAAAGGGTAAAAGGTAAGCTTCATTGTGGTACATAACATTCTAACGCAACAATTCATACCACAAAGTTATAACCAAATTTATTAAAAATTACCAACTAGCCTCACCCTGTAAGGTTTTAATTCTAGAATTCTAGTTGCAGTCAATGAAAAATGGGTCGCGCGCATAATTGCACTCAAACCAACGCGAAATCGCAGAGTACTTGGGGTGATCTAAAACCTTCGTGTTTAATGCCCTCCACGACTGCAAAAAGACGACTGGACCCCAAGGAAAACGATCGCAAAGGATGACCCTGCCATAAAGTGAGCCGTCAAGAAAAATCCATTCAAGGCCTCGAAAATGACCCGGTATGAACTGAACTTGTCCGTGAGTTCCTGGACAGTTCAGCGGTGGCTGGTGGAGCAGGGGCTAGGGGGTTAAAGCACCCGGAAGGTCCCGATTCTAACGCCGAAGCATCTGAAGGCGCGGCTGCAGTTCACGCAAGACCACTTCGATTGGATCGGCCCGGAGAAGGAAAAGTAGTGGCTAAATATGATGTGGTCAGATGAGACGAAGGTTAACCTCATCGGCTCGTACGTAAAAACATGGTCCGTCGCCCAATAGGCTGCGCTTACATGCCTCAGTATACCACGTAGACATCCAAGCAAGGAGGAGGGAACATTATGGTGTGGGGTTGCTTCTCCTGGTACGGGGTTGGCCCTCTGTACTGGGTTGATAAAATCATGGATCAGTACCTCTACGCCCAGATACTAAGGGATGTTATGCTGCCATACGCCGAGTGGGAGATGGTCCTGAAATGGCAATTCATGTAGGATAACGATCCGAAGCACACCGCCAATACTGTCAAAAAGTGGTTCCAGGATAACAAAGTCTACATCATGAAGTGGCCAGCGCAGTTACCGTATCTGAACCCTATAGAGAACCTATGGTAGATCGTGAAAAGGTCGGTGTACACGGAGAAGTTGAAGAATAAGCAGCAACTGTGCGATAGAATCCAAGCTTGTTGGTACACCAACCCGATTACCACGTACCAGAAGCTGGTGGAATCCATGCCGAACCCTAGAAGCTTTTCACGGTATGAATTTTCTTGTTTTTATTTTTTTTACCAAAAATTTCAAAACCGGTCTTAATTTTTGTCGCGTCATTTCAGTTGTTTAAAACGTTTTACATTTTAGTTGCTTGAAACGTATTTTTTAATGAATGGCTATTGTTTTAACTACAGATGATATAAATTTCTTCGAACATTTGACATAAATTATTGTAAATGAATTGAAGTATTGAATTGGATTATTTTTTCTCAAAGTTTTGTCACTTTCTTTTTTTGCTTGAGCAGTGGTCTTAGGCGGCTCGCACACCGGAACAATAAGCAACTAGCAAGCTGCAATACGCAATATGCAACATGCAACATATTTTGTTGTTCTTCGCATACCAGTGCAATAAAAACGCCTGACATTATGCAAACAATCTACTTAATGTATGAAACTTGTCAAATTATGAGCGATAAGTTGCTCTTCAACCGACATTTCGTATTGCCTGCGATATATGTTGCTCTGTAAAGGCGATAGCGATATCGTATTGCGTCGGTGTGCGAGATCAACAAAAAATAAATGGAAAAAATCATTGGCGATAATATTGCTTATTGCATGTTGATAGTTGCTAGTTACTCATTGCTCCGGTGTGCGAGCCGTATTAATGTTTTGTCCGACGTTGTACGCACATATTAAAGATTCTTAGCTATCTCTAGCATATTATTTAATATAGAACAATTCACAGAAAAATCTGCGTACAATAAGAATCACGGGTAATGTAAAGTTTTTCCCCATAATAAAAATTCAATTTAACAAAGGAAATCTTCTACCTTACTCCAAGTTCACAGTACGACATTCAAGATCAAAACACTACCCGAAGACGGGCCTTTTCGGACCAGTATTGGCAAACGTGAGTGCATCATGCAACCGACGTAAATATGCGGCCATCAAGATCAACCAAGCCCCGGTATCCACACTGTTTGCGAGAGCAGAACGGGATGTTCCGATGGCATACCGTATTTGAGCGTAATCCAGTGCCAACCGGGTGGTGCGAGAGCGAGACAGGGCTAATGCATGCCACGGCACGGCATGGCACGACACGGCAAAGTGCATATATCAGCTTCCATCCCGAAAAAGAAACTAATTACACTGATTTATGTTGCTATTGTTCATTGTTTTTGCTTCTCCTCTCGTCTTCACGGGCTGGACGTTACCAAATGTGAGTGTGTACGTTTTTTTTTACGTTCTATCCTTTTCTCTCCCTCTTGCTCTGTGTCTCTTTCATGTGTAAGCTGGTCTCCTCGCGTGTGATCAACGGGTGCTTATGTTGCTACTTGTGTGCGATGTGATAAAGGCTTACACACGGGTGCAATTGGGTGGCTGAGGCTGATGGGTGGACTTACATGACGAGAATGGGTACAGGTACAGAGTGTCCCGCGGGTGCATTTCATCCGCCTTCTCACTCTTCTCGCGATGGCTAATATATTCTGCTGCACCGTGTTTTGAAGCCATGTGAGCGCAAAAACAAAATTAATTCACGTTCCGCGAGATGCAATTGTTGCGCTCTCTGTCACATCCACTGCGGATCATCCGGTCCTCGGATCGTTACGGGGACCCAGACAGGAGAGTACCCGAGGTCCAGGAACGAACGACATCACATTCGTCGTCGCCGTCATCGTCATCGCCGTTGTTTGGCTGTTGTCGTTGCAGATCTCGCGGTGGTCCGGTTTTTCAGGAGGATGCCATTGCAGCAGAGACGGGTATTTATGTCGGAGAGTGGTCCAGGTCGTAAAACTACTGTAAGCTACAACAATGACGACGGCTAGTGGCCCGATTGCAAATAATTACCGAGAGGAGTCGCTTTTCAGGCAACGCCCTCTCCGGACTTCGAAATGACCGCTTGGAGTACTTCATTTTTGCTTTTTGTCCGTTCCTTTCCGCGAGATGAGGACTTCAAAATTAAACAAGAATTCGTTTGCTTTTATTCGAAGCGTTGATAGTGATAGAGTGGAAACTTGTGATGGCAATTGAAACGAACGAGTAAAAGTGCAGATCAACGGAGCGCTTTGCGTTCGCGAGATAGCATCATATCGTATAATTCACCATCCCGGTCCCACATGGGAACCTGTAATCACTGACAGCACGTGCGATTCGCCCATTTACCATGCGAAAAAAGGGCACTCCATGAACTTTTTGCAACTAACATTAACTGGATTTTAACCAAACAAAAATATTTTAAATACTCTATCAATGCATTTTGTTTTCGACAGAAAACCGAACACAAACATCAAACAGCGACTCCACTGGTAGAAGATCAAAGTAAATTGAATTCTCTCACCGAGAAAAATTGCCGAACCCCTACACGATTAGTCTGAACAACGCACTGTCTACCGAAAGGCACACCAGCAAATAATTTCAACTTTACAATAATTAGCCGGAGGGTAAAATTTTAATTAGATGCCTTTGTGTGCTGTCCCGTCCGCTGGCAAGTTTTTCTCCGTTTGCGACGTTTGTGCCGCGGACGTGATTTCGGAAGCCGTCTCCGATGTGAGTGAGAAGTAGGAATGGATTCGCACTTTTAAACTGTCGTTCCCGCATTCTCGCATATCCAGCTAGCTAGCTGGATATCCAGAGCCATTCCACGCTGAAACCCAGCGATCGACCAAAGTTTCCTATTGCACCACGCTTGCTTGCGAGGAATTCACCTTCCCACCGCTACCGAAATGAGCAAGTCACATTCCAGCTCTGACAAGCGCGGTGGCGGTGGCGCTCTTCCCGCGGTGTGGCGTGAGTAAAAAGAGTATGTCACAAGCAGATGAAGATGTTCCCCAAGACGTAGGCAGTGATAACCGGCGCCGTCAGAAGCGAACCCCGGGGTAATTTCAGTGAATAGTGGAGCTCTGAAATTCACAGTAATTTCATGATTTTCGCCGTTTCTCCACGTCCGACCGAGGTGCTGCTGCTGTGTGAGCCTCGGTAATTGTCAGCGTTTTCGCCAGAACGCAAATATTTTAATCTGTTCTCGGTGGCACTAATTTGTGTCAGAAAATATAGGGTTCAATTTTGATTTTTGTTCGGCGGTCCTCTGAGGGAACAATATTTATTGAAGTAAAATAAAGCGTGGTCTATTTAGTAATAAAACAGCAACATTTGCGTGTGTTTCTGATTTGAATTTACGTATTGAAAAGCTAGTTTTTTTTTAACTGTAGATTTTAATTTACATTTCAAGAAATCTGGTCAATTTACTCTCCTATACTCACGCGAAAAATCGTAACTCGTATACTCACAGACCGTGCGTGTCTCTGTAATATTGCTATTGTGTTTTTTTAACACTCAACCTACCGATGTTTCATGTATACCTATTCCTACCACAGCGGATCAAGTGACCCTTTATGAATAGTTAGTGAACAATGAATCGATTTCTATAGTTTTGTTGAGAAACGTGACATACCATATTTCTCCTGTATATTTCGACATTTTTAGGATAACAATTATTAGTGAAATATAAATTTATTTAAATAATGAAATTACAATTTTTGACACGCAAAATAGCACTGTAGCTTGAAATGGTTACTGGTTAATTCTAATCATTCACTATTCATTCAAAAATACAACAAAATATATAAAGCAATAGCAACAATGTGTAATACAATAGTTTTCTATCACAACCATACATACAAATCTTTCCGATATCATTTGAATGTTTGCACAGGTCAAATGACCCGTTGCGGTAGTTAAGGCAGATTACGAATATTTCTCAGTAACAAAAATAACAAGAGAGCAGTAAATACTGAAAAATACATTCTATGTATGTTTTAACAAAAGAAAAGTGTAGGCAAATTATGTTGCGACAATGTAATTTGCAAGTAAATTTTGACTAAAAGTTTCAAATGGGTCGATTGACCCCTCTTGGTAGGTTTAGTGTTAACCTTTTTTTGTTGGCATTTATTTCAAGAAGAAGATATAATTGAATGAAAAAGAATATTTCCAGAAAATATTTTTCATTTAACGGGTGTTCGATAAAAAATGAGAATGATTCAATACCTTTCTGTAAAAAAAAAGTAAAGAGTGTAATTGTTTTCTCATCGAGCGAATTGCTCTCTGGGCTCCCTAGAAACGGGTTTCTTTTCGCTCGGGTGCTCTCAGTTCGATTAAAGATGGCGTCGAAACAACAAGCACTTCGCGAGCGCATTGTACGGTTCTTCGAAACGCGTGAAAGTTAAGAAAAAAGGTTTACAGTAGACCACTTTCGGGACGAAAATGTACTGGAGAGCACTTTTTACCGGATCCTGGCATCCCGGATCGTCGAGCGGAAGATCGATAGTGGTCGTTCGGCGAAGATCATCACCAAAACAGAAGAAGGAATCTCTGAAAAAGCTGTACGACAACAAGGACAGTACGAGTTTGCGTGACGCCGGCCGAAAATTTCGCTGCCCCAGTTCCTTCATCCACGGAACCCTCAAGCAGGAGGACGTCGTCTGTCGGAAGAAGCCTAGGTCCCCAGAGTACACGGACGAGCAGATAGCGACCGTGAAATCTCAGTGCCGGTGGATGATGAATATATATCGCGGAACGTCGTTCGTGCTGGACCATGAGAGTTATTTTCCCCTGCCAAAGTTCCACATTCCCGGCGTCCACGTCCCGGAGTGAAGTACAAATACAATCTGGTTGAGAAGAAAGTTATGCTGTATATTGCAATCTCTGACAAAAGGATTTCAAAGCCTTGATTTAAAAAGCCGAGCGGACCAGAAGGTGTACCAGAAAGAGGAGGTGCCTGGAGCAGATTCTGGCTCCGTTCTTAGATGACCATCAACATGATGGGAAGTATGCCTACTGGCTGCCCAAGGCGTCTTCCCATTACGCCAAGAAGACGTTGGGGTACCTCGAGGAAAAACAGATACCATACGTACCCAAGGAACAGAACCCGACCAAGTTGCCCCAGTGCCGTCCGATCAAGGATTTTTTCGGCTCCAATTTTCATTTCAGTGATATTTTTGCTCACACTACCTTTACCTACAGCTTTTTTGACATAGGACTACGTCTTACATAAGGGGGGTAATAAAGTTAACGTTAATAACTATTTTTGCTGCGAACGGATTTTAACGATTTGCAAACCAATCGAATCGCAAAATTTTCTAAGATTTGTTTGATATGCTATACATTACAATCCTATAGTCTGTATATGGTTTAAATTGGTGAAAATTGGAAGCATTCCCATTTTCCCACACATTTGTTCTGTCCATTTGTGTGTTTTCCCGAACAGAGCTGTCATTAACGGGCGACTTATGTAGCCGCTTGAATAGAAACAACGAAGGGGGATAGCGAAAAGAGAATATTTACGATGTAAACTTCATCCTTGCATAGTACGTAAACTGTCGTTAGCGTAAATATATTAGGTTGCCAATGAGTGTATGGGAAAAAATCGACCCTAAAATTTCAAAAAGTTACCCTATACAAAATGTTCACCACCTCGAAAAAACACCCTATGCCAAATATTAGTTCAATCGGACTTACGGTCAAAGGTCAAAGTTTGAGTTTTTTTGAAAATCGAAAAGGTTTTCAAAAATCGGGGTTTTCAAAAAAAATTTTGATGCAAAATATCTTAAAATTGCATGGAAAAATTGAGCCCTAGTGTCATCTCGAAAATTTTTTTTTGTCAAAAATAGTTTTTTTTTCGGAGTACGAGATTAAACATATGGTTTTAAGTACCAATAAAAATAATTATCTCGATTTTTTATTCGGAACTTGTTGCGAAATGTTGATTTGCACGATAATATACCCTATGCCAAATATAAGCTCTTTCGAATTTCATTTATTAGTGTTGCAGACGTTAAAATTTAAGTTTTTTAAAAACCGAAAAACCCCCGGAAATCTGGGTTTTAAATTTTTTTTTATTCCAAATATCTTGAAATTGCATGACACATCGAGATTTACAGTTATCTAAAAAAAAATTTTTTTTGTTAAAAATCGAGTTTTCAGACGAAAAAACGACCAAGCGCCAACAATTTTTTTTTACAATTTTTTTTTCGAGATAACAGTAAATCTCGATGAGTAATGCAATTTTAAGACATTTGCCACCAACAATTTTTTCTAAAAACCCCGATTTTCGGTGATTTTTCGTTTTTCAAAAGAATCTATGAATTATTCATAGATTTTTTTTTCCCAAAATATATTTTTTATTAAGACACATGTGGTGTTAGCCTGACGGGGCCGGGAGTCCAATATTTTGACAATTTTTGTCTTACAACTATGTTAGTAATATGTAACCGATTACTCGCGGTTGGCTCGAGGTTAGTATTACAAGTTTTCTCATAATTGGTATGTTGCAGTCTTCGATGCTCTGTACGTATGCCCGACACGGGATACTTCCTATTGGGATGCAGCTGACCATTAATCAGCAAAGCCCCCCTAGTCTGTACCCCATATCTAGCGTGGTGCGTCTTTCTCGACTCGAGGAATCCAGGGTAGAATGGTCACTAGCCGGCGCAATCATCAGCTCGTGTAGAGTTGTCATGAGCGGTACAACCTTATTATTTAAACAAAAATTGAGATGTGAATGTTTTTAATAATAAATTCGATTTTTAAGCATGTGTTTTTAATATGTTATTTTTCTTAGAAATTTCATTGACTTTCCCACAACTTTGTCGAACACCATATATTAATCAAACACATGGATTCCGCGTTATAACTTTTCGAAAAAAGGTCAATGGTCGTCGTAGATACGCCCTTATAAAAAAACAGTCGCAAATAACTCGAATGAAAATGAAAATTGTAATTGTTGAAATTGTTGAAACCTTATGTACCTTATGTACAAAGTTTGAAAAAAAAAACCGAAAGTATCGAGACAACGGCTGGTCGAATAGCTCAATATTTTTTCCCTTTTTTCAGTTTTTTCAGTCAATTGAATTTTATTTGTTTGAAACACCTCAATTTTCTCAACAAATGGACTTATGGGGTTTCTCAAACAAACGATTCAATTGGTCATTTGATGAAAAAAAATGCGATTTTAGATAGTTGCCGCCTTATGTAAAAAGTAGAAAAAAAATCTCAGAGGGACGCGTCAAAAGCGGCTACTTTTCGGTTATTTGGCGTGTAATTGCTCGGCGTGTAGAAGAATTTTATAGATATAGAAAAAAATATGAAGATATTAATACAGCCATTCCATGCCAATCCGATATAGTGTTTCTCAGATTATGAAAATTGGTAGTTTGTCATCGTAATATAATCAACCCGCATTTTTTATTTTTTCATTAGGGTGCCCATTTCCATTTTAGGGTAGTCAGAAAAATTTTATTTTTCCATTTTTTTCAAAAATGCAGTTTTTAAATTCATAATTTTTGAACTACTGAACCGATTTAGATGATCTACATGTCAAATTAAAGTCTTCTTTAAAAAAACAGGAAGTGGGTTATATCTGTGGTATAACCGCAAGGGTGACGTAGGACTATCGTTGATTTAGTGATCATTTGTTTTTAGTTGCAATTCTGAATGAATGAATAAATGAATATTTGGGGGACTTCTAGAACGAGAGCGTTACGTTGAAAGCACAATATTCAGCAAAAGAAGCATTCACATGAAAGTAGTATAATACATAAACCATTGCTTGTATTGTGATATGATTTGTATTCCATTTCCAATAGACAAAATATCGGTTGCATCAAATCAGTCTACATAATTTTTGCGTTCGCTCATCCTTTCTCACAACACCCATTTTTCGTTCGAAAAATTGTTGAGTAAACATCGTTTGCCCGCTCTACGCGTGAATTCCTTCTTAAGATTCATTGCACCTCTAATAACTTGCCGAAAGACGTGGTCTTACGTTAATCGCACTTGATTGAAAAATCACAAAGCCAAATGTATTTGGTCGCAGTATTATACGGATAGAAAACATAATAAACTCTTTCGCTTGAATGTAATTTTCAAGTCCAAGGGAACTGGCAGATTATTTTTCAGCAACGATAACATCTTTCCGGAATGTTCTCGACGCTGGATGGCAACCAAACGAAAATAGTTCCGCGCGTGTATGTGTGTGTGTGGTGGCTGCTCCAATGTCTCAAGCGGAACCGTTTGTGGCATCACTCTCCTCCTGATGGATTCCCTTCTGGCCTAAGGTACACAAACAGGTGACACCGTTCATCAGCGCTTTCATGATAAACGAAGTTAGCTTCACCGCTCCAATCGCTGTTCAATTATAACTGAATGAATTTCCGAGCGGCGCTCGTTTATGTACCGATTGGTGATTTCAATAGCCTGTTTTGAGAGCAACTTTAAGGCTATTGAAACAAGTTTTTGGATGATAAAGTAACAAGTATATAAAGCGTAGACATTTTATCTTTCGAATAAAGTGCTTATCATACCATTTCGTTCGGTTGTTTAGGAGCTATTAACGCTCAAAATCTCGGTCTCCGGCGTAACGCTTTCGTTTTCGAAACTTTGATTTTACACCCCGGTATATAAATCAAAGACGTAGTCCTACGTCAAAATATTACAAATAATTGGATTTTGTTTTCTCAATTATTGATCATATTTAGTTTTTTTAAGTTCACATTGTTTTATGTTGTGTTTTTTCAAAGTTGGCATGGTTGGAATGGCTGAATATATAATTTTCTGAAGTTTTCCAACATTTTAAGAACAAAAAAAAGTAAGAATATTGAAAAATATTCCTTTTTTGGTTTTTATGAAATGGCTAACTTTTCTCAGAATACTTCACCCCAATTTTTGAGCACTTTGTTGATAAGTCTAAGCAGTCAGGCTTCATCCTGCAGTATTCCGAGTCCTCTTGTAGCTCTTCCTTCAATTTCTGCCTGACATTTGGGGTGGTTGAGATCATCTTGAATGAAATCCTATTGGTGCCACAATCTCATTGATTTATATCTCGGTGGCAGCCAGAACCAGAACCAAACCACTAGAAGCACTTCAGTGAAATCAATATTGCCTACAAATATATCGAGTTATAGCGAGTTTCTGCATCCTACATCTTCGCAAACTTTCCAAAAATTGTTTATTTTCATTAGGAAAACCAGTCAAATTGAATTTTGTGAATTAAAGTGGGAAACACATCATATACTATTTTAGGATATAAATGAAATTTATCTCAAGTCAAAACAAAAAAATCTAAGAGATTTGTGAGGTGTATCACAGAGCTTTGACATCGAAGGCATACCGTTTTGGCTCAAATTCCGAACACTTAATTTTTAAATGTAAATTTACTGAACTTCTTCTTCTTGAATGGCGTTAACGTTCCCTGTGGAACTTTTGCCGTCTCAACGTATTCATTAACTAGCGTCGTTCATTAATACTTGGTTGAGATTTCTATGCCGAATAACACGCCTTGAATGTACTCTGGAGTGGCAAGCTCTAGAATACGCGTAACCACAGTGCAAGCCAGAAGAATTTTCTTTGACGAAAAGTCCCCCAACCAGAACGGGAATCGAACCCGAACACCCGGCATGATAGTGTGGGACGCTAACCACTCGGCCACGGGTGCACACTTATGTTATAAATTATTGAATAATAAAAACCCTGGCATTCTTTGTAGTATAGGCTTCATTTTAACATCATTTACAGGTATCGATACTAAAGGGTGTGTCACATCAAATTGCATCACGGAAAAAACGCTGTAGAAATTTAATTTTTAGGAATTATATCTTCAGCTTTCGCTTATTATCAGATAAGAGTGTATAGATCACGTTGGCCATGCTTCACTGTCATTTTTTCGTAAATTTGGAAAAATGTCGTCGAACGAAAAAGAGCGTCGTGAATTAATCCTGCGCACTCATTTCGAGAATCCGGAGTTGTCACATCGGGACATCGGTAAGATGCTGGGAATCGTCCAATCCACGGTCAGCATAGTAATAAAACGATACTTCGAGAACCTAACCATCGACCGGAAGGTGAAGAACGGCAAAAATGGATGCTCCGTCAGTGAAAAAGATCACAAGTGCGTAGTTAAGCAGTTTAGACCTGATCCGAGAAGTTCGGTCCGGGATGTCGCCAATAAGCTGAATTTGTCAAGTTCATTCGTCCAGCGGATCAAGCAGCGGGAGGGCCTGCGTACATACAAGGTTCAGAAGGCTCCTAACCGCGACGAAAGACAAAACATGGTGGGGAAGACGCGAGCCCGGAAGCTGTACACCGAAATGCTGACGAAGCCGCATTGCCTGGTAATGGACGACGAAACCTACGTCAAAGCGGACTTTCGTCAGCTGCCGGGCCTGTTGTTCTTCTCCGCAGAGGACAAATTCAGCGTTCCGGAGGAGATTCGCAAGCACAAACTATCCAAGTTTGCCAAAAACTACATGGTGTGGCAAGCGATCTGCTCTTGCGGAAAGCGGAGCGCCCCCTTCGTGATGACCGGCACGGTAAACGGGCAGGTTTACCTTAAGGAGTGCCTACAGAAGTGCTTACTACCACTATTGAAGCAGCACGAGGGCCCGACCATCTTCTGGCCGGATCTCGCTTCGTGCCACTATTCAAAGGACGTGTTGGAGTGGTACGAAGCCAACGGGGTCACCTTCGTGCCAAAGGAAATGAACCCGCCCAACGCGCTGGAGCTTCGCCCAATAGAGAACTATTTATGATTATGAAGCAGGCCCTCCGGAAGAACCCAAAAGTTGTCAAATCGGAGGCGGACTTCAAGAGAAAATGGATTTCTGTTCAAAAAAAAACTACAACCTGACGTTGTACAGAACCTTATGGACGGGGTAAAGAGGAAGGTGCGAGCATACGGACTTGGGCTCGAAGTATGAATAAAAAGAAAATGCCAAAAGTTGTTTAATAGTTTTTATTTTACTGTCTAAAATTTTCAAAAGGATCGGTCTACTGGGCGAATTTCTACAGCGTTTTTTCCGTGATGCAATTTGATGTGACACACCCTTTACCTATAACTTACAATACTAAGCATTTGCATAAAAGTGACTCCAAAACCAGCGATAAAATGTTTACGTTAGCAAATTCGGAATTTGAATCAAGTTTCGAAAAACAAAATCAAAATTTTTGGGAGTATAGTATTTTTCCAAAGAAGAATAGCTAATTGGCTTTAATTTGATATATCGATCTCTGAATCGGTTTAGTAGAACTAATGCGAGCAAAATTCAATCCTTGTGCACAGTTATTCGTACAATGGATTTTGAAATCATACTATTACAAGAAGTCGAAAAAATTCTCCCCTGTCCATACCAGGTTTCATTGTGATCACAAACGTAGATAATTCTAAGAGAGGCACTGCCATAGCTCTCAAAAATCACATCCCATTTTCAAATGTTCAGCGCAGTATAGACAGTCGAATTATCTCCTTAATTGTTGCTAACTCCGTAACAATCTGCAATGTATATGCTAATTCAGGCACTCAAAATGCATCCTCTCGTGAGTTCCTCTCCAGACACACTCTCCCCAATTACCTCCGGAATTCTCCGACTCATTTAATACTTGGTGGGGATTTCAATTGTGTCGTATCCACCAAAGATGCGACAGGGTCCAGTAACTACAGTCAAGCGCTCAGACATCTGATAGATAACCTACATCTTTGCGATAGTTGGGATCATCTCAATAGGAACCAAATTGCGTTCAGTTTTGTTCGTCACAATTGTGCTCCTCGTATAGATCGAATTTATGTGTCTTCTGGCTTGGTTTCGCACCTTCGGACGTCAGAGTATTTCGTAACACCTTTTTCTGATCATAAAGCGTACAAAATTAGATGCTGTCTCCCCCATCTTGGTAAACCACACGGTCGTGGATTCTGGTCAATTCGACCTCATATCCTGACTGATTCCCGGAATAAAGCGCAGGAGAAAACGACTGCAACAGAAACCACCGCTTATAAAATGTGTAGTAGGCTATAAATATTGTGGCGCGGTATTGTATTTCAAAACAAGAATTAACCGGGCAAACGTATCGCCCCAGGCAAACGTAACGCCCCGGGCAGACGTATACCGTCCGACGCTCGCTAGAGCTCGGTCGGACATTGCTAAAGGATCGTATCCTATGTTTCAAACTAACCGGGCAATCAGTGGATCCCAGGTTTGCGTGCGAGACACCGCCGCTTCCGACGGCGGGTCGGCGGTGGACTCGGATTGCGTCATCTTGGCGGCATGGGCCGCCTCGATTCCTTATCCTCGCCAAATGGGGACTTCGTCCCCATTACATTGTCCTCAGAATAAATTTCGAAAAACGAGAACAAGAGAATAAATTTATAATAGAAATGTGAGGCACATGATGTTTTTCCCGCGCCAAATATTTCTAGCCTACTACACTTTTTCTAAGCGGTTGTTTCTGTTGCAGTTGTTTACTGTGGCGATTTATTCCGGTCACCATCCTGACTATCGAAAAACTCGAAGAGTATGAGGGTAAATGGCAACGTTGGGTAAGAGAAGGAAGAAACTATGACAGCTGGATGGCATGGTGGATAGAATATGCCAAGCCAAAAACTTTTAGCTTTTTCAAATGGAAGACAAATCATGCATTTCGGGAATTTCATGCTACTAATCAGTTATTATACTATAAGTTACGCGAATCTTATGATAATCTGTACACGAATCCTCAAGGAATAACAGAAGTGAACAAAATTAAAGCACAGATGCTGCGGCTTCAAAGTAACTTTTCGAAAGCCTTCGAACGAATTAATGATCAATATATATCAGGTGAAAAAATTTCATCTTTTCAACTAGGGGATCGTCTCAAACGTCGAAATAATACAGCTATTAAGACAATTAGGCAAGGGAGCAATACCTTGACAAATCCTCACGAAATTGAGAGACACGTTGGTCAATATTTTCAGCAACTATACTCAGCTGTAATCTTACCTAACAATAATAATGACCGTGAAATCCCTCAAAATCCACCATCCAACATGCATGCGATGGACGAGATTACTACTCAAGAAATCTTTTTTGCTATCAAATCTAGCGCATCGAGAAAATCTTCTGGGTGTGACGGACTCCCAAAAGAATTCTATGTCAAAACCTTTGACATAATCCATCGTCAACTCAATCTTATAATTATTGAAGCCCTCAATGGTAACATAAGGAACAAAATTATGGATGGCGTTATTGTCCTTTGCAGGAAAAAAGGTGATGATAATACAATCAATAGATACAGACCCATATCTCTGCTAAATTTTGATTATAAAATTCTTGCGCGCATTTTAAAGCAAAAAGTGGAAAATGTTATAAAAGAAAATAATATTTTAAACTCAAATCAGAAATGCTCAAATTCCAAGCGAAATATATTTGAAGCTGTATGCTCTATAAAAGATAGGATCGCTGAAATAAACTTCAGGAAAAGATCTGGAAGACTTATCTCCTTTGATTTGGATCATGCTTTAGACTGTGTAAACGTGAATTTCCTATTCAATGCTCAGTCCGTCAAGGCGATCCACCGAGTATAAACCTCTTTGTCCTTTACCTGCACCCTCTCCTAGAAAAACTCACTTCCATTTGCAACCATCCCTTAGAACTCGTTGTTGCATATGCGGCCGACATATCCATAATAGTGACAGACGAATCTAAACTGGTTTTAATTAAAGAAGCGTTTATGGATTTTGGAACGTGCTCGGGAGCTTTGCTAAATTTCGCAAAAACAACTTCAATCCTGGTAGGATGTGAACGGAATATGACATCAAACTGTGACTGGCTCGCCACTCGGGAGTCGGTGAAAATCCTGGGTTTCGTATACTTCAACTCTTTGAAACAAATAATCGATTCCAACTGGGGTGACGCCATAAGAAAAACATCCCAACTCATGTGGCTCTTCAAACCACGAGTTCTAAGCATCCATCAAAAAGCTATCCTCGTGAACACGTTCGTGACATCCAAAATATGGTTCATGGCTTCAGTACTCAGCACTACTAACGCGGCAGTGGCCAAAATGACATCTCGAATTGGACAATTTATATGGGAACGATACCCATGTAAAGTATCAGTGGAGCAATTAATTCTCCCAATTGAAAAAGGGGGATTGAACCTTCATCTTCTGATGCATAAATGCAAGGCCTTGCCGATTAACCGTTTTCTAGTCTGCAAAGAACAAACTCCTTTTGCAACATCATTCAGTGCGCAGATGATAAATCCACCTAACGTCAACGGTATCCCCACATTATACCCATGTCTGAAGAAAATAGCTAAGGAATTGCCTTACATCCCAGAAATGGTGTTGAGGAATCCCTCTGCAAACACGATAGAGTGTTTCTATCGCGGCGTACTGAAAATGCCCAAAATCATGGAAGAACATTCAAATGTGCAATGGCATAGAGTTTGGCGAAATTTACGACATAAAACTTTAACATCAGTCAGTCAACAAAGTCAACTTATTATTTACTAGTTAACAGAAAAATCCCAAACTCAGGAATGTTCTTCAGACAGGGTCGAACAGATACTGAAATGTGTAACCTTTGCCAAATAGAAGTTGAACATAAGTTTTCTACATGTATACGTGTGCAGCACCTGTGGAATCATCTTCAAACGAAATTGGAGGCAATTTTGAATCGAAGATCAAATTTTCAAATGTTCCTAATTCCTGAATTAAAAAGTGTGAATAGAGACTTAAAAAGTAAGGCTCTGAAAATGCTTATTGTATACGTAAACTTTGTTCTAGATGTCAATAATATTCTCACAGTAGAAGCACTTGATTTTAATTTAAGTTGTTATTGTCTTTAGATGTATAGTCAAGCGAGTTCCAAATAAACGTTTTGAAGTAGGATTACGTCTTTCGGGAACAAATCGGGGTACAAATTGAAAATCTAAAATGGAGCACATCGTGAAAATTGTCCAATTTCAAACGCTTATTGCTCAGTCATTTGTTTGTGTCAATCGATTTCGGCTCTCCATAACAATTTTTATATTGAAGAAAATAATATACGTCATGAAACTAACTATTGAACAATTGAAAAATCTCAACCCTATCCTAACGGAAACACCCACTTTTTTGGTCGAAATTGACGACACATGCGGCGGGTCCCTAACAGAGACATCAAAACCAAGCTGCCTGGGGGAAATCGGCATTGCAAATACATGAAAGTAGGAGGGCTTTAGTTCGCAGCGAAACGTGTTCCCTAACAGAGACATCAAAACCAAGATGATCGGGTGAAACCGGAATTGCAAATATATGCAAGTCGGAGGCATTTTTATTTTACATGTAAGATGAGTGATACGATTAATTGTAGTGAATAAAATTTAAATTTGGAAATTTAATGTTGGTTGCTTCGGAAAATTTTGTATCAATGACCGATCGTGTATTGTGAAAAAAATAGCACAAGTGTAAGTATAAAATCATATATGGTAGCAGTGGTGTTAAAAATGACTTTATATATGAAACGATTTATTTCAATATTCATAAATAAAAAGCAAGGTGTGTTCCCGCTCGAGAGCGGGTCGTTTGGTTCAAGCTGTCTGTTTTGTTGTTTTCACCCAAGGAAAGTTTATACGGCGAGAAAAATTGGAAAAGTGAAGAAATATTAGAAAAAGTGATTTCCCGTATGCTCTACATATAGCATTAGGTTTTGCTAGTCCAGTTAAAATTCGTATTGGTTTGAATAAACACTCAGAGAGTAAAAATTATAAAAGAGAATTACCTTTCAAATTATGTTTTCTCTATATTAACTCTTAGTGGTCATTGGTATGCTCTCAGCCACCATATCTTTTTTACCGTTCTGGCCGTTGGGCTGCTCTCAGCCACCACAGCAAGAAACCATGCTAATCTTATATTTTACTCAACCAAGTATCAGTAACACTTTTTGTGATGGAAAAGATTGTTCATAAATATCAGACTGCTGTTTGCATAAGTGTCTCATGTTATTTGAATTATCGCAAAAGTGTCTCAAGCGACAAAATCTTTGTTCTTCTAAACGAAAAGTTCTGATAAACTCGGACCACAGAAATCATTATTTGAGTAACTACTGGTTCAAATTATGTTGAAGTAGTTGTTCTTAAAGAGCAAAATAATTGTTGGCATATGTGTATTATGTAATCTGAATAATCTCATGTAAAAAAACCATGTAAAAAACCAATGGATAATAAAACTAAAATTATGTGTATAATCAACATATGATTTACTCTTGGAGAGGGTTGTGGAAGATTTCACACGAAGACACTAATAATAATAAAATATTATTTTTATACAAAAACATCACATCAAAACACATTGGTAAGTTAACACATATACATTTACATAGTTTAGAAAAAAATAAAAACAATGTTTATTTTTCATAATCTTGTATTTATCACTGCTTTTTCAAGGAAAAATAATTCCGACCAGTACGATACGCATGCCCAAATTTAATGCGACCGCAAAGGTTTGAAGTAACATGTTTTTACTTATGAGAAATAATTGTGTTTGGTATAGGTACTAATCTTATATTACATTAGTGAGTTTTTTTTCTTTATTTCATCCATACATAACACAGGAGGCATCTCATCTAGGATCACAGAGGACGGTATCTTTTATCTGATACGTAACATCTAACGACTGTTTACCATCTTTCTGTCATCAACGCTTGGTAAACACTGGTGGAGTGAACAAACAATACCCAACAACCAAACAAAACGGCCACAAATCATTATCGAAGAGTTAAACGATGTTATTCATAAAACGTATCCAAAATCAACAGATAGCCTAACGGAATCCTACGTCAAGTATGCGGTCGTGTCTCGGACACAACCCTCCTGTGACTTTTTTTTATAAAAAAATAAGTAGATCAAAAGTTATGATTTTTTTTAAAATTGCATTTTTGGAGTTCGGAATTTGAGACAAATGTAATCAAACATATTTTTAGTTTTTCACCATGAATATGTTTTTTTATCAATCGTTTATTTTTACAGGCACAGTCAGTTAAAGAGTAGCGCATCTAACGAACAGTGATTGAACATGAGTCGGGAGAAGGTGCGAATAAAGTCCCGACTTATGAATATGTATTTGTATATAAATTTTATGGTGGAAAAATGAAAGAAATGGCTCTATTGTATCCAAAAACCGCATTAATTTTGCGAAAAAGGACTATTTTTAGTAGTGACACTGTTTAATGGCAAACAAAGCTTAAGAGTTCGGAATTTTAGACAAAACGGTACTTGAATATCGTTTATCATGGATTAGTACTGTACATTTCATACAATGGACGTTCCTGGAATTGATGTGTTGATTCGAAGAACGATCTTCCAAAAATTGTCTCCCATCACAGAAAATAAAAACCAAACATCTGCATCCACCCATAAGAATCACTGCAAAGGCTAATTACAGCTTCGCTCAGTACTTTCCATTTCGTCATTCACAGACCGAAAGGAAGAACCCGAACACGGACCGGTCCGTTGCGGTTGCAAACAAATATCATCTCCCAATATAAGAGCTAAAAAGCAGTGCTTTGTTCTCGGTCCACTCTTGAAGTGTGCACACAATCTGAAGGTTCCTTCAAAATCAGAAAACTGTTAACGGAATAAAGGATCCTCGCTTGGGTGAAGCTGTACCCCTCGATTTCTCCCAAACCAGAACCAACAAGAGATCTATCGGGAAAGTACTGTTTTGTCGATCAAATTGTCAACTTCGGAAGGAGCGAAGTGGGACAAAAGCTTCACACAGCTTCCCCCTGTGGAGATGAGCCGGCGGAGAGGAGAGGTGCACACGAGGGAGGGCGAAAACATTGCAATTAGTCGACTAATTAAAAAAAAGCGGGGAGAAAAGATAAGCAGTATCGAGAAAAATGTCATCAGCAGTCGATGATGAAAGCAATTTCTCATCTCGAGACACCAGAGCTGCTTGAGTGTAACCTTTTCTTGCGATTTATTTCATCGCTTTCTATCTCTCCTCTCTCACTCTGCTGTGACGGTCAATGTGTTTTGTTGGGCGAGGAATGGAATTGGGATGGATCGGGTTGAAGATCTATGCTTGCATGGACTTCTATCACTGTCGATCCGTAGTCAAGTCATGCGAACAGGCTCCGAAGGGATTATCTGCATCTTTCGAATTACCGAGAAACTGACGATTCACCATTGCACCTCGACCGGACCGGGAAAGGGGTCCGTCAGAAAGAAGAGTGTGAATCGGTTGACGACGACGACGAATGCGAGTGTTGTCGCCAATCATCATCGTCCTCCACTCGGTGGAAAATGCAAATATTGATTGGTTGCTGGGGGCCGACGAAAAGGGAAAAAAGTTCTGAAAAGTAGATAGTGATTGATGTGACGTGTATGTAAAATGTTGCTTTCTCGAGAATTCATAGGGATACTTATTAGACCCTATGAAATTTGACAATGTTGGAATTGAGTGGAAATATTACAAATTTGGAAAATATTCATATCAACGAGTTGAAAAGGTAATAGATCAATACTATTGTTTTGTTTTTGAAGATTATCTTTTTCAAGTTTTAATTCATATATACAGTGATGGAAAAATATCTATACCGAACATTTTCGAAACAATTAATATAAATAATAACATTTAGTAATAGTTGTTACAATGTTGTATTTGAGGCTTGAAACACTGGTCATTTTTCGTTTGAAATATGTGACTATAATTTCAAAAGATTATAATGTTGAAGATCATATAAATAGATGAAGTTGAGGACTTCGATAATGGTATCTGATCAACATTTGAGTTATTGGATAAAAAATATTTTTTTCAAGTTAATTTCCTGTAAATATTTTAAGTTATAACTATTTACAATAATGATGAAGTAATAAAGGTTGTTACCTGAAAATCCAGACACGAAAAATTTGTTGTTGTGTTAGTAGGTGTTATGATTGTCGTTGTTTCTGATTTCCTTCTTACAATAGAACATCGCTCGATTTATTTTCCCTCTTGTTTGACTGCTAAATTCCATTCCCGCTTGAATTCCTTCAGTTCAACTGCATTTATTCATTATGTCTCACCGGATTCATCACTTTTGTGGTGGAATTTGAACACTGACAGCTTGCAAAGTACGGCTAGAAGAGACAATCTACCTGATGCGGATCCGAAAAAAGCGGTCTATCTTCCGTAGAGACTCCTACTGATACATTTGCCGGTACATGGTTCCATAAATATCGAGTCCACAACTGAAAAATACCTGCCAGATTTTTGCTTTTTATCTCTTTTTGATTTTACATTCTTCCGATGTACTCTTCCGGTTAACCGAGGTATAAATTTCTGCCCAAGAATTTGATAAAAAAAAAACTATCAGACAGCACGATTCGTCATCCAGAACCACGAATATATGTTGTTAACTTATTTTAAAACAGTTTCCTCGGGCGCTTCTTTGCCTCCAAATCCTGCTTTGCAGTCCGGTCCGGAACAATCCGTGCCTTAAAACATTTTAATCCAGTCCTCTTCTTCGCTTTTTGGATGTAGGATTCCAAAGCATTCGCCGTTTCGCTCGATATACATTATTTTAAAGCCTCAACTTTCATGTTTTGTGATATTTTATGAACAAAATTTTATTTTGGTGTGTGTAGATGCAGTTGACAAAATATTGGGGAAGAAATAAAAACCCGATTTTTTTCTGTTTTTCAAAGATTTTGTTGGGAAACACCTTTTTTTGCCAGCTAAGTCAATAGTAAATCTAATTAACCTTAGCTTTCATTTGATGCCTGTAACGTTCTTGTAGGACTTTCCCATATAAATATATTTTTGTTTCCCCTTCATATTTGATGATGAATAATTCAACGAATAATGATCACACCGCAAATCGAAAGACAGTGTTGAAAATTACAATAAATTCTATATAATTTTAAATTATTGCTTTGGAGAAAAAAAATATTTAAATTTTTTTCCATCGATTTCAAAAAAATGCCAAAAACAATAATTCTGCAAATATCGCAGCAAGGGACTGTCCACATACCACGTGGACAGAAAAAGTACGATTTCAGACACCCCCCTTTCCCTCCGTGGACAAGCGTGGACATTTCCTATACCCCTCCCCCAGTTGTCCACGTGGACTTTCCTCCATTTTATTTAGATCAAGAAAACGATTGAATTGGTCTTAAATTTGATTTTCAACATGTTTCTATTTTCTTTTTCATGTTTTTATTAATACTAAACAAAGGATTTAACTTTAAGAAATTTAAGAATTTTAAATTTAAGAAATTTATTTAGACAACAGTCTACTTAATGTTACTCGCTATCATAAGAAGAGTTTTCGGAGGACACGTCCATTTTATACATCAGATAAGACTGTTTACTACATTAAATCCCAATTGACCGTTTTGTAGTTGTGAATCTAATTTCGGGCATTTCTTGTTAGAAAACGACGTGAGACCGTGCTATGTTAAATAATTATATTTCAAATACAAAATAAACCAGACAATGAAATCATTCGGTCAAAAATTATTATTGGATTTTGTGTAAGAAAAGCTGAATCTGAAGCTGAAGCTGATATGGATATCATAACTCTGTTCATTCTATAAAAAGGTTGTGTTGTTTTGTGAAGTTTTGGCTCGTTGAATTGTCGAATTGCCCGAAAAGTCGCTCAAACTCATAAACGTTAGTCAGTGGTCTGTTTCTGATGCCGTTCACTTAGCCAATTCTTTAATCCATTATGATTAGTTTACTATTGCAAAATATTTTACGAATTGTTCGCTCGGACATAGATCGTCTGAGCATCAATGACATAATTCCACGTTAACTGGGTAGTGTCTGGAGACTACCATTTTGTTTCACAATTTTACGTCATTCACACAACATGAACATTCCATCCTCCAAAGACTTTTTTGTTATCTTGCCAAAAAAACTGGACAAGGTGTTTTATTGTTTTCAAACAGTTAGAATTATCAAAGAGACATGAAGTTTGGAATTGTGCATGTGGAACACGAGGCCTATCATATTGGCTGATCGTGGACAATTGTTCTGAATCGCTGACTTTGACTCATTCAATTGCGAGCAGTATTTGTTTGAATTTATCTTCTGCTTCTTTTTGGCTTTAAGAGGCCGTAAACTTCGAAGTTCATTCGCCTCTAGTTGAATTTATCGACTTGGTAGATGCTCATAATGAAGAATTTCTTTCCAATCAGCCACAGAGCCAATTTTTTTTTCCAACATTGTTGTAAACTGTTTGATCTTTCACCGATCACTAGATTTTTTAGTAAAACGGCGTGTTTTCATTGCGTTTATAAAACGACTCGCAGATGCGATCCATTAAGTAGGTGTGTTTTGGTCAAACAACCCATACATTGTAGTGTTTTACGTAACCAAGCTTTAACACTTTCGTCGTCCCGTCACCCAGATATGGGTGACACTTTTCTCGTTCAAATTAGGAATAGGAATTTCAAAAGGAATTTCATAGAATAGGAACCTAATCGTTACAGGGAAAAGTGTTATGAAGAAAATTCAAAAAATTATAACTATATTATTACAATGTTTATACCATACTTTTAATTAATTCATAGTACAGATGGTTCGTACTGGAGTTTTTTGCGAAATCCTATATGGATATAACTTTTGTATTTGTTATTGTTGTCAATTTGTCTTTAAATTAAAGAAAATATTGCTAGTTCATGTAAATATTGTCTACAATCTGATTTTGAAAAGGTGAAATGTAAATACATATTAGATATAAGATAGGTTTAAGAATTGAGTGTAATGAATGTGAGTGTGAATGTGAGAGTGAACATTGTCAACATATCCTTTTATCCCTTCCTTTTCCTGAAGAAAATATGTCACCCTTCTAAACTCGATTAGACCGCGAGTAATCGGTTTTCTACACCATTAACATTAGAATTAAGAAAAAATGTTTATATACACTTGTAACAATACAGTCAGGAGTTTGGCTCCCTTAAACTTATGTAACTGAGCCTGTAAAAATAAACGAAACGATAAAAAAAATATAAACTGATTTTGATCTCCATTTGATAATTTATCCGCAAGTTGGACCTCACAAGAAACTCAAAAACGTCGTGTGGGTGACGAACGTGTTAACAGATGTTTATGATTTCATGATAACAGATATGTTAATTCACATGTAGTGTACCTGGGATTATGCTTGAGCGACATCTCAATCTGGTTGTCATCAATGACGACACAAAATTTCTAAACAAACCAATAGAAGCGTATTAAAAAAATTCTACATTTCAATGAAGGAGAGCATTGCTGCTACAAACCCCACCACCCGCAACTAAGAAAACAATGTCTTACATTTCCAATGCTTAAATACTAGCTAACAAACATTATTTAACATAATTTTTCAGTAAAAATCAGCTCCCGATACAACTTATGTCCAGTAACTCGCTCCATTTCTCTGTTTCCCATCCAGTATCTTATATCATCTTTTTCAATCAAGATCATTCATTGACAAACATAGATATTACTCAGGGTTGTACACTTTGATTTTTTTTTTGGAAATGCAGAGCAAAGAATTTTGTTTTTGATTATAGATGTGAATGTATTTTTGACAAAAAAAAAAAATTAACGTGTCCACGTGGACATTACCTATACCCCCTCCCCTCTCACCGTGGACAAGCGTGGACATGAGAAAACCGCAATCAATGTTTTGTAGCATATTTGTCTACCAGAAGCTTTAAGCATCTCAGTTATGCAATACACCGATTTTTTTATAAACAGTAAACTATTGTTTAATGAAATGTGAAGAGTTCCTCTCACTTGAATCAATCAAGTTTGATTACGGTTCAAAAATACGTGGTGGAACAGTTATGCCTAGAATAACAACATGGAGTAATTCCAAATGAAATCGACAAATGACAAAACATGAGTATTTTTGATTCGAATGAAAGTGTGTATTCCGTTTGGGTTAGAGGAAATATGAGTTTTTCACAGCAATTGGGAATTTTTTGACTCAAGCGTAACTTTTGAAAAGGGCGTATCGATTTTAGTAAGACAAACCTTTGATAATTGATATCTCAAAAACTATGAGTCGTACCGAAATAGTGTCTTAGAAAGAGTTATAGAGTATTGATGGTTGAATATGAAAAAAAAGTACATTGCGAAAAAAATTTGATACTCTTTTTTTATTTACAAAATAAAAATTCAATTTGCAATATCCAAAATACATATTTTTTAATTTTTTTTAAATTTTTTCATACAAAATAGAAGTCATGCAGAAAATTTAAAAAATGGGCCCAAGATGGTAAAACTATTTTTGACGAATTTTGTGGAACATCGAATTTTTAGGAATTTTCGAAACTTCGAATTTTTGTATGTAAACAATCATTTTTAGCCACAAATTATGAATCCTGATGTGATTTAAAACAAAAAAGGTTATTATCAAATAGGCTTTTTGGTGTTTTTCCGAAAGATTATGCATAAAACATCGTTTTATGAAGAAAAGTGAAAATTGTCAAAAAGTAACATGGGACAACTATGCGTATACCGGCAGTATAAGCATTCGAAATTCTCCTTTCCTTACGTGTTCTGTGTTTAAGTGTTCATTTTACCTCCCATATACTCCAGTTAGACGTAGTCTAACGTCAAAAATTAAAATATTTTGAAGGAAAATCGGAAACTTGATCTTTTTTCATCCCTTCGCTCATTCCTATCTCGAAGAGATTTTTTTTTGAGTTTCCTGAAGTTGGACTCCATTTATTTTTATATAAAAACTAAAAAGAGACACACAAGGAAGGATTGGTGAACGGAAAAAAAACATACAAGGAACAGTGTTTTTGTTTTTTTACGGTTTTATTCAGTTTGACCTGTTTGTATGTATGTTTGTATGATTGTATGTTGACCTATTGTCCGACTGATGTAAAATTTAGAACACGCCTTCATTTTTGCTGTCGTTATAAAACTGCGTATTCCATGATCTTGAATATCCAAGATAACGACCAGTACAAAATGGTGGACTACCTATCTTCTCATTTTCCCATCGATTTGGTTATCAAATGAAAGGGTCGATTGTCCGATAAAATGCCTGACTAGTAGAACACAGTTATTTATAAAAAAATGCAAATCCAAAATGTCACTACCCAATGTACAATGGTCCAGGAAACGTCTTTAAGTGGAAATTTGCATCTAGAGCTCGACAGTTATTCTCTACACAAAAAGTGTCTTTCACAAAGTTGTTACATATGAGAGAGAGCTTATTTTTATGTTGTCAAAAATAGGGCGACTAAAACTTTCGATGAAATAAAAAATCTAACTTTCTTTTCTTTATAGATAGAGGTAATTATAGTTCAAAAATATTACAGTTATTTAAAGCAGCCTTGTAGAGCAGGGTTTTTTTTCATATCTTTTTTTCTATGTTGCGTTGAAATCACCACGAAAAAAATGATTTTTTGCGGTACCTTTCATATTTCAAATTTTACATGCAAAACATCTTCAAAAGCTTTTTGGAGCTTACAACAAACATTTTGCGATGCAGAATTTGTCAATATTCAACTCTACTCAAAGCTATTGATATTTGGTCCCTAAAAATACACCCTCTTCAGTTGTTTGTCGTTCTTTCTAGGGTAAACATAAAAAAATGGCATTTGAAAGACTATATTTGACTCTACATAATGTGAAATTTTCAAAATAAAATAATGTTTTGTGTTTGAGTAAACTAAAATTGAAATCATGAGTTCTTGGGTGAAACACCATCTAAAACTTTCAGTTAGATTAAGAGGGTAACCCGATCTGGAAGTTCGGAAAAATCTTTTTTTGTTTGCAATTTGGCCGCCGTTACAGTATGGCTGATATCATATTATCTGTATAAAATAAATGGACATGATTTGGAGATCGAACTGCGTTGTGAGCAAACATAAATCCAAAAAGGTCGCCGCTACAAATACCGCTGTGTATTTTTTTTGCAACCCTCTCAATATTGATATTGATACCGATAGAATACAGTACATTATGAAAGCATTCTGGAAAAAATGATACAGAAAATTGTTGAATGGTTTCATTGTAGAGAAATACAATAATAATATAGACAATGTACCAAAAACATGAAAATAAAATGAGTAAAAACGAACTTTTACCGCCATTTCAGTGATGCGGTATCTAATTTAATTGAGTCATAACAATTGATTTTAAACGCGTTTTTTCTCGAAACTAATTTTTCTTTAGAATTCGATATCTCAAGCTCTTCTGAACCGATTTATGTCAAATTTTTATGAATACAATCTGTATGCATCTTCCGATCGCATGGACCAATCAATGCCATCAATCAAATGTTTCTTCAAGGCCCTAGATTAATGAATGAATAACTTCTACCCGCCTAATTATGTTTAATTATTATTATGACAAAAAGTTTAACAAAAGTGAAAATTCGTAAAAAAGACATTTCTCATATGTTGACGAACAGGTGTTCATTAATCTAATTCGTGTTGTTCATTCAGCATACTTTTAAAATAAAAATTGTGTATGAACACGTGTTAGTCATGGTGTAGCGTTCCGCAAAAAAAAAATAAAATTAGAAAAGAGTGATGTCCAAGATACGACCGTATTGTTAACTTGCAACTACGAAATTATTGCCGGCGAGAACAAACCTTGAAGCTGTTTAATTATATAACAAATACAAATATTTGATAGTAACGACAAGGGCCAATAAAAGAATGCTTTCTCTGAGTGAGAAGCACGAACGTTACGCGATGCAATGTTTAAGCATTAACATGTAGGGGATATGTGAGGAATTTGGACCCCCTAAGCAAATCGCCTGATATCTCCAAACCAATACGGTCTAAATAAAAAATGTCACATTGTACACTAACCTACACTTGTTTTCTCTCAATCAATAATGTTTAATCATTATATCAAGCTTAAAATTACCAAATATATTATAAAATAAAAGATATGATTTTTGGACATAAAAATTTGATGCGGGGTGATTTGGACCGTCTATGGGGTTATTTGGTTCAGTTCAGAAAATCCGTTCTTGATGGCCTGTGTTGCTCTTCCAAGCGCTCCCTTCTTCCAACGTTGTCTGCCCATCCTTTCTTTTGCAATTCAGCGGCGTCTGGAATCGATTAGACCAAAGAAAAGCCTCAAACCTGTATGACCAATTCACCCCGCAGAAACGTGTTTATGTCACACCACACAACATGCAAAAATATAAATGCAATTAATTTCATTCATTGTTATCAAACGTACAGTTTCGCTGCATTAAATTGCTCCTCCTCTGTAGGCGAACAGAGCTTTACTGCACAATACACGAAAAGTTTGTTTAATCTGCGATAAAAACCTTAAAACCACGATCGAAAAGTTCACATTTTCTGACAATAAAAGTGCTTGCTGTGTTCATGCTGCCGCTTCCCTCTAGTTTTACCAAAGTTCAAAGTTCAACAATAGAAGGAAATGACAATATAAAAAATCCAAGTTGAGCCGTACTTTTTTTAGATTTAGGGGTGGTCCAACTCACCCCGTGTTACCGTACTGTTGATTGTTCGCAACTTTGATTTTGCTCTACACTATGTTTGCCCATTGCGTACTTTGAAGATGCATTCTGTAGCGAAAAAAAGTTGTTCAACACCACACCTCTAACCTTGAAAAAGACCAGTTTGGAAAACTAAACTAAACACTTGGTCTTGAGAAAGGTCATTTCGAATGCCTTGTTGCCGTCCAGTCACTAGTTAGATGACTGATGAATTGTGAATACTTGAATTTGAAATCGCGAATTGTTTGTTTATACTCAATAAATGGAATACATCGAAGCTAAGATAGCAATATTTTCTCTATTCACATTGTCCGTAGAAGGAAATTGTGCATTCTTCCAATGTTCCTTATTTTTGATCATTTATGGCTTAGGGAACCGTAAATATAACGTACCGATTTTTTTTTGAGAATTTCGGATTCCATTGGAATCACCGTCAACCATCAAAATCCGTTGAGATCCAAAATAATTATTTACGTTTGAACTATTTCATGAAAAACGTGACACGTTTTCTGATTTGGAGTCATTACTGAAATAATAATATTTTTCCAAAAAATATGTAATTCTTATTTTCCTATTCATATTTTAATTTTATTCGGTTAGGTTTAAATATATTTATTAGATATTTAATCTATTTTAACTACTTAACCAGATAACTAACTAAAGTGTGAATGTGCAATGGCAAAACAAGTGGCTCTAACTTTCAGAGAAATCTTCACCATAATGCATTATTCGCCTTTAGTTGGCATTTAGTACTGGATTTTAACTCTGAACAAAACAAGTTGCACTTTGCAGTATAGTTTGAAGAATTTTGAACAGGTCGACTGCTGTATCTGAAAAAAACTATTTTTGGTCTGCTACTATTCCAAGAAATATAGAAGTTGGGTATCAAAGAACAAATTGTAGATCGATTACAGATCTTGAATTTAATTGATAGAAACAATCAATACAATATGAATTTTTAGAATAGAAGTAATAATTACACATTAAAGATTACTGACTTTTGAGTTTTCACTTCCGAAATGTTATTTAAATCCTTTAATTTAGATGTTCCACTACTATATCATGTACTATTTTTTACATCTTTCAAGTGGGAGCAACAGAATCGTCTTCCGTAGCGTGCCTCTGAATGTAGTTTGAGGTCTGTTGCTAGTTTGAGGCAACAGAGTCCGAAACAGAAAAAAAGTTCTATAACTCTGTCATTGTTGAAACTCTAACATATGCGTAGAAAGATTTTTGACGTAGGATTACGTCTTTCGGGAACATATTGGGGTACAAATTGAAAATCGCCAATCGAGCACATAGTGAAAATTGTCCAATTTCAAACGCCTATTGCTCAGTCATTTCACGATGGATTGATGAAATTTTTGCGTCAATCGATTTCGGCACTCCATAACAATTTTTTGTATTGAAGAAAAAAATATATGTCATGAAACTAACTATCGAACAATTGAAAATTTTTAACCCCTATCCTAACAGAAATACCCACTTCTGATTGGTCGAAATTGACGACACATGCGGCGGGTCCCTAACAGAGGCATCAAAACCAAGCTGCCTGGGGGAAATCGGCATTGCAAATACATGCAAGTCGAGGGCATTTTTATATTGCAAGTAAGTTGAGTGATACGATTAATTCTAGCAAATAGAACTTAAAATTGAAACTTTAATGTTGGTTGCTTCGTGAAATGTCATATCAATGACCGCATTGCATTGTGAAAAATTTAGCACAAGCGTAAATGCAGAATTGTATATGGTAGCAGTTGTGTTAAAAATGACTTGATATATGAAACGATTTATTTAAATTTTCATAAATAAAAACCAGGGTGTCTTCCCGCTTGAGAACGGGTCGTTTGGTTTAAACTGTCTGTTTTGTTGTGTTCATTTTCACCCAAGAAAAGTTTATACGGCAAGAAAAATATACGAAATACGAAAATGAAGAAATATTAGAAATTTTATTTCCTGCTCTACGTATATAATTAGGTGTTGTTAGTCCAATTAAAACTCGCATTGGGTTAAATAAACACTCAGAAAGTATAAATAATAAAAGAAAATTACCTTTTCCATTTCAAATATGTTTTCTCTATATTAACCCTCTACCGCCCAAGTTTTTTATTTATCTAAAAAAAAACCTACTCCACTTTTATTCCAATTTCCGACTTTCAACATAAAATACTTCTAGCAGAAAGCTGCCAGCATATGAGCAATGTGTATGTGTGATAGATGAAAATATTCTAAAGACGTTCTAGTGGGGGTGAACATTGAAAATAATGTCAGAATAATTTGACAAGAGAATCCGCGAAGCCCGTCTAAAGGCGGGCTTGAGCGGTAGAGGGTTAAAGTAACATGTTTATACTGATGAGAAAAATTGATAATTGTGTTCGGTATTGGTAATTATTTATTATTTACATTGGTGAGTTTTTTTCTTGATGTCATCCATACATAACACAGGAGGCATCCTGTCTAGGATCACAGAGGGCAGTTTTCTCAAAATCGTTCCACTTCGGTATCTTTTATCGGATTCGCACCATCCAACGTCTGTTTACCATCTTCCTGTCATCACCACTCGGTAAACACTGGTGGAGTGAACAAACAATACCCAACAACTAAACATAACGGCCCTTTTCAGGGTCACCAAATCATTATCAAAGAGTTTAACGATGTAATTCTTCACAGATATCCAAAATCAACAGATAGCCTAACGGAATCCTACGTCAACTATGCGGTCGTGTCTCGGACACAACCCTCCTGTGACTTTTTTCTCATCAAATATGATCGTCTATCACTCCCTGAGAGATTCTGAATAAATTTTTTTTTCTTGTGAGAAAGGTGCTTTCTGGCTTCAAGGGAATGGATTAAAAATTAAATCCTTCTTTTATATTCAAAAAACCAAATAAAAAAAAAAACAAATAAATATGCATAAAAATAAAATAATTTTTTTTTGATTCGATTATATACAGTGAGAAGAAATCCGAGATTGTATATAGGGGTAGTGGGGGGAAAGTGGTCACCTGCTTGTTTGGTAGTACAGGTCGGACTCGATTATCCGGAGTATTGATTTTTTTTTCACTCCGGATAATCGAGCCAAAACCATTTTTTTTTGCATGTATTTTTGCGTTTTTTGGAAATAAAAGAGGAATTTGATTTTTCATTCATCCCCTTAAAGTCAGAAAACACCATTCTCACATGAAAAAAAAATTATCCAGATTCTCTCAGGAGGTGATAGACGATCATAATTGATGAAGAAAATCCTTCTACGCATATGTTCGAATTTCAACAATGACAGAGTTACAGAACTTTTTTTTCTGTTTCGGACTCTGTTGCTTCAACCTGGCTCTGCATTAAAAAGTATGCTACGTAAGACGATTCTAATGCTTTCAATTGAAAGATGAGAAAATTTAGTACAGGATATAGTAGCGGAACAACTAAATTAGTGAATTTTAATAACATTTTGGAAGTGAAACACTTAAAAGTTAATAGTTTTTAATGTGTTTTTATTAATTTTATCCTAAAATTTATATTAAAGTAGATTGTTTCTATCAATTAAAATGAAGTTCTTTAACCGCTCCACAATTTGTTCTTTGACGCACAACTTCTATCTTTCTTAATTTGTAATATCGATATAAACAATTCCTGGTGTAAATTCAAGCAAAATCTTCAAAAATCACGATTTTTACCCCACTCTACATGTAATAGCCAATTAAACTTCACGTTAACGTTGAAAGGTTTTTGAAATATAAAAAAAATACTTTTTACTGAACTGAATATAATCGAGTCCAAAATTGTATATAATCGAATCACATATAATCGAGTCTGTACCTGTACTGTATTCTATTAGTCAAATCATTTCATTTGAGGGGATTGCAGAAAATACATAGTCGACCATTTTGTGGCGGCGACCTTTTCGGATTTATGTTGTTCATAGTGTAGTGTATTCTCCAAATCAAGCCATTCAGCCATTATTTTGCGGCGGCCAAATTCAATTTGTCAAGATCATGGAATACGCAGTTTTACAATGACAGTAGAATTAAATGTATGTTCCAAATTTCAGATCAATCATTCAACAGGAACGGGGTCAATTTTCTATTTATTTTGGACAACCCAACAAACATTCAAACATGCATAGAATCAGGTCCAGCTGAATGCAACCATTCAAAAAGTAATCAGTTGTTTGGGGACTGCGGCCATCTTGAAATTGGATTTTTCATTATCTGCTATGTTCTACTAGTCGAGAACTTTCTTTTGATATATTTTTGGGCATTTTTCATAAATAACTGTGTTCTACTAGTCAAGCCGTTTCATTTGATACCCATATTTATGGGGTTGTGAAAAAAATATATATGGCGTAATTTGTGGTGGTGGCCATTTTGGATTTGAATTTTTCATAAATAACTGTATTCTACTAGTCAAACCCTTTCATTTGATACCCATATTGATGGAGTTCTGAGAAAATATATAATCCGCCATTTGGTAGTGGCCGCCATCTTGGATTTGCATTTTTCATGAATAACTGTGTTCTACTAGACAAGCCCTTTCGTTTGATTACCATATTGATGGGGTTCTGAGAAAACATGTAATCCACCATTTTGAAGTGGCCGCCATCTTGGATTTGCATTTTTCATAAATAACTGCATTCTACTAGCCAAGCCATTTCTTTTGATACCCATATTAGCTATTCAATATAGAATTATTATAAAAAATTTTCAAAATTACTGAAAATCAAAAATAAAATACTCCGGATAATCGAATCCCGGATAATCGAGTCTCCGGATAATCGAGTCCGACCTGTATAACTATTAACTATTGACACCGTATTGATAGTCACCTTATGTTTGAAGAATTTCATGACTTTTGAGTTACCCTGTACTTCAGTGGAGCTGTCGCATGTCAAAATATAAATACAAATAAAAATCGCTTTCTCGGTAGCCGTAGTTTGGTGCCTTTCGAATCTAAGGAATTTCTAGTGAAATTTAGTTTTTTTTTGACCTTTTATTTTCGACAAATCAATGGTCTGGACGACTGTTCACATATTCTAGGAGAGGCGAACAGATATTTTGTTCAATTTCAGCGATTATTTCACATATTTCGCATATCGTTGTTTGGGGGGCAAAGTGGTCAGTAGAGGATTACTACTGACAATGTTTTGTTTTCAAAAACTGATATACCTTATCGCCTTCTGCTCCTAAAAGAGTTCCTTTTGTGGTTTTGACCCAGGAAAAATATGCCACCCCAACCAAAACCAAGCCTCATTATGAAAAACGTTATGTGTTTCCTACTTCGTTTTTGTACGTATGACAAAATTTCAATTACGACTCTAGGTGAATAGGCCTAGCTCATTTCATCCATGTACTTACTGACAATAATGATTTAAACAAATTTGGACAAGAAAACACGCATAAATCTATCCCTTCTAGAGTGTAATGTGCGAGTGACCACTTTATCTTCTCACAAAAAAAGGTCGATTTTCCAACTTATTTCACTAGATCACTCTTGTTTTATACCGATGGATCTAAAATCGGTAAATCTACGGGAGCTGGTATTACTGGACCAGGAATCGACATGTCAATTCCAATGGGACAGTGGCCTACAGTTTTTCAAGCAGAAATACAAACTATTCTAACATGTACAAATATTTGTTTGACTAGAAAATACAGGTATGCCAATATCTGTATCTTCTTAGATAGCCAAGCAGCTCTTAATGCAGTAAAAGCATACACATGTCAGTCGAAGCTAGTTTGGGAATGTATTTTATCCTTAAAACAACTAGCTGCTACTAACGAAGTTAACCTATACTGGGTGCCTGGTCACTGCGGTATAGAAGGTAATGAAAAAGCCGATCTCTTAGCAAGATTAGGATCTTCAACTAAATTCGTCGGGCCTGGGCCATTTTGTGGATTATCTACATCATGCATGAAATCGGAGCTCAAAACCTGGGAAATATCAATGATTGAAGCCAACTGGAGGTCTCTATCAACACCAAGACAATCAAAATTATTCATTACACCTTGTAACAGAATAACACGCAACCTACTCAGCTTGAATAAGGCAGATTTGAGTACATTAACCGGTCTATTGACCGGACACTGTCCGAGCAGGTATCACCCCTAAAACTGGCAGATGATAACTGTCGTTTCTGCAATTTCGAAGCTGAGACTTCAGAACATTTACTGTGTCAATGCAGTACACTAATTCAGCGAATTCTTGGAAAGGGCATTCTTATGCCTAACGAGATTTGGTCTGCTGAACCAAAACAGGTAAGGAACTTCATAAAGGAAGTCATACCTTCGTGGGGGGATACGCAAAGTCCTGGTGCGACTATCACTTATTCCCTGAGTGATGGATCGAACTGACACTGCATACATAGCAAACTGTAGTGCACTACAATAGATCAAACTAATGGTCGCAGTGGTACAATTCTCCTACAGAAGAAAAAGAACTTATTTTATAATATTGAAAAATGTATTATTTTCTACTTTCATAATAAAAACCGCTTGCTATCTTGTACTACCATAAGTTGAGACACATTATTCATCGAACCGGAAATTTTAGTGGTATGTGGACACAGGAAATGGGCCTGTTCCTTAGAGTGACCGCATTCCCCCCAGTTCCCCTAATCGAGTCCGCTCTTTACTGCTACATATTTTGGCAAACACCATGCTAACCGTATTCTCGAAATGCAATCGCGCAGAAAGTGCAGAAAGCAATCGAATATAGTGAAGCCAGTAGCTTCATGCTGAGAACATGAAACTCTCGCAATTAAGCAGATTGATTGTACATCACCGTTTCTAAGTACGGTTGTGCGCCGCAAACACACATACACATATTCGCCTTTTAAACCCGTCATCCTGCAATCACTCATCTTCTGCATTAGTGTGTGCTACTCCGGATACGAGTCCGTGCCGGTGAACTGGTCAGGGCGGGAGCGGAAGGGGCACCGGAATCGGTCGTCTCTGCGCTAGGTACTTCTCCGGATAGACGTTTATCGATACCGACAGCTAAGTATAGAGAGCGAGCAAGTGATAGACAGTGTACGACTGTCTGGAAAATCCGGGAAACCCAAAGGCTCCCGAAGAGAGACCAAAGCTCAATCTGAGCGGGAGGCGGTTGGGGATGACGAATGAAAACGAGACAGATCTACATGGAGAATGAGATTGATCGATTTTAATTAGAAAACTGGATAGCACTCTTTCTTCCAGCGGTGGAATTCTCCCCCTTCGCCACCCGCACATCCTGAGGGACTCTGAGGGCTGCCTGACTTGGGACGGGATTGAGGACACATCACACATCGCTCCCAGTTTGTTTCTTTTCCGTGCCAGTGTTCACTCGGAGGGGGCGTCTGGAACGGTGGGCGGAAGCACACAAGTCGTGCCAAGTTAAAACGATGACAAAATGAAAGTGAAACAAATGACTACGACGTTTCGTTTAATAACATAGTGTCAATCAGCTGTTATTAGAGAGTGGGATCGGTATAGATTTGTATCATTCACGAGTAATATCCTGGTGGAGCGGGAAAACGCTAGACGGCAAATAAGCCACAGCACCCATCATTGGCCGGAAATGGGTTAGCTGTTGGGTGCCTGTTGTAAACTCATGCCGGGCGAGAATTTAAACACAATTCTTGACTACCCAGTCTTCCTGATGAATTTGTCCGACTCTTACTTTGTATGGACAATACTTTCATCAGAACAAAGTGTACATTTGCGCAGCAATTTTAAATTTCCACGTTGATTATTCAAGCGGATCACGGGGTACAAATATTCATTCGACCGCCGATTATCTTGCATCAGCTCGACCATGGCCACAATTTTCGGGTGGAAGGCCTTCCCTTTTCTGTAATTACGGTGCCCAGCAAGGCATAATATAATCAAAGTGAGTAGCACGAAAGTCCCCAGCGAAATCTTATCAATGTAAAACAAACGAAGATATTCTTAAACCTCACTCACTTTTAACCGTGTTGCTGAATGGGACACATTTTTTTTCTTCGGTTCCATACAACCCTTTCCGGTGAAGCAGCTTATTTCTCGCTTTGTAGTTGACTTCAAGATACGCCGCGCGACCGACAACTCTCTCGTATCTTGTCTCGGATAATCAACGATGCGAGGAGCCGAAGGAAATTTAAGGAGCGCCCCAAGAATCACACCGTGTGCATGTTCTGCTGGAAACACTCGCCGGATGGCAAAAATTTCACGCTCAAGATCCTTGTGATGAACCAGGAATATAGCGGAGCGAAAAAAAAAAAGAAACGCATTTTTGCCGGATATTCCTCTGGAATATTTGGTGAAAGGGTTGCAAAGTAAATTCAAAGCAAATTGAACCAAGAAAAAAACGCGCTCTTCAAATCTCGCACCAAGTTGAAAGGCGGAAATAAAAGTGTCTTTGCCGTGGAGCTTTCTTTAATTACATTTGTTTGTTCTTTCACGTTAATTGAAGATTTGTTTGCACTCTTCCTAAACGTTAATTAGCCTTAAATGCTTTGTGCTGGTGATGTAATCTTTTATTGAATACATTTTTGTTGAAGATATTATATGCACTGAGTACTTATAGTTTTTGTCTTCCGTGTAAATTACATTTAATCATTGTTTCGACTCAATTATGGGCTTTATAAATTCGAAAATCTTTGCCTGTAACAGTTCGACTGAAAAGATTATATGGTAAAACTATTTTTGTTTTTGCAAAATTCAATTTTATTATTCAACAAAATTGCCTCCGAGGGCGATACAGTGATTATAGCGGTCTTGCAATTTTTCGATACCATTTTTATAGTACTCTTTCGGTTTTTCCAAAATAGGCCTCAGTTTCGATAATCACTTCATCGTCGGTTTTAAATTTCTTGCCAGCGAGCATTCTCTTGAGGTCTGCGAACAGAAAATAGTCGCTGTGGGCCAGATCTGGAGAATACGGTGGATGCGGAAGCAATTCGAAGCCCAATTGATGAAATTTTGCCAGCGTATTCATTGATTTGTGATTTTTTCATTTTTTGCACAGTAACAAAAGTTGCTTCACTCTCAATGCTGTAACTCACGAACGAATCGACCGATACAGCCATTCCATGCCAAACCGATATAGTGGTTCTCAGATTTTCGTGAAAAGTGGTAGTTTTATTCTTTATCGCAAAATATATATATATAGAGTTGTCAGAAAAACCAACATTTTCCACTTTTTTCCTAAAATTACTTTAAAAAAAATCAAAACTTTTGAACTACTAGACCGATTCAAATGATCGACATATCAAATTAAAGCCAATTACCTGTTCTTTTTTGAAAAAAATACAATGTGTGCAGAATTCTGCTCTCGTTATTATTGTTTGTATTCGTTTTTTATTGTTTTCATAGTCTCGGGACCAGTGCCATAAATTATCAAAATTTATTCACGAATGAAGGAATTAGATTTTTCCCAGTATCGGATGAATTCTCTTCTGTTAAAACTCAACTCTATATCTGGCATAATGAGTATAACACAAGAGTCGAGACGCGTGAACTTTGTCTGGTATATTGATCGAAAACAGCATGAACGAATTTCGAAAAGCCTGCATTCAGGCACTTTCGTTACTGTCAATAATTCAGGTGATTATCACGAACGTTAAGGTTGATCTTCATCACTTGTAGTGAATTTTTATTGAAAACGTGTTACCCATTGCACATATAAATGGTGGTGTATGTCATTTCCGGGCAATCGTGAGTAGATTCATAAAACGTAGCAAGAGTTATTCTATACATTGTATTGCCGAACTCGCCAAAAACAAGAATTTTGTGTGATGGATTGCCATCCTTTACCATTAATCGATTTTACTTTCAATTGGTGACGTTGAATTTTATGCTTTGATTTTCACTAACACGCAATGATCTTCTTTTTCGACCTTACGATTACCATAACGAAAAGGAAGGTGCAAATGAAAAATGAACTTCATGGCAAGCTGATGTTGATGTTCATTTCACTGGGGTTCATTGATAGTGTTGTTCCATATTTATCGACTCTCGCTTGAGAAGTAGGTTATCAATACAAGGAAGGCAGAAATTCGCCGAATTTGAATGTTGGAACGTGAATATTTTCAGCACTGCTCGGGACCAAAGGCGCTATATTTTTTTATATTTTTTCTGGAAAGCTGAGGATTTTTCATATAACATATGTCGAAACCAGAGAGGCGTTTTTTTTTTTAATTATGACTTTTCAAAATTACCCGATGGTTCGAAAAATCATTTTTTTCCTCTTTTTTCACAATAATTCATAGCTTTTGTTCCGATTCCGATTCAGATGATCGACACATAAAATGAAAGCCAAATAGATAATATTTTTTGTAAAATATTAGATTTGCAAAAAAAATAGTTTACATGGTTTCGGAACCAAGGATGCAGTATTTTTTTAATTTTTTTTCTTGAAAGCTGAGCTTGAGCTTGAGCTTGGGTAGACTGTACAATTCGTAGTTGCTCTCCGTGATTGACCTGAACCAACCAAATTGCATATATAACACACAGAATGACGCTTGGGACTAGCAAACCATCCTCGTTGTGCAATTTTCGGTGATTTGAGCTTAAAACGGTCAATAACGACGCCGGCCACGTCCTTACAGTCACCAGGGTAAGGGAAGGAATGTTAGTATGATATTCGCCTTCCGAAGGCCAGAAGGGTCGCCTCTATAGCGTGGTTCCCTAGCGAATATGATGGAAGGGATAGTTGTTAGTTGAGGAGGTATGAATCAGGATTCACTGAGGTAAGTAATGTGATTATTTTAACGCGAACTGTCGACCACTCGTCGAAACGAAATCCAGAAAATCTTATATTCATAACATTCATCAAACATTCTTGGGAAACTTGACAAAGTAACCAAGGAAATTGACCAAACTAAATTTACGCCGTCCGACTCGTTTCGAGTCACCTTTGCTGGTGCCGCCCTCCCTGACTACGTTATGGTGGACAAATTGAGACTACCTGTGCGACTCTTCGTGCCAAAGCCCATGACTTGCAACAAATGCAAGTCAGTTGGTCACACTTCGGATTATTGTACCAACAAGGAGCGCTGTGCCACTTGCGGAGAGCAACATGAGGGGAAATCCTGCAGTGCGACTGAGCATAAATGTCCATATTGCGGGGGATCCCCACACGAGCTCTCAGTTTGTGAAAATTACAAGAGTCGCTGGGAGAAACAGAAGCGCTCTCTGAAGGAACGCTCGAAACGCACTTTTGCGGATATTTTAAAGGGCGCTTCTCCACTGGCCCAACAACAACAACCAATCAACACACAAAATGTCTTCGCCACGTTGCCCGTTGACGAAATAGAAGCGGACACAGCTAACGGGGGCACACCGTTCATTTTCCAAGGGAATCCCCGGCGCAAAAATGTGACCACTCCCAAAGTTCAAGGACAAGCCCCTCCGGTGATACCCCCTGTTAGCATGCCTAAAAAATCGAGTGCAGCGGACAAGCAAAATCAGGTTCCTCCTGGTTTCCGTGGGAATAATTCACCTTCGAATGGCCCAGCACTCGAGGGGACATCAAAAACCCCAACTGTCCCTATTTTTCCGTCCAGTTCAACTTCCCAATCGGAATTTATAAAGTTGTCTGACCATTTGGACCAAATCTTCAAGTGTTTTAATGTTTCCGACTCCATCAGAACCCTTGTCATCTCAATGCTTCTAGTATTAAAGACAATTTTGCAACAATTGATGCAAACATGGCCCCTCCTTGCAATGATTATCTCTCTTGATGTCTAATTCAAATAGAGAGGTCGGAGATATCACTGTTTTACAGTGGAATTGTCGTAGTCTTATCCCTAAATTGGATACATTCAAAATTTTAATTCATAACTACAATTGTGATGTTTTTGCTCTGTCCGAAACCTGGCTTTCTTCGCGAGATGATATCTCTTTCCACGATTTTAATATTATACGCTTGGACCGTGATGATAGATACGGAGGGGTGCTTTTGGGGATCAATAAGTGCCACTCATTTTTTAGAATTGACCTTCCACCTATTGGAGGGATCGAAGCTGTTGCTTGTCATGCAAACATCAGAGGCAAAGACCTCTGTATTGTCAGCTTGTATTGGCCTCCGAGAGCTACAGTTAGCCGCAAGCAACTTATTAACATGTGCTCACTCCTTCCTGAGCCACGATTGATCTTGGGAGACTTCAACTCTCATGGAACTGCCTGGGGGGAACAGTACGACGACAATCGTTCATTGTTGATATATGACCTTTGTAACAGCTTCAATATGACCGTTTTGAACACTGGGGAAACAACACGTGTACCTAAACCTCCTGCTAAACCAAGTGCTCTTGACCTCTCGCTTTGCTCGAATTCACTATCGTTAGATTGCAAGTGGAATGTAATCCAGAACCCCAACGGTAGTGATCACTTGCCAATCAAAATTTCCATCACCATTGGGTCGAATTCTTCTGAATCTATAAACATGGCATATGACCTCACAAGACACATTGACTGGAAAAAATATGCGGACGCAATTGCTCTAGCCATCAATTCCAGAGATGGTTTACCTCCATTGGAGGAGTATAACTTCCTTTCTCGTTTGATCTATGACAGCGCGGTTCGCGCTCAAACGAAACCCATCCCAGGTTCCACCATTTCCCGAAGGCCTCCCAATCTATGGTGGGATAGCCAATGTTCCAAGCTTCATGTAGAAAAATCGAATGCATTTAAAGCTTTTCGGAAACGTGGAACCCCTGAAAATTTTCAAACGTATTTAGCCCTTGAAGATCAATTTAAAAACTTAATCAAAGGGAAAAAACGTGCTTATTGGCGAAATTTCGTGGGAGGTTTGTCACGAGAAACGTCAATGAAAAAATTATGGAAAGTGGCTCGAAACATGAGAAATCGCTCTTCAACGAATGAAAGCGAAGAATATTCACATCGATGGATTTTTAATTTTGCACGGAAGGTTTGTCCTGATTCCGCTCCTGTGCAAAAAATTGTTCGAGATATACCACAAGATAGGTGCGATCTTGATTCCGAGTTTTCGATGGTAGAATTCTCTCTTGCTCTGCTCTCATGTAACAATTCTGCTCCGGGATCGGATAGAATTAAGTTCAACTTGCTGAAAAACCTCCCTGATGTGGCGAAACATCGCTTGTTGAATTTATTCAATCGGTTTCTGGAGAATAATATTGTTCCAGATGATTGGAGACAAGTACGAGTTATAGCTATTCAAAAACCCGGAAAACCCGCGTCCGACTTCAATTCGTACCGCCCAATAGCAATGCTGTCTTGTATACGGAAATTGTTGGGGAAAATGATCTTGTTTCGCCTTGATCGATGGGTTGAAACGAATGGCCTACTCTCAGATACACAATATGGGTTCCGCAGGGGCAAGGGGACGAATGATTGTCTTGCGTTGCTTTCTTCAGAAATTCAAATGGCTTACGCCGAAAAAAAACAAATGGCTTCAGTATTCTTGGACATAAAGGGGGCCTTCGATTCTGTTTCAATGGAGGTTTTGTCGGACAAATTACACTCTCGGGGTCTGCCGCCTCTATTGAATAATATGTTATATAACTTGCTTTGTGAGAAACATTTGAACTTTTCTCACGGAGATTCGGCAGTAAGTCGGGTCTCTTACATGGGCCTCCCCCAGGGCTCATGTTTAAGCCCCCTTTTGTACAACTTCTATGTAAGCGACATCGACAATTGCCTTACACAAAATTGCAGCCTAAGAAAACTTGCAGATGACGGAGTGGTGTCTGTCGTAGGACCAAACGAATCCGACCTGCAAGGACCCTTACAAGACACTTTGAACAATTTTTCAACCTGGGCCATTGGGCTAGGGATCGAATTTTCCACGGAGAAAACAGAGATGGTGGTTTTTTCTAGGAAGCATAGACCAGCAAAACCAAAGCTTCAACTTTTGGGTAAACCGATCACTCATGCTATGTCATTCAAGTATCTTGGGGTCTGGTTCGACTCCAAATGTACTTGGGGGGCCCATATTAGGTATCTGAGTAACAAATGCCAACAAAGAATAAACTTTCTCCGTACAATTACCGGCACCTGGTGGGGAGCCCACCCAGAAGATCTTATAATGTTGTATCGAACAACTATTCTCTCAGTGATGGAGTATGGCAGTTTCTGTTTTCAATCAGCTGCCAAAACACACCTCATTAAACTCGAGCGAATTCAGTATCTTTGTCTCCGTATCGCGTTGGGATGTATGCCCTCAACGCATACCATGAGTCTCGAGGTTTTGGCAGGCCTACTCCCACTAAAAGATCGCTTCAATTTATTATCTCTTCGGTTCTTCATCCGGTGTAAGGTCATGAATCCATTGGTGATCGGAAATTTTGAGCAGCTGATCGAGCTAAATTTTCACTCCGGATTCATGAGTTCATATCATGAATTCATCTCCATGCAGGGTGATCCTTCTTCGTATATTCCCAACCGTGTTTGTTTCCCTGACTACATCAATTCCTCTGTGCATTTTGATCTGTCCATGAAGCAAGATATCCATGGATATTCAGATTACCAACGATCGAGGATCGCTCCAACGATCTTCGATGAAAAGTATGGGGGTATCAATTGTGATAATATGTACTTTACTGATGGGTCCACTATAAACGAGTCCACAGGATTTGGAGTGTTCAACGAATTTTTTAGCACCTCACACAGTCTTCAGAATCCTTGCTCAGTGTATATTGCTGAATTGGCAGCAATTCATTGGGCGCTGGACAGCGTCGCCTCACGACCTGTTGAACACTATTACATTGTAACGGATAGTCTTAGCTCTGTCGAAGCTATCCGTTCAGTGAGGCCGGAAAAGCACTCGCCGTACTTCCTTGAGAGAATACGAGAAATTTTGAGTGCTTTATCCAGACGCTGTTATATCATTACCTTTATCTGGGTCCCTTCACATTGCTCCATTCCGGGTAATGAGAGGGCTGACTCATTAGCAAAGGTAGGTGCAATTGAAGGCGATATTTATCAGCGTCAAATCGCCTTCAATGAATTTTATTCTTTAGTCCGCAAAAATACCATCGCTAACTGGCAACGCAAGTGGAATGAAGATGAATTGGGCCGGTGGTTTCACTCGATTATCCCTAAGGTTAGCCTCAAACCGTGGTTCAAAAGTCTGGACTTGAGTCGGGACTTTATTCGCACCTTCTCCCGACTCATGTCCAATCACTGTTCGTTAGATGCACTACTCTTCCGTTTCAATCTTGCCAGCAGCAATCTCTGCGTTTGTGGCCAAGGTTATCACGACATCGAGCACATTGTTTGGTCGTGCGAGGTGTATCGCCAGATCGATTTTAAAAAACTCCCTTCGGGCCCGAGGAAGACAGCCCAATGTGCCGGTGAGAGATGTGTTGGCTCGGTTAGACCTTGATTACATGTCCCATATATATGTTTTCCTTAAAGCTATAGATCTTCGTGTGTGATTGCCCCTACATCCTTATACCCTCCTTTCCTTCCTTTGCGGGTAATTCGTCCCCTTGCTATAAATAGTAGAATAAGTTGAAATGTAAATACACTATAGATATACGAATAGATTTATAAATTGAGTGTTCATCAACATTGTTACAATTTCCTTATATCCCATCCTTCTCCTAAAAATATGTCACCCTCCTAAACTCGAGTACACCGCGAGTAATCGGTTTTCCACCTTACTAACCATAGATGTAAGAAAATTGTTTATATATATAGTTTTAAAATTATATTTAAGAATTCGGCTCCTTTAAACTTAAGTAACTGAGCCTGTAAAAATAAACGAATTAAAAAAAAAAACCAAGGAAATTCGTCTAACATTAATCGGACCTGTGATGCATTTCGTTATTTTTCGTGTCTACTCATTATCGAACTTCAGTCCCGAAGGCGGAAAATTATTTTTGGGAGACCTAACAAGGTAACCGAGAAAATTTCTTTTGAATCAATCGGACCTGTGATGTGTTTCGTTATTTACAATGTCTACTCTTTATCTAACTCCAAACGCAAAGACAGAAAATTGTTGTTGGTAAACCTAACAACATAATCAAAATTCCTTTAAAATAAATCGGCCCGTTGATGTTCTTCATTCTTGATTCAATCTATATTTAAACTAACTATTTATTGTCATATTGAAAAATCAAATTGTACTTTGTTATTTATCGTGCTTACTCTTTATCGAACTAAAATTTCGACGACGGAAAATTATTCTTGGGAAACCTGGTAAGGTAATCGAGAAAATTCCTTTGAAATTAACCGGACCGGTGATATATTTCGTTATTTATCGTGCCTAGTCTTTATCAAACTCTAGTCACAACGGCAGAAAATTTATCTTGGGAGACCTGACAAGGTAACCGAAAAAATTCTTCTAAAATGATCTGACAGGTGATATTTTCAGTATCCATCCTGCTACACTTTCTCGAACTACAATCGGACGGCGGTAGCGAATTAAATTAAATAATGATAGAATTTAAAAAATGAATAATCAAAGAATTAAAGGAAATAAAAAATAAAAAAAAAACAAAAAAAGAGAGAATTGAAGAATCAAAGGTTTGAAGAATTAAAAACTAAACAATAAAAAAATTTAAATAATGTGCGCATGGAAAAAATCAAACTTATCTGACAACACTGACACCATGTCGATGTTTCCTTTGATTGTGATACTACGACTAAAAATGGATGTGTACACACGCGTCGGGCAGAGAGCACACTAACACAAACGAGCGCAACAAGACGATAGAGTTTTCACATTCACATATGAGGCATAAAATGGCATCCTTAGAAATCTCACTCAAGTAAAGAATTAAAAAAACATTCATTGCCTTTGGAATCACAAGGACAGAGTACACACTTTTCCGCTCACTCAAAATATAAATAAAAACACAGCACAAACGTGCACATCTTTTTCTGAGTGCTGCCTGATCCCCCTGCTCAACACTACAATGTGGTAATATTTTCACTGCAGCGAAAAAATTTCAATTTATGATTTATGAAATGACCACAGGATCATGGGACTTAAAAAAACCTTTTAGTGAACCAACTTTATTCCATATCATCATCTAATATCAACTATACACCCGCTATTCGAAAACACGTCACAACATGAGAGCGAAGGGCCAACGCCATTTTAATGAAACTACACACACCCACAAACACGCGAAAACAAAATTAATTTCTCCGCTAATTAGTTTCAGCTTTTTTCTGAGATTTATACAGATTAATTTGCTTCCTCTAAAAGTCTCTTTTTCGCGGGCTTAGCGGTTTTTTACACAGAAAAGCCAAACGTAACTTGATAAAAGAACATTGAAAAATAAAAATAACGAGAGTGAACATGGAGCGACGGAAAACACAACCACACTCGATGCCTGCTTGTCTGTCTCTGTTCTATATATACATATTTTTTTTCTTTCTCTTGAAAGCTGAGGTTTTTTTACATAACATATCCAAACATCAGATATGTGTTATTTTTCATTTTTAAGTTATGATTTTGCAAAGTTAAAATGTTTTCAGTCGTCGTTCAATATTTCTATGCGACTAGACTGGATGTATGCGACTAGAATTCAATTAATTATCAAATGTGTCATTTTTTCAAAACAGGCTAGCTAATTGGCTTTAATTTGATATATCGATCATCTGAATCGGTCCAGTAGTTCAAAAGTAATAAATTTTTGGACAAAGTAATTTTTTGAAAAAAGTGAAAAATGATTTTTGGATCATCGGTGAACTTTGAAAAATTACAACTCAAAAACGAAAAAAGAGCCTCTTTGGTTTCGACATATGTTATGTGAAAAATCCTCAGCTTTTCAGAAAAAAATTAATAAAATATAGCGCCTTTGGTCCCGAGGCATTGAAAACAATAAAAAACGAATACAATCAATAATAACGAGAACAGAATTCTGCAGGTGTAGTAACCAGGTGATTGGCTATAATTTGATATGGCGATCATCTGAATCGGTCTAGTAGTTCAAAAGTTATGAATTTAAAAAAAAAAGCATTTTTTGGAAAAAAGAGGAAAAAGTTGATGTTTCGGACAACCCTATAATGGAAATGGTCACCCAACTGAAAAAATTAAAAAAAATACGGGTCTAATGTTTTGCGAAATAGAACAAAACTACCACTTTTCATGAAAATCTGAGAACCACAATATCGGTTTGGCATGGAATGGTTGTGTTTATATATAAATCTTATAAATTCTAGTGTGTAGGTATTGGTGACTACCATACATATGTGTGTGCAACGCTGAGTGTAAACGAATGTCTGGATAATGCCGAGGGAAAAGTGCTCACGGAGAGAGAAAAAAGACAAATCGATGCATTTCCCTAAGAAAATGTTGGTATCGAAAAAAATGCTCGTAGGATTGGACGATCCCATCAAAATCGCTTATGCAAATAAAGCAATATTTCAATTTCAATGTTACTCGGGTGACAATTCGTCAAGTTTTGGTAAAACATTCTCACATAAAGAGTGCTTAAAAGGTCAAAGTTCCTCATCATACACCATCTCACATCGAAAGACGTCGGAGTTTTGCCAAAGCTCAAATGAACCGACAGTGGAACATGGTATGTTGTGACAAAGAATGTTTCCAAAAAAAAAAAAACATCTTGGTGTATACCATAACGAAAAGTTATTCAATGTATAGGTTGGGCCTGATTCTCGAATACACTTCACGGTGGAAACGAAATAAGTGCGATTCACATACAACATACACGTCACGTTCACGTCCCGTCACGTCACGATACGTCAATGATTCTACCATGCAATTCTCATGAAAACATTCACATACACCAGCACCGTAACGACCCGTCAGCATACGTTCAACGAAAAGGACCGGCAGGGTTTGTAGAAAAGAATAATTGACGGAGACGGACGGCTCGTTTGGTTATTGTCTGGGCTTTGTGTCTCGGCTTTTGTTTTGATTTTGTTGTACAGTAATTTACATCTACATCGACATTAAGCTAATTGAACAGATCTGTGATGCAACACGTTTAATTAGACATTTTTACCTCTAGTTGGACATTTTTGTAAACATTGAGTTCGGGGCACAAATTATCGCCCCACATTGAAAGTCGCCACCAGTCGCAAATGTCCAATTACTGGTCAAAACCGACTACAATGCGACACTGAGTGGTGCCTCAGCATATCGCTTTATAAGTAACTTACTGTACTTTTTATGCCAACATATCTCTTAGGGTGCTCATACACTGTTTGACCGAAGCCAAATATTTGACTCTTTTTGACAGATAAAATTTGGTCAACGTGTACTGAGCAAATATATTCTACACAAAACACGACAAGCAAATATTCAATTATTGGATGCCTAAAATATTTTTTCAGACTGTTCTTCGAACCTATCGATACATGGTTAGGTTACCTTGAATATTTCAGTTGATTTTCTCCATGTTCGGTGTTTGATATTGTTTACTACTGTTGAAAATTGAAGAGTGGCAAACAAAATAGTGTTTGTACAAATATTGAATCAAATCTTATCTGTCAAAAAATAACAAATATTTGACCTCCGGGCAAACAGTGTACGGCCACCTTTAGCTCCAAATTTCGGAGTGAAAATCATGAAAGAATCATTGAAAGAATTATTCTATTTATTATTATTGTTGCATTAGGGTCGGACTACGGGGTTTAAGCATCTAAATAATTGAATTCAATGATTCTCATTGAATTTTTCAAAATTTAGAACTGATTCTAGGCATGCTGATTTGCAAGAGGGCATTGCAATTTAAAATTGTTGTAGGTGGCGACACCATGAATAAAATTAAATAAATCATTCGTTTGGCATTTGACGTGACGGTGCTGGTGGAAGCATTGACTGCATGTGTGAATTGGTGGAGACGTTGACGGAACGTAGACGTTCTTTTCCGTAACGTGCTATGTGAATCGCACAATAAACGGCAAGCCATTGAACTACGTTTTACGAGTTAGTGAAGTGTCGAAGATAATAATGAGTTTTCATGTAGAATGAGCACTTTTCGAATAAAAATCATTAATGAAAATTAACTTCTTCGTATCAAACTGGTGTTCAAAGTGAATGGAAAACTTTGTTTTCTTCATGTGGTATAATAATCTTAGACAAAAATTTTATTTGAAGATAATTTAATATTATAATGATAAGTTTTAGTGGGAAACTAATTTCATATCTAGATGTCGACACCGTACCGTTGTCATCGCGGATACACTTCATTTCGTTTCCACCGTGAAGTGTATTCAAGAATCAGGCCCGTTATCTTTACTGGCGAAAAAAAAGTTCAATTTGGAGAGTCCTGATGGTTTCAACGGGTACTGGCTTGACTTATCGAAGGAGGAACAGTATTTTTCAACCAGGAATTTTGGTGTAGGCTCATGCATGGTTTGGGCGGCATTCTGCGCAACCGGGAGACTCAAGATAGCTTTCACATCATTCATGGATTACATACATGTTCTGGAATCCTCTCTCCTACTAGGATATGATCACAAAAAAAATCACATTCCAGCTACTATTCATACTTGAAAGGAAACTAAGCAATGGATTAAGGACCAAAAACTTAATTTTTTGGACTTGAATTGAATCGTGTTGAAAATCTTAGGGGGATTCTTGTACGCAGAATCTACACTGAGGGAAAACGGTACACCCCGATTGAAGAGCTCAAGGTCGCAATTTCGGGAAAAATATCGAGAAATCCGTTCATCAGAATTTGGTAAATAGTATTCCAACACGATTTTTCCTGGTTATTAGCCGAAATGGCAATGTTGCCAATTATTAACATGTAAATCAGCCGATCATTTTAAATGTTTCATTAATAATAATATATGAATTTTGAAATGGTCTTATAGAAACTGGACAGCTTGAAATATTATATTTCAGCACAATTAAGAAACAAACAACTGTTTTGAACGGAATTGACGTTAAATATACCTAATTCTGAGTGTTTGACAATGTATCTTGTTGAAATTCTCACTGTTTGTGTTGCAACGAACTATAATCAGGGTGGTCTTATAGAAGTTGGACAGAGTGTATACGGGAACTGTGTATGTCTTATCTAGGCATCCCTTGTATAAGTTTCCATATTTCAAATGGGAAGTTTTAAGTGGAAAAACAAAACTTGCAGGAACAAGAGTCCGAGTGTAGCCAGATGCTGATAGAAGAACAATTCTTAAATTATATCCGAATGTTTCGCTTTGAATGGACAATCATACGATTCAAAGCAAAACACTTACCTACAGGCACCCATAAGGGTAGAAAAATCTGAATAATTTATCTTCAACCCGTCCGTTGGGAGATTGTACGCCGTTGCTTTTCGATAGCACCTATGGTCTCATCCAATCGGTCGCCAGCGGTTCATCTTTTCGTATCCCAGCAACTTCTACGGCAGCAGCGTCTAGACGGGGTGATAATGGTGGGTTCATTCAGGCTCAAGAGCGAGAGAAACCCGACAATTAGTGAAAATAAACACAATAACTTGCTCTTGAGTATTGATAACTTTATTCCCTCGGCATCTGCCGCTCGCTCGGGGTTGGTTGATTGGCCGAGTCCACTCAGTTCACACTCGGCGTTCTATGTCTCCTTCATCTCCAGAGTTCAGAATACGGTCCATAAAGAATGAAATACACCCGGCAAACACGGAGGCTGGCCTTTGTGTCCGGCCAAGACACTGACAACAACGATTGGTATCGCTCATACGAGAAACGGGGTGCAGAGAGAGAGAGAGAGACTGAAAACCTCAACTAATTTATCGCCATTCTTCATCGGCTCGGCGTGAAACGCGATTTGGAGCTCAGAATAATTATCGGTGTTTTTAGCTCGAAGAAAGGTGAATATATCCAATAAACATAACGGCCCCCACTGAGGTCCGGAGTGCGGTATGTGGGCTATCTCAAGATAACTCCATTTGTCAGTATAATTTCATATATATTTTTTAATTACTGCTGCTCAATCGATTGCTGTTTGTCTCTGTCAGCGGGGGAAGCGAAAGCGATAAAGGCCGCTCTGTTGCTAATGAGATTCGGACAGAAGTGGAATCGAGTGTTGATTTGGAGGATATCCATATTTTTTTCTTTGTGAGTAAATTTAATTTGTAGCTTGTAATTCCCAAAGGTGATAATTGCGTTTACAAAACCAAAAATTGTCTGTTTGAAAACTGAAGATTGTTTCAATATTTTTTTCCATAAGTAAATTTCGTTCGCATCTTCTTTGTCACAAAGCCCAGGTCGTGAAAACGCAAGAAATCAATTGCAATAAATAGTATAATGCGTGTTTATCGTAACAATGCGATCGGTAAATCTCGCATTCATTCCTTTCTTCGGCTGAACTTTCCGTTTCTCGAACATGAATCCGTTTCGACGCGTTTCTCCTGCAGCCGCGCGCCCCAACTGCACGCGCACTCGTTGAACTGATTTTACTACCACCTCACCGCAATAGGGCAGAACTTTCCGCCAAGAGCACCAAGCGGGAAAAAAAAGGAATATTTAAAATACTCATCGATCGTATGGACATGGCAAGCTTTCAGAATCTTTTGCGTTCGAGTTGTTCGATTTGTTTGGCCCTTGGCGAGGGGAATGCTGCCCCGGGGGGAAGAATGATGTGTCACGATTTTCGGAATTTTCAAGCGCAGTTCGTTTTACCCTCCCCCCATTCCGTGTGTTTACCGCCACCACTTACATTACGACGACGACCGCGGTCAGGATAAGGAAACCCTCAACCGCAGCAGCACCACATTATTTATGGAACAAAAGGAGCAGTTTGTTTTGAAATGAGAGAGAATTATCTGGATATATGGAGCTTCTGAACTTTTGGTCCCTCCCAAACAAAGGAGATCATTACTGGAAGCTGACGGAGGCCGGCTTTGCCACCGCCAATTCCGCTGGATCTCCGCGGCGAAGCGGTTCGTGCGGATCGAACGCGGTGTCGGAGTGACTAAGCGAGGATTTCCCTCCCGTGTAGATGATGACGACCGCGACGACCGAGACTTCGATTCCAGGAGGGACAGATGGGCTTGGGAAAGTACTCGCGGCGTATGGTTTTAAAAATGGTCTACACAGTGAGATCACTTGTGACACGGTGAGCAACTACGAATTGTACAGTCTACCCAAGCTCAAGCTCTACACAGTGAGATCACTTGTGGTTGAAAAATGTGATTACAACGACGAGTCAAAACATGGAAATAATTAAGTTTAACATATGGAAATTAAGGTTGGCTATTGCACGAAGGATAAACTACTATACATTCAATCTTTATTATTGAACGATAATGTGAATCGTGAGATTGTCTATTAGAAAAAGTAAAACTTGAAGAACAATTTAAAAATAATTTTAACTCTATGTGGTCGTTTGTCTGCTCTCAGTCACCAAATCAAGGAAACATACTAATCTTATACTCCATTCAACCATGTATCAGTTTACGATTTTTTAATGAATCTTAATGTCTAGTGAACTTGTTTCTTGTTAACGAATTAATGTAGAGTTTAAATGAATGATATATAACGGAACCCTCTACGTACCTACCTTTTTTTTCAAAGAGGCCGCAAACACTGCTGCGGAAAAACACTTTTAGTTTAACACCGAAGAACGCATCTCTTACCGCTGGAAAATATCTTCTTTATATCCGGCTCGAAATGAGTCGCATTTTGATGCCTCTCTTATCCCGAAAGAAAACATGCTCGGTCGGAAGAGTTCTTCAATAAGTTATTCACGGTTTATCAGTCATCCTTCATTCAATTGGCCTTCCTCAAGATCGAGTGTTTTGTTTCGTTTTCAAAATTGGCTTTTTTGAGACTAGAAGCGTATGAATTGATAAAGTCTGAAAGTCGGAGAAAATAAAAAAAAAGTCACCGGAGTGTTGTGTCCGAGACACGACTGAATAGTTGACTGAATAGATTCCGTGAGCTATCTGTTGATTTTGGAAATGTAGGAAAAATTACATCGGTAAACTCTTTGATAATGATTTGGTGGCCCTGGAAAGGGCCGTTTTGTTTGATTGTTCGGTATTGTTTGTTCACTCCACCAGTGTTTACCGAGTGTTAATGATAGAAGGATGGTAAACAGTCGTTGGATGGTGCGTATCAGATAAAAGATGCCGAAGTGGAACAAGATATGATAAAAACCACCCTCCATGATCCTAGGCGAGATGCGTCCTGTGTTATGTATGGATGAAATAAAGAAAAAAAAACTCACCAATGTAACATAAGATAATTACCAATACCGAACACAATTATCAATTTTTCTCATCAGTAAAAACTTGTTACTTTAATATAGAGAAAACGTATTTGAAATGGGAAAGGTAATTTTCTTTTATAATTTTTACTTTCTAAGTGATTATTCAACCCAATGCGAATTTTAATTGGACTAACAACACCTATACTATACTATATGTAGAGCATATGGGAAATCACTTTTTCTAATATTTCTTCATTTCTCCAATTTTTCGTGCCGTATAAACCTTCCTTGGGTGAAAATGAACAAAACAAAACAGACATTCTCGACCCATTCTCGAGCGGGAACACACCTTGGTTTTCATTTATGAAAATTGAAATGAATCGTTTCATATATCAAATCATTTTTAACACAACTGCTGCCATATACAATTTTACACTTACACTTTTGATAAATATTTCACAATACAACAGAAATATTAACACTCAAATCTTCACATCCCAAACGTAACGCTCTGGTTTTCGAAATTTAAAATTTACACAGCAGTACAGACGCAGAAATGGTGTGGTGCAACAAAACAAAAGCGCACTCGACCAGACGGCATGAAAATCGACGCGGTGCTTTCACCGACCAACACTGCACCACTGTGTGCTATATCTATTTCCATTCTTCCTTCGTATAGAGCAAAACGGCTGTGTCTGACATTAGCATTGAGAAAAACTGCTATCGGGAATAAGACTCTGACTTGAATAATGATGATCATGGTTTGAATTAACGCTTGCATTAAAAATGGACACATTTTACCAATTTTTGCAACTGAAGCTAAATCACAAGACGGAGGGAGGGGTAAGGTGGCTATATCGTTCCGGGCTTTGGGTCGGGAGGTAGGAGCAACGGTCCAGACAGTAAAAAAATACTTAGCGAAGAAGGAAATCATCATCAGAAACGTGAGTCAAGACCAGCCGTGTCGGAACCGCAAGCTATGACCCAGAAACAAAGGCTGAAAGTGATGGAGAATGAAATTTTTTTCGGTGAAGTGGAACGTCGCGTTCGTTATAAACGACAAAACGTATTCAACGCTGAATGGCAACGACTGACTGGGAATCGGCTACTTTACGTTCCCCATCAAGAAGGTATATTCCGGCGTAAAGTACAACTCCTACACCTGCTTCCGTGGCTAACCATTGGGGAAAAGAGGATGTCGAAGCTGCTTTTCTTCCGTTGGGGATTTTCGGTTAACAATGGATTTTAAGCACAAATTGCCTGCCGGAAGTTGCCTCCTTCATCTAAAAATATCATCCGGACATGGATGTGGTGTTCCGGCCGGAAACCTGGGCGGAGGTTCTACTTCAACAATTTAGTGGAGAAAACGAAGAAGGAATCAATAAATAAAGCTAAGAAAGAACTGGAAAACATGCCAACAAGAATGTATTCGACAGCAATGGTGAGAGTTCCGGTCAATTATCGAAAGACCGCCCGACAGGGCGTCAAGATATTTTAGCAACATGAACAACAACATTATGATTTACGGGAAATTCGTCCCATTAAATTACCTTTTGTAGTTTTTCATCTCCATCAGAAAATGGTCCATTTTTTAATGAAAGCATTATAGAGGCTTAGCCTTGAGAAAGACCAATTAGAAAAACTGAGCTGAACTCTCGGCTTCGAGAAAGGCCATTTCGAAAATTTCGCTACCGTTTGCTCGTTAGCTGGATGAATGATGAATAGTGAATGCTGTGGAATCGTAGATAGCTTGTTTACACTACAGATGAAACGGATATCCGGTAACTATCCGGCCTATCCGACCGGATATAAGAAAAAAATAAATAATTCGTCATTACCACAAGATAAATCATAACACAACAGCTTGTTAACATAACTCATACATTATAATAAATAAAGTTTGATTACCGAAATGCTCATAACTGTTCTGAAAATCTCAGAAGATTCTAATAAGATTTTCCACCAAACTGTTTCCTTTTCAAGAACTACTAAATAGTCGGGCTCAAAAAGGGTGAAACTTGGTAATTGAATTTTTTTGGTAGTTCAAAATTGAAATCTTTTAATTTGAATTTTTTGAAAATACCATCTCAAAAACATAGATTTATTACAGGATGTATTTATCGCTTTTGTATGCGAAACCTCGGAATATTTGCTCTGCAATTGCGGAACTCTAACAAGACGTAGACTTCAACACCTTGATAAGGCTATTGTGGAGCCCAAGGAAGTTTGGGCTGAGTCGTCGATCAGGATTAAATTTAATTATTTAAAATTAAATTTCATCAGACAGATTATTTCTAATTGGCATCTATCTCGTTATGACTTTCAAACTACTTCTTCATCAATAAGCAGTAGATAAGCTCGAAGCGTAGTAGAAAAAAATGGGGCACACCACCATAGTTCAAAATAATGGACGCAGTGGTTCACACCCAAAAAGGGAAGATGTGGAATCTTATCCTTTTCCGAATACCTTTTTTTCATTTTCATTTTTTGTTATGTCTTCAAATACCTAAAGAAGCCTAATGCACTGCTCTCTAAAGCACCACTATTGTGTCATAAAATGAGTTATTGTGTGTGCTCTCTCTCTCAGATTATTATGCCTGAAGACAGTTTCTCAATCGTGGTTGAAAATAATTGGTTAAAAAAGTATGTTCAAGATTCCTTTCATTAAACGGAAACGGTAGGGCTCCATTCAAGAATATTCATTGTAAACGGAAAATTTAATCATCGTTCATTATTTTTATGTGTAAACACGTTGTTTATTCGTTTCTAAAATTTAATCCTTTATTTGCTTCATGCACACATGCAGTTTCTCCCAGTTTCCTATTCGCAAATATAGAGCCGAATATCCGGCTGCCGAATAACCGGCTAACCGGTCTCGCAACTTGCTGGACGTCCGGTATCCGGTATACGGTCAAACTACGAACCGTTTCATCATTAGTTTATACTCAATAAAATTAAAATGGACGGAGCTTAAATTGCAAGTTTTTTTCTATACACATTGTCCGTACAGCAAACGCTGCATTTGCTATTTCCAGTTCATTAAAACGTGTCCTGTTTTCTGATTTGGCACCCTCACTGAAATACGTGGTCCAACGTCAATAGAATTTGGTAATGATTTCTGAGATTTTAGTTATTGTTTGTTTGAAATAAAGTAACACCGGATGGGCCAACCAAAAGAGGTGAGTTGAGTATCGCTTCACAATGGTCCAGGAGATGTATTTATGTGGAAATTAGCATTTTGAGCTCGTCACTTATTCTCTAGAAAAATAATGTCTTCGACAAAGTTGTTACATAGAGCGCTCATTTTTATGTTATCAAAAATAGGGTGACCAAAATTGTCGATGAAATAAAAAATCTAACTCCCTTATCTTTATAGATAGAGGTGAACATAGTACGACAATGTTGTAGTCCCTGTTATTTGAGACATCTTTTTTTCCTATAAAACCGATATAGCGTTTTTTTCTAAGTTACGTTAGGGTCACCGAGAAAAAACGGTTTGTGGCTCTAATTTTTAGATTTCAAATTCTACATTCAATCTGTCTCCCGAAGACTTTTGAAGCTTATTAATACAAACATTTTGCGATGCAGAACTTGTCAATATATCAACTTCACTCAAAGTTATTGATATTTCTTCTAAAACATATGCGCTCTTTTCAATTGTTTGTCATTCTTTCTGGGATAAACATAAACAAGGTTTATTGACGACATTCGAAAGAGAATATTTCACTCTACATGATGTGTGATTTTCAACACTAATCAAGTTTTTTGTGTTTGAGTAAATTAAAATTGAAATCATGAGTTTTTGGGCAAAAAGACATCAATAAATTCAACTAAGCTCTAAAAGTCATACTAAAACAACTTTGATGTAGGATTTGAAATATAAAAGTTAAAGAAAAAAAAAACAACTGTTTTTTCATGGTCACCCTAATGCAACTTAGAAAAAAAGCGCTAAATCGATTATGTTAAAAGATAGAAAAAAGCTTTTTTCTACAAAGTTATTCAAACTAACTGGAGATACAACATTGTCGAACTATGTTTATCTCTGTTTATAAAGATAAGAAAGTTAGATTTTTTATTTCATCGAAAATGTTGGTCACCCTATCTTTGATAACATAAAAATGAGCGCTCTATCATATGTAACAACTTTGTTGAAGACAATTTTTGTCTAAAGAACAAATGTTTCCCACAAAGTTGTTTTTGGCGCTTACTATCTAAGTTGCATTAGGGTAACCATGAAAAAACGGGTTTTTTGCTTCAACTTTTATATTTCAAATTCTACTTCAAAACTGTCTTCGTATGACTTTTAGATTTTATCAATACCAACATTTTGCGATGCACTTGTCAATATCTTAATCCTACTCAAAGTTATTGATGCTTTGTTACCCAAAAACTCATGATTTCAATTTCAATTTACTCAAACACAAAAAATAACATAGTTTTGAAAATCACATATTATATAGAGTGAAGGCTGTTCTTTCAAATTCCGTCAACAAACATTTTTTATGTTTGCTCCAGAAAGAATGGCAAACAAATGAAAAGAGCGTGTTTTTTGGGAAGAAATATCAATAACTTTGAGTGAAGTTGAGATATTAACAGGTTCTGCATCGAAAAATGTTTGTATTAGTAAGCTCTAAAAGTCTTCGGAAGACATTTTGTTTGTAGAATCTATATATATATATATATATATATATATATATATATATATATATATATATATATATATATATATATATATATATATATATATATATATATATATATATATATATATATATATATATATATATATATATATATATATATATATATATATATATATAATATATATATATATATATATATATATATATATATATATATAATATATATATATATATATATATATATATATATATATATATATATATATATATATATATATATATATAATATATATATTATATATATATTATATATATGGCACTCCACAATAAATGATTCTATGGTGGTTAGATACCCCTCCTCCCTCTTTTAGGGGGGGCTGCCATACAAATGAAACACAAATTTCTGCATTACTCGAGAATTAATCAAGCAAAAAAAAAACCAAATTGAGCATGTAACGTAACGGAGAAACATGTTATTTGCAAGTGGTTGAAAAATCTTGAACGAGAATTGTGTCTGAAAATAATATAATATTATAATGTCGAGTTTTGGTAGAAGTACTAGGTATTTTATAGTAAAAGGTAATTTTAAAGGGTAGATTAGCAGATCAATCAACGAATAATTCTGCGATTGGACCCATGAACAGCGCTTAGTAAGAAAACGTGGATGTGATAACGAAAAATAAATTTTGAGCGGGACGAAGTTTTCCGGGTCAGCTAGTTTGAAATATAAAAGATAGAGCAAAAAAAAACATTTTTTTTTAATGGTGACCCTAACGCAACTTAGAAAAAAGGCGCTATATCGGTTATTTTAAGAGATATAAAAAAACTTTGTTTTACAAAGATGTCTCAAATAACTAGGACTACACATTGTTGAACTATATTAACATCTATCTATAAAGATAAGGAAGTCAGATTTTTTATTTCATCGACAATTTTGGTAACCCTATTTTTCATAACATAAAAATGAGTGCTCTATCGTATGTAACAACTTTGTCGAAGACAGTTTTTGTCTGTAGAATAACTGTCGAGCTCTAAATGCTAATTTCCACTTAAATGCATCTCCTGGACCATTGTCTGGTCTAGGGTAACAAACCAAATTTCATTATTCTGCAACATTAGCAGAATTACAGAAGATTTAATAAAACACCACTAAAAACCTGTTTTAGGAGTTTTTTGAAATCGATCAAAAAATTGAAACATTTTTTTCATCAATGTAACAATTTATACTTATACAGAATTCACTGGAGTTTTCAAAACTGCCTTCCTATTTGCGGTGCGATAGCTATTCATTGAATTATTAATCATCAAACACGAAAAGAAAAAAAAAATCATTCAAACAAAAATATATCTGTATTGAAAGATCCTACAGGAACGTTATAGGAATCAAATGAATGCTGGTTGATGAGGTTATATGGATTCGCTATCGACTTAGCTGGCAAAAGAAATTGTTGGTCCACAAAAACTTTGAAAAATGGAAACAAATCGATTTTTTATTTCTACCCGATATTTTTGTCCTCTACATCTACACACACCAAGATAAAAAAAAGTTTAAAAAAAAGTTTGAGCTTCAAAATGTTGTACGACCCATTCCCATGCGTTGATTTTTCACGAAACTACTGCATTCCAAAAATCGCTTAAAAATTTCAACTTCGCACTCTGTTCCTCTAATTTCTTTTTTTCGAGTGCATAATGTCTACATAAAAACACAATAAAACACATTGTTCAGTAAATATACATTTGAAGTTCACAAGAAAAAAAAAACAGATCTGATTTAGCTTTCATAATCTTACTTGATACATGCAGAAAAATATACTTTTTCAAGGGAAATTAATTCCGACCAGTGCGTCACCCATATACAAGATTAATACGACCGCAAAAGGTTAACAAAACATGAACAAGAACAAAATGTTGTATCACAAATTCAATATCATATAACACCGGAAGAGCAAACGCAACAAAAGTAAGACAATTCAAGATCATCACATCAGCAAATCACCTATCAATTCCTCCAAATTTGCTAATCGGAAACGAGTAAGTGAAATCACGCATACGGCACGCACACCCACTCTCCACAAACAACAAATGTTCACCCACCGGCTCAAATATGCTGTCTTATGGGATCTATGTTGGCGGCTGAACACTTTATAAATAAAACAGCAAACACCTTGTTGCATTCCGCACATGAAAAACGCACCAGAGCCAGTAGAGAATGAACGCGTCCCGGCTGGGACGAGACTGTTGCTGCTGCTGCTGCCACTTTCGTATTCTGTCGGGGGGAACGAAGAAACCTGTGGCGGGGAAGGGGAGTTACTGGGAAACCCGGGGAGCCACTCTTTCCATAAACGCTTTTACTTTGGCTTGCGCTACGACTAAATGTTTTTCAGAGTTGTTTGTTGACTAGATGTATTTATGTTTCATCTGATGCATCATCTGGGTCCCGAGCCAGAGAAGAGCAGAGCTCTGGCACTGGGATTGACTGTTTGCTTCCTCCCCCAGGGGAACGAGGAACTGCGTGGTGCGGTGCAAAACAGATGCAAAATGTTGAAAGAATTGAAATCTCTGCGGATCTTCGGATATGTTTGGGGCTGTTGCTGCGATGGTAGCCTAGGTAAAGGACTCGTGCTCTCGTGCTCGTGCGAACGCGTAGAATCGAACTTGAACTATGCTTCTGCTGTTGGTGAACGCGCGCGGGGTGGGACATAGCTGTGTATGGTTGTGATGTCCATTGACGGCGTGTACAGCGGCAGGGGTCAGGCGGGGAGAAAGCAGCACGGATATGTAACCGATCCGGTGTGGTGTTATTATAGAGCGATTCAGTGTTAATTCCAACGGCTTGATGGCTTCTACATTGAAGCTCACATATTTTACATTTATGTGACGCGGTGTTTCGAGCTTCGATCGACTTATTGGCAGCATTGGAGCTGTGTGCAATAGCTCCGGATTGAATGTTCCAATCGGCGAATGGTAAACGAGTTGATAGTGTATGGCTGGGGAGCGAAATATCGACGGGGATGTGGAGTTGGTGCTGAAGGGTCCCGCGATTTGATAAACATCGTTAAATTTACAAGCGGAAAAATTATAGGTTTATTTCATGGGTTGAGGTGTACCGACAGAAATCACAAACATATTATTTCATCTTTGTGTTACGTGAGAGGCCTACAAATTTTGAAGCTAAAACAATGAAACTAATCCTGCATGAAAAAAACAAACACAAACAGATTTTGTCAACGATTGATGCTTGAGAGAAATAAGAAAACCTTTTACAAAAAAATTCAATACTTTGTGAAATCGTGACTATTTAAGAAAAGTAACATAAAAATAGAATCTACATGTGATTTAATATGAAAAACTATGCATAACGTGGCAGATTTGGCATGGAATTGCTCTATAGACAAAGTTATGCCAAAGGCTGCCAATTTGGCTACATTGTTTTATTTTCATTAGTTCCATTTTTTTCAATGATAATGAGAATTGTGCGTGGAGTAATCTACCAAGAAAATGTATTACACTCGACAAAAAAAATGAAGGAACAGAGTGGGATGTAGTTATTTTTAGATGATGTTTTAAGTACTGTAATTTCGTGAAAAATCAACGTACGAAGATCAAATGTACATCATTTTAAAGCTTTAGCTTTGGAATGTTTTACGAACACGTTTTTGTCTTGGTGTGTGTAGATGTAGTGAATAAAAATATCGTGAAGGAATGAAAATGAAAGACATTTTTGTAAATTACAATAGATTCTGTACATAGTGGATTTGTTTCTTCGACAAAAAAAATCTTCAAATATATTGCATTCATTTAAAAAGAAAGTGTTATGCTCTAAAATTATGTGATTATTTTTCACGAGGGTACAGAGTTTTAACACTAAGTTTACGGACCGAGCCAATTTGACTCATTGAAAATTTGAACATTATTTATATATAAAACTTAAATATTACTTTTCAAAAACATATGTTGGTTTTTAGTTAAATAATGAAATATAGGGTAAATGATTTTGGTTTGTCTAGTCGAAAATATGATCATGTTGTGCCCACTTTTTTGAATGCTCTAATTCAGCGCTCCTGTGTCAAATAAGGTATTCGAATGTTTCAAAACATGTAAATAAAATTGTCTTTCTCATGATTTACAGTAGTTTTATAGTATATTTTTACGGAATCACATGTTTTAAAGGATTATAAAATACACCTTCTATTTGTGTCAATGCGCCCCTCATTCGAGCTAACTTTTAATCGTTCACCAGCGGTTGCCATAGAAATGCTGCTGCGCGCCAAGCGGTTGCCATAGAAATCATGTGGACAAAACAACATTATTGAATTGGACAACTCATGATCAGAATTGAGTTCATCAAAATGCGTTAATTTAATGGTTTAGCTATGTAAATCCGATACAAATGGTGAGCAAGCATGATGTTTACAATATTTATAAGTGTTGTAATCCAGAAAAGGTCTGAATACGTGCCAAATAATCATCTGGTGATCGATTAAAAGTTAGCTCGAATGAGGGGCGCATTGACACAAATAGAAGGTGTATTTTATAATCCTTTAAAACATGTGATTTCGTAAAAATATACTATCAAACTACTATAAATCATGTAAAAGGCAATTTCATTTATATGTTTCGAAACATTCGAAGGCCTTATTTGACACAGGAGCGCTGAATTAGAGCATTCAAAAAAGTGGGCAAACCATGATCATATTTTTGACTGGACAAACCAAGATCATTTACCCTAGTCATGCCTGTTACAAACCGTACTTGGGCAGGGATGAAACCCGAGGATCAAACAGTACCTTGAACGAGTTTGTAGTAACTACGCTTGCAGGTCCATATTTAGGCTGCGGACGAAATATTACCAAATTAGCTTTTTTTTTACTAGCATTTCACTTGCAAAAAAGTTACATGCAAAGAAAACTACTTTGGTTGGCACTTGCGGAAGCCAAGAAAGATAAAATGACACAGTTTTCTACAAAACCTACAGATCTGAGAATTGTACCCTGACCATTTATGAAAGCAAGCCTAATAAAAAAGTTTCACTACTAAGTACAAAACATAAAAATATTACAATTGAAAAAAATAAAAAAAACTTGTTCCAGAAGCAGCACCAAGTATGGCGTTGATATACTTGACAAAATGACCTGAAAATATAGCGATAAAGCAAGTTCACGCAGATGGCCTCTACATGTTTTCTAAAACATTTTAGATTTGGCAGCTATCAATACCTGGATTCTGTATAAAGAAACGACTCAAATAGATATTTCATGAAAAGATTTTTTTTCTCTATTATAGTGACTTTCAACACATTTCGGCTGGTTCGTCACTTTTACTTCCATTTTCGGAAGAATGTCGGGAGTGAGAACTAAACTCGTGATCTCTGCGTGAGAGGTATGGATGTTACCACTACGCCAGATCGCCTCCACTTCACGAAAAGATTTTATTTTCCAATTGACTGAAGAGCTAAGAAGTAAATTTAGAGAAGAAGTCGAGAACACTTCAATTCCAATGATGGAAATTCATGCTATTGACGCACGGAAGAATTGTCAAGTTCAACAATCATGCAAAACAAACAAATGTACAAACCATTGTGCTAAATGTAATAGAATTGTTTGTGGATTCAATAACAGAGATTTTATATATGAAAAATGTTTCGCTCGATTTTTTGATAATAAACATTTAATTAAAATTGATTTGGAACTGCTTTTTTTGCAAAACGCCTAAATTTTCTTGTGTGAGTCATATTGGCTCACTTCAGTAAAAGTAGGTATGTAATCAACATCGGTAAATCTAGTGTTAAAAACCACCTAAATATTTTGACTTCGCACTATGTTCCCTAATTTTTTTGTAGTGAATATATTCACGTAATTAATCAAATTTTTGATATGTTGCTGTGATGAAAAGAGTATCTTAGAAATTTCTCTGTTATGATAAAAAAAAAATCAGAAGAAATTAGAAGTAATCAGAAGAGACCAGGTTTAAATTTTGAGGTGGGTTATGATAAACATACCAATTATTATTTTCTTAATAGTTCTTTATGGGTATAACAACATAAGGCCGCTTGCAGTCAATATGAAATATTATAGTCTGGTCGTATATTCTGATCGCTTTTTGGCCAATTCTTGTCTAACATGAATACGCAGTGAACGTGGATTTCTAACGGTTAAATTTCTTCCTATACTATAAAACAAACTGGTTTTATGGACTTAAAACAGCATTTCGATTACCACAAATAATAGATTAACATCACATACAAACTATTCATCAAAAATAAGACTGAATCATTATCCTTGTCGTCATTCCGCTCGTAATTCTCATGGAACTCATGGTGGATTGGAGGAACGTATGGCCGCAAATGAGTGATACTCATACAAAATGCAAACTGACATTTGGCATTCGAAATACCTCTTCGGATAAAACAGGTTGAGATTGAGATGAGCTCATCCATGTTATGTTAAACTCAATCTAGGGTGCATCCGGGTCGTGGCTGTGGCATCCAGTGCCTGATTCTACCCCATCTACTTCTTCCTCGGAAGAACTGGACTCTTCAGAAAAATATTCGACGTCGAAGTCAAAGTTGAAGTATTCCATTGTAGCGACAAGTTTCTAAGACGTTTTTTTCAAGGTCAGAACGAAGAACAAATATTTAATCTCCGTTATTTTATTTTATGATTATTAATACAAATACAAATTAAACAAAAAAAAATATATTCAAAATTAAAATAAAAGCTGTAAGCGTGTGAAGTAGAGAAGATAAAAACCGTTCAAAAAACAGTCCGTAAACGATTTCAGCCCTTATGATTATCCAAAACAAAAAAAAAACAATAGAGGCTTCGTCAGTAAACATTGCTATGGTATGAACTTCGGATAACCCAAAGAAATGTTTATAGACAGAATGGAGGCAGCTTGAAAACAAAAATAAGTTTTTAGTGCATTTTTCATCACAATTTAATTTTTTTTTGGGAATGGTAAAAAAAAGGATTGGTTCATGCGATAGAGAGATTAATGTAGAATGTTCATACCAAATTTGAAACGAATCGGTTCAGAAGAACTTGGGATATCGTGTACGCCACTTTGAAGAAACTATTAAAACGTTCGAGAAAAACGCGATAAAAGATTTGAATCGAGAACGTACTAGATTAGAATAATCCTTCCCGAATGCATGATGTCTAAACTTCAATAACATAAATCGTTTCTTTTTAACACATTCGTCGCCCCGTCACCCAGATATGGGTGACACTTTCCTCGTTCATATTGAATAGGATTTTTAAAAGAAATTTGATAGAATAGATAATATGATAAATACGAAAATGCAAGTCAAGCCGCTGAAATTGCGATTGGTGTGTATGGTGAAGATACTGCAACAGTAAAATACTTGCAACTTAATTTAGTTTTCAAAATTTATATTTTAAAATTTTTTTTTCTATTTTTTAAATTTTTTTTTAAATTTCTATTTTAGTGCAATATACTAAATTGAGATCTCTACTGTCAACAAATGGTCCGTTTGAAGCAAAGCGATTTACCAAAAACGTTCAAAACTGGCTAACAGAAAAGGTTCTGTGTTCCATCAGGACAACGCAAGGCCACAGATTTCCGAGAGTTTGATTGGGAAGTTTTTATGCATCCACCACATAGTCCGGACCTGGCACCAAGCGATTACTACCTTTTACTCGCAATGCAAAATTTCCAGAGTGATAATAAATTGGGATGAAGAGAAGATTGTAAAAATATATTGCTAGAGTTTATCGCCAATAAGGGCCAAGACCTCTATGACAGAGACATTATGAAACTACATTTAGAATGGCAATAAATTTTGCAACAAAACGGTACATATTTGACGCAAATCGGACAATCCGAAGCATATTGAAAATAAATTTGAATTTCACCCAACAATAATAGATTACTTTTTCCTCAACCTAATATATAGTTTTGGAGCCTAAAAACGTATTGCAGCGAGATTACAGAGCTTCAATATGGTTTATTGGAACAATCATTATAAAAATTAAATCTCTACGTCTGCGTTTAACCCATTAAATCAGGCTCGAAACTTGATCATCTCCTCTAAATTTCTAAAAAAAAAGACAATGAATTTTTATGTGAAATAAAAAAACCTTGAAAATAACAAGAAAAAAATAAAATCAAAATTTTCAATGAAGATTTATTATTAAAAAAATAGTGGGACATTCTATACTACGTATACTTCGTCTATCTCTCTTACAGTCGAATATGATTTCTGTTCGGATTGAACAAAGAAACTTTCTTGTTAATCGACCTTTAATTTTCAGCCGATCAAAGCTGTTATTTATTTTATGGTTTAAAAAATTACATTTAAATACTATTTTTCCTTACAATTAGTGTTCCTTTTAATTTTTAATTCCTTTTCCTTCTTTCTTCCTTCCTCTATATACTCTGTACGTGTGGACCGACAATTTGTGTTATTAGTTTGCTCCAAATAAGTATCCGTGTGAAATGTTCAATTCCTGTTTGTTGTACCTGTGTCATAAATATTGTTTCAAAGCATGTAAATTTAAATTGAATTTATGCTTATAAGATTTCTATGCGTAATGTTCTGAATTCTATTGTTTTCGTATCTAATACCAGCTCTATAGAAACATTTTTTTTTTTCATAAATTTTCTACTATCAATAACTTTCCACTTGTGTAGTATTTCTTTATTTTCTTCTTCTGGCAACTCTATCTCTCATTCTTAACCTCTCTTCTATTTCTGTCAATCTTGTTTGTTTACAAACATCTCCACCCTTGTGGCACTTCACATACCGTGCGGTAGTAGATCTGCAGTGTTCCCAACAATTTCCTTGAATAATTTTTTCGATTATGCATAGCCATGTAGTGCCATCTGGCGTATACAGTCGATTTTAAAGCTATCAGAAGATACTTTAAAAATTTTGGACTCCCTCTCTCATCAATTTGATCATCACTGAAGCTCCGGGGAAGCACGCATAACTTGAATGGTTATGGTGTATATCTCTTGCATATTTCATGTAATTACGTGATTTTTTAACATAGTTACGGGTCTACCGATGAATACTTGGGCTAGTTAGAATTCGAAATAGAAATATTACTAGACATGATTTTCCTTCCTTGCTGATCCTTCCATGGCACAATGGTCCAGGAAGCGCATTTAACATTTAACACTCTCTTGACAAAAAGTGTCTTTTACAACGTTGTTACATATGATAGAGTGCTCATTTTTATGTTGTTAAAAATACAGTGACCAAAATTGTCGATGAAATAAAAAATAGAACTTTTTTTTATCATTGCCCCATGTAGCCCCAGTTATTGAAAACAACTTTGTAGAACAAACATTTGACGTAGGACTACGTCTTTGATTTCTATATAGGGAGGTCACTCTACGAATAATGTAACGTTTTTTAAGAGTTTTCAAATGCATATCACGCAGAATCGTTCTTACGATATATGTTATAATATATACCATTAGACGGCAATTTTATTAATATTTTTTTCGCCTGAGACATCAATAGTGGAAATGATAAAACAGGTGAGAAATTAAAAAAAAGAGGTATGTTTTGCGAGCGGATGCGAAGGTAAATCATGTATTATGCATTCTTTCTTCCAACTTAATTCCCATGAAAGTTGTATGTAACACAAAATTGCGTGCAATATGTAATATGCGTGAATATGTAATTCTATCTAACATATCAGCAAGATGTTAAGTAATCAGATGCAAGATTCCATGCATCATTCAAACTTCATGCAAGATTCCATCAAAGCAACGAGAAAAGTGTCACCCATACAGTGATCGTTCATTAATTAGGAGGAGGCACAACATGAAACGAAATGAAATATTAATAATCTTCATGACTCATATTCATAATTCTCAATGATTTCCTTCTATGATAAATTGAGCAGTAGAACCAATACGACTTGATTGTGATAGTCTTCAAACGAACATTATTTCACCGAAAAACCTAATGCTCTCGATGCCTAATGATAAGAATAAGACAAGGGAAAGAAATCACAATACCATAACTATTCATTAAAAATAAAGCAACTTCATGATATCATGTGTATTTTACCTCAAAATATCACGAAATAGTGAGTTTTTACAACTTGTTTTTTCGTTTTTCCTCATAAATTTCATATTCAATATAATCAATGACGATATAATTTTTTTTAACCATTCAGATACTTCATCTACCATTAAACCCTGTTATGTGTCCCACTGATATTCATTAATCATTTTCAGATAGAAAGTTGAACTTCCTGCCAGAAGCTTATTGTCTTTCTTTGTTCGTTACAAACCGTTTGAAGGTTATGAGTACATACAACAAACGGCCTTTTTCAGGGCTACTATTTAGAGTTTCAAAAGAGTTAAACTAATAGATTTCTGAACAATGAAAAGAATTACATTCAAAATAACCAAGTGTGCTGAACGATCACAGTCCTACGTCAAATCTCCGTCCGTGCCCCTAGGCTCAGACCCTGCTACTTTTTTTTCTACCGCTTCAAGTAACCGATATAGCTCTTTTTTTCGAAGTTGCGTTTTTCATAAAAAAAGTTTTTTTGTTCTAACTTTTATTTTTCAAATTATACATACAAACTATTTTCAGAAGACTTTTAGAACTAACTAAGACATGAAAAATATTCATTGGCGGCATTTGAATGAGCATATTTGACTCTACATCGATCGACTTTTAGAGCCTATCAAGACAAACATTTTGCAATGCAGAACTTGTCGATATCTGAATCCTTCTCAAAGTAATTGATGTTTTTTCCCAAAAATTCATGATTTCGAATTTAGTTCACTTTAAAATTTTACATTATGTACAATCAAATATGTCCTTTCATAAGGCACCAAAAATACTTTTTATGTTTGTCCCCGAAAGAGCGACAAACAAAAATGAAGAAAGGCGACCCTAACGCAACTTAGAAACGAGCGCTGCATCGGTTATTTCAAGATACAGAAAAAAAAACGTTGTTCTACAAAGTTGCTTACAATAACTGGGGCTACGACATTGTCGAACTATGTTGGTCACCCTATTTTTGACAACATAAAAATGAGCGCTTTATCGTATGTAACAAATTTGTCGAAGACAACTTATGTCTAGAGAATAACTGTCGAGCTCTAGATGCTTTTCAGAAAGGACCGGCGCCATGGATAAGAAAGAATGGAAATTTGAGGGGGCAATGCCTGGTGAATATGGCGTGTGAGGTAGAACCTCCCAGTTCACTATTTTGAGATAATTTTCGATAGATATATGTGCATGTGGTCTGACGTTGTCATTTAGTAAAATTATCTTGTGATGTATATTCCTCCATTCGGTAGTTTTTCCTACAGAGCTTTGTTCAAACGTAATCATTGTTGTCGGTGCCGTTCACCAGTGATAGTTTAAGACGGTAGGTAATTGCAATTGTTTTTGGTGGAAATCATTTACTTTTTACACATGCTTATCGACGGATCGCACTCCTTGTAAGCTTCGACAAACAAAATATACCTCTCGATTGCACTTTTATTTATGAAAAACAGGAAGTGGGTTATATCTATGGTATAACCCAAAGGGTGACGTAGGACTATCGTTGATTTAGAGATCATTTGTATGAAGTTGAATCTGAATTCATTCTGAATGAATGAATATTTGGAGAACTTCGAAAACGAGAGCGTTACGTTGGAGGCACAAGGTTTTATGCATCCAATATTGGATACGGAAATATCCTACTGATGGGGAAGAATAATCTTCAGAAGCTATCCTGTTGATTGCGATTGATTGAAAAATCACAAAACCTAATGTATTTGGTCACAGTGTTACATGGATAGAAAACATTAAAGTAAACTCTTTCATATGAATGTAATTTTAAATTCCCAGAGGAACTGGCAGATTATTTTCAGTAACGATTAGATATTTCCACATTTTCCTCGATACTGGAAGCCCACCAGTGGTTAATGCTAACTCGATAACCATCTGTTAATAGCACTTGATTGAAACATATTTGGTCACAGTGTTACATGGATAAGAAACATTCAAATAAACTCTTTCACATGAATGTATTTTTAAATTCCTAGAGGAACTGGCAGATTATTTTCCGGATCTTTCTCGATCCAAACGGAAAGAATTCCGTGCGTGTATGTGTGTGTGTGTGTAGCGGCTGCTTCGAGATCTTCCCGGGGAACCGTTTGTAGCATCACTCTCCTCCTGATGGATTCCCATCTGGCCTAAGGTGAACAAACAGGCTCTTGGGGACACCGTTCATCCGCGCTTTCATGATAAATGAAGAGCTTCACCACAACAGCGACAACATGCTCCAATCGCTGTTCAATTAGAACTGAGTGGATTTCCGAGCGGCGCTCGCTTATATACCGATTGGTGATTTCAATAGCCTATTTTGAAAGCAAATTTAAGACTATTGAAACAAGTTTTTGGATCAGAAAGTAACAAGTATAGAACGCGTAGACATTTTATCTTTCGAATGAAGTGTTTATCATACCATTTCGTTCAGTTGTTTAGGAGCTATTAACACTCAAAATCTCGGTCTCCGGCGTAACGCTTTCGTTTTCGAAACTTTGATTTTACACCCCGGTATAGAAATGAAAGACGTAGTCCTACGTCAAAAATACAATAAAACTTCCCGCAAACTACGTTTTTACGGCACAAAACTCGATATTTTTAATGCTATTGAAACATTGTTTGCTTGTACTATGTTTGAAGCTGAAGCTCAACATGCCTTTTGAATACATACGTCACCAATTTCACTTGTTCACTTAGGATTGGATATGCAAACAAACTGATATCCATTGTAGTTCTTCTAAATTTGTCGATCTTTTTTTTCAAATGCATAGTACAAGAAGAATTGCGATCGATTATTAAATGGTACGTACATCGTTTGCCTTTCGATCGCTACAGAAATATCTACTAAATGGTAGATATTTTCTTAGCGATCCCGAAGATCGTAAGTATGAGATGAAGAAGAAGAAAAATCTAACAAAATATCGAACATTTCGCTCTCTGCTTGCAAAATATGTACGTGTGTATGTTATACCTTTAAATAATAATACCATACTTTAATCGTAACGCGCATTCCATGTCCACCAGTGTCCCCACAGTGCACGATGCTCGATCACCCACCGCTTAACCTACCACTACCCCTCACCATCTCCAATCCCGGCAAAGTTCGCAGTGGTGGATGGTGGTGCTATGTTGCCTGTCAATATCTTCGAATCGCGCTGCTTCTCCCCTCATTATCGACAGTGGGACTTCTGTGTGTATGTTCAAGGGCAGCAGCACCGTAACAACTAAGCGCTTATTTATTCGCCCTCCGCTTCTCTTTACATAAACAACCGCGCTGATTCGCGACGCTTCCTCGGCCAGATTTGGCCCTATGGCGAATCTCCACGCCGTTTGCCTTGGTTTTCCCGGTTGACGCATGGGATGGCAGCAGCAATAATAGCAATAATATATGCAGCAGCGTTGGCCAGTAGCAACTCGACTCGATTCTCCTCACATCCCGCATCCCCTCGTGAGGTTAAATAACATGGGTACCGGGGACAGACCCTTACGATGCTGCTGTTGCCAAGATCGAACTTGATCTGCAGCGCGATACGTGATTGTCAACATATTTCACGTCGACATGCGAGTTGCATTCCCACACCCCGCGATTGGCCATCGGTCGTGGCAAAGTGCAGATGTGCTTCGACAGCTAGAGAGAGCCTGGTACCGAAGACGATCAAATGTGAGGACGTGAGGATGAGTTATGTAGAACATTGTGCGGAAACTTGTCGGAGTTGCCTAATAAATATATTAGAAAGTTGATCGTTTGTTGAAAGATATCCATGAAACCGCGGTTACGACGTTTGATGCAAGTTTTTGTTGTATTTCACATTCTCAGAAAAAATGTTTGATTTGTTTTCGAATTACGTATTCTGTTTCCCGGAACTCATTCCCAATTTTCCCTTCGTATCAATCGCGCGCTGGAAACTAATTATTTCCCGCTCCAATAAATCTTGTTGGAAATTTAGAATTGGAAACCAGCTTCGTGATTTATTCCTCCCACATGACCATACGCAAACGGGACATTAGTTTCCCACTGGACCGCATCGTACGACGGTGGAATCGGAGAAATCGAATACGATCCCACCGGCCACTCTCATGTGAGCACATCGAGGTCATCCGGCTTCTGGATCTCGCTCGACTTCCAGCGGATGACAAACATCCAAATAATGACCGTAAATCAATCACCTGACCACAGTCGAACAAGAACCAAAAAAAAAAACTTGTCGCTTCGGTTCTCATCAAAACAAGCACCTAATCGGATATGTTTGTGTAAGAAGGAGGGGTGCGGAGAAATCCTGAATCGGTGCTGCACCACACGGACCAGTGCAGTGTGGGAGGAGATCGCATTTGGGGCTTGAGATGAGTGCAAAATTTATGGCGATTTCGAAACAAAAGAAACAATCAATAATCGATTCAAAACGTGGTCCATTTTGGGGCATAGCACAGCATCCCCGGGGCCCCGGCTGGAGGACAAAATCGGAAATCTCGTCCGAAATGATATTCGAGATAAATACGATTATGGTAAAATGGAATCAGAATTCCTTTGCTTTTCTCGTCGTTCGTTTGCTCGCTTGGCTGGCCTGAAGACAGTGTGTTGCACGGAAGGAAAATAAAAACAGAAATTTGCAATCGTCGTCATCAGTTTATTTATTTGTAAACAGTGAACATTGCCGATGTCGGCGCGCCGGGAGTGGGGCCGGGGCTCAAGATGACGGAAATAAAACAAAAACAAAAGCTCCATAAACATTGCATTGGCCAACCGTCCGTCCGCTCGGGAAGTTCTTCGGCTTGATGCGACGACCAGAAGCTTCTCGGAATCGGAATGTTTCTCCCCGCTGGTATCCCCGGCAGAAGCGGGATGAAGAAGGAGTGCGCCAGGATAGGTGGAAAGTTATTGCCCCGGCCGTAAAATCGAACATTATTGTGCTGAGAGCATAATATTCGATCGGGGCGCTCTCGACGCCCTCGTTTCGCAGACACATCCCTCGTGGTACAATATGTTGGGATGTATTTGGTTAGGAAAATCCCACGAAAGCGTACAACGGAAGGATTGAGGGTAGCCGCTGTCGCCGCCGCAGCGATGCACTTCGGTGATGCATACGATATAAGGAGATTTTTCGTTTTCGAAAAGTCAAGGATCGAGATATATGCCGAAATGAAAGACAATGGGCCATAAATCAATTTGAGTTGATCAAATCGATTGGGTTTGTGTGTGTGTTTGTTTGGCTAGAATTTGGTTTATTCCGCACTGGCAGAAGATTTGGGGTGGGATCCAAAAAAGGCAAATATTTTTCTTGGATTCACCTCACCATAAGCCGCTTCATTGGCGATTTACTCATACTTTTTTTTCTTCCAAAAATACGCAATAATAAATCACAAATTGAAGCCACCAGATCAATATAGATTCATTCTGTAACTTTAGGGAATCGAACGCTTTGGAAGTTGCTGTCGGTTCTTTTGCGATATAAACACATAATTACTCCAAATTCACTCCATATTCTTAGTTATATATAAAAAAACTAGAACTAATTATGAGCTTAATATTATTCAGATAATATACAATAAACAATCGAGATTATTGCTATTCTAATTTCCAAATAGGACTGAGAAATTAGCATTCTTGGAACAACAATTAAAACTAACAGTGAACTTTGAATAACTCAAAACAAAAAATTCGAGGGATTGTATCCGAGACACGACCGCTTAGGACGTAGTAAAAAGTTCCAGGGATCCTGAGAGGGTTTAATGGCTTGCGTGGTTTTGTAGAATCATTTCGAGAAGCGACGCTTCTTTCTTGCCTTTGCGAGAACAATACACTAATTGATCATATGTCGCGATTTGTTTCTTTATATCAATGCACGCATTGCACTAAGTTTCTAATGAGAAGCATCTTCCGTGCATCGCCATTCAACAAGCATCAAACACGCATCAAAAACGGATCGTTGTTTTAATTGCAGTGCCAGATGCACATTAAGTGGAATATTCGCTAGCGGTCACAGCTCGAGGAGAAACATAAAACACAAAACAGAGCGGTTTTTAAAACCTAATCCGAATTTGTCATTCCGGAAACTATTTTGGACATGGAAAAAAATGTAATGGGTTGTGTCTAGGACACGACAGCAGTTTTCGACGTAGAACTACGGAATTATATTATTCAATTCACTTGCTTATCCCTTCGGATATTCTTTTTAAATACATCGAAATTTTTGTAATAACTTTTTAGCTATTTAATTTTTTATTATTTCAGTAGACTCGAAAGAGTCGAGTAGAGTCGAAAGCTATCAGCACTTCTCGTTTATTTGATTCAATTCGCATCAGACTTTCTCCTTCATATATCGATCACAAACTATGAACCCTTTTGCTCCTATATTTTTGTGGAAACCTGAGTGTTCGAAATGATTTATATCAATATATCAATTGTGGGTGGGACGAAGTTCGCCGGGTTAGCTAGTTTGTTAATAAACACTCTCTAGTAATGATGCTAGTACCGCTTTTGATGATAAAGCATTTATTTTTGGTATAGGTTATCTTAGAAGTTCAACTCAATAAGTGCGCACTTTTGCCCCGTACGGTGCGTGTCTTTGTCCCCACTATGGGGCAAAAGTGCGCATTTTTCTTTTTGTCTTAAAATAGGTATTTGTCCAATTACAAAAACAACTCGAGAAATGCTTGTACTACGTTTCGAAAATAATATATATAGTTACAATTTGGTAGGCAAAAGGAACTTTATTTGCTTTTATTTCAAGAGTTATTGGACGACAACCGATAGGTTCGCCCCTTTGCCCCGCATTACTCTACGGTTCAAATAAATGCAAACAGGAAGCATTCCCATTTTCCCATACTGCCGATTTGTGTGCTTACCTTTCCGTACCGTCAATAACGAGCAACTAATACATTCGCTACTGTCCGTTTTCAATTTATTTGGTATAAATAAGCCGTTAGTGAGTCTAAATCGCAGTCGCGAGCGAGCTAGCAACCACAGCACAACGATCGGACATAAATTATTCCTAATGGTGATTCCACAGACATATTTTGTGGATTAATACAAAAAATACAGGAAAACGGAAGTTACTAATCATTCATTCCAAGAGTATGCATAATATTTTGTACTTCTGGTACCATTTGCGATCCTCTAATTTACTCCATCGGCTATAAAAGGAGTTTAGAGGATGCACTATGCTAAAAATTTACCTCTACAATTATGCTACATCCCTTGAAGGATCTGATTCACAGTTTTGTTTACCGGCTATCATTAAAATATACTTCAATATTTGCTGAATTACATAAGATTTTGTAAAACACTAAACAAAACTATCTCTGTATTGAAAGGTCCTACAAGATTGTTAAAGAGATCAGATGAAAGTTGATTGATGAAGTTATTCCGATTTGTTATTGACTTAGTGGGCGAAAAATTGGCGATAATTTGTTCCATTTCTTCTACACACATCTCACTAAAAATTTGATCGTAAAATATTCCAAAAACTGAAATTAAAATAAGCTTTGAAATGATGTTCATCTTATCTTTATGCGATGATTTTTTACGAAGTTACGGCATTTCCAGCATCATCTAAAAATTCGACTTGGCGCTCTGTTCTTCTAAGTGTATACAAAAATATCCAAGTCGATGCTTCACCGCGTATAGAGTTCCGTCTATCATACGCATTGATTATTCCGGCTGAGCGTCACAAGCATAACCACATCCCTCAATAAGCAATGGATCGAGCATTACATCCTCGCCGCTGCACTTCAGTCAGCATCTTTTGAATGGAACAAAACACACTCGGAAGGCCGCAAACACAACGAATAAGTCCGGTGACAACGACGAGGACGACGACACGACAGCAACAATCAGGTCGAGGAAAACATCGCATCTCACAAACAACAGCAGCCTCTGACTGAAGAACGGCTGAGCGAGTGTACCGGAAAGAGAGTAAATTGAGGACGATTAATTGACAGCCTGTCAGGGGCTAACTATATCATTAGGATTTGCATCTTGCTTGTCATTTGTCAAAATGTAAATTTCCTTTTTCACTCGCTCGCTCGTTCGCCCTCGGTTTAGCCCTGCTTCCAGCACAAAATACGTCGCAGTTCGTCGCACGTTCGGTCTCAAGCCTTCCGGAATTGAAGGAATGTCTCTGAAAAGCACTGCGAGTGCCTCGAACTGTCCCCTCTAACCCCTCTTCGACTTCGAGCAACTACACAATTTTCCTCAATTGTTACCGTGATGCTGCTGTTGCTGGTTTATGCTACTTGCATATTGTTCCTCTTCTCAGGACTCACACAAAGTGTAATTTGTTTAACATGTCAAGTCGGAGAAGAAGAACAGTCGCTGATGAGCGACAACGGAGGCGACGAGCGGCTGCTGAATCAGAAACGAGTTGACGTTATGTTTGGTTGCTCGAGACATTTCTGAGCCTCCGATTTGCACATCAGCAGCAAACCCTTCGCCGCCGCTCAGAGCGCAGTCAATGGGGTAATGTTTTGAGCGACGGAATTAATGGGGCATAATGTATTCGGAGAGTTGTTGTACTTTCCGGGGAAATTTACTGCCTGCAAACAAACCGTGAAGAAAAGAAGATGAACAGCAAAACAAAAAAAAAATACATCAAATGTCGCCTCCTGGAAAAAGTCAATCCTCGGAGGAATAAATTACAATGTTAATTGTAGCGACTTGTGGTAAACGGAGACGCAAATCCAGGAGCTAATTGTTGTATCAAATTTGAAAAGAGCAAACATGATTTTTGACAGATGATTAAGAGCCTGTTGTTAATTGGGACAGTTATTAATTCGTGGACATGATGGCGAAAGGTCCCATTCTCGTTCAAATAAATATAAGTAAATGTCAAATATTTATCTGTCCATTTGACGAAAAATCAACCCATCCCACCAGCGATTCCCGCAAAGATTACCATTAACGTAATCAACATAAAAGGGGAAAATGTTCCACTTTTCCGACACCCCCAAGCAACCATCAAAGAAAGAAATAGTCGTAAAGAAAGTCGACACCTACAGGCAACTTCCTTTTCATTTAACTTTGCGTCCCCTTGAAACTTCCGCCAGCCGCAAAAACGCTCATATTGAACCGAACATAACACAGGCTGATGATAGGAATTTAGCATCAATACAATCTCTTTGCTACGACGCCCGGAACGGGGATCGACGCTTCCCCGGCTGAAGAAGTACGGATACACCGATCAGGGCTGCTTTCGTTTGAGGTTGTGGTGAATCAAGTGGAATTAACCCTTTCTGGAGAGTGCGCTGGGAAGGCGCACTTCTCGGCGCACCCATCCTATTTACGCACCCTCTGTCGATTAAATTAATTTAAACGTGTATACACGCACGGAAGGAAGCCTCCACACTTCCATACCAATACCCGATGTTGTGCGAAACCGCAAGGTTTGCGAACAGCAGCACCAGTACCAGGAGCCTCGTTATGTCGCATGGGGAACCAGCGGAATGAAGCCGGTGTACACACTCGGGCATATATTAGCCGTAAAATATGGCTCTCTTAACAATCGCATTCTACCAACATTGTAGCAAGTTTGGTTAGTTCCAAGGATCCGGTGCTTGCGGGGAGTGCGAGGACGAGAGGGACTGGCTAATCGTTTGTTTTGACTTTCATTTGAACGAAACTTCATTTATTCGATTCCCCGGTGCCTGTGAGAAGGCACGCTGGCGAGGACATGTGGGCTTCTTGATACACTTTGGAGGAGGAAAATACTCTCCGGAGATTGGTTCCATAGGTAGGAATGAGGCCCAATCATACGGATAGGGTCTGCTACTCGACCATTAATTAGTATAATCATTATTGGGTTGGTACAATTTCTGGAGGAAGTTTCCATATTAGGGGAACTGGGGGAAATGTGATCACCCTAAGGAACATGCCCATTTCCTGTGTCCACATACCATTACAATTCCCGTTCTTCGAAGAATATTGTAGCTAAACTTATTGTAGCTCAGGATGGTAAGCGGGTTTTATTATGAAAATTAAAAATAGTACATTTTTCATTATTAGAAAAAAAGATGAAATATCGATCAGTTTTTTAGTGAGGAGGTAAAGTGGTCACATGTACATATCACGCTAGAAGGGATAGATTTATGCATGTTTTCTTGGCCAAATTTGTTCAAATCATTATTGAAATAGTAAGTACATGTATGAAATGAGCTAGGCCTATTCACCTAGAGTCGTAATTGAAATTTTCTCGTACGTACAAAGACGAAGTAAAGGGTGTGTCACATCAAATTGCATCACGGAAAAAACGCTGTAGAAATTCGCCCAGTAGACCGATCCTTTTGAAAATTTTAGACAGTAAAATAAAAACTATTAAACAACTTTTGGCATTTTCTTTTTATTCATACTTCGAGCCCAAGACCGTATGCTCGCACCTTCCTCTTTACCCCGTCCATAAGGTTCTGTACAACGTCAGGTTGTAGTTTTTTTGAACAGAAATCCAATTTCTCTTGAAGTCCGCCTCCGATTTGACAACTTTTGGGTTCTTCCGGAGGACCTGCTTCATAATCGCCCAATATTTCTCTATTGGGCGAAGCTCCGGCGCGTTGGGCGGGTTCATTTCCTTTGGCACGAAGGTGACCCCGTTGGCTTCGTACCACTCCAACACGTCCTTTGAATAGTGGCACGAAGCGAGATCCGGCTAGAAGATGGTCGGGCCCTCGTGCTGCTTCAATAGTGGTAGTAAGCGCTTCTGTAGGCACTCCTTAAGGTAAACCTGCCCGTTTACCGTGCCGGTCATCACGAAGGGGGCGCTCCGCTTTCCGCAAGAGGAGATCGCTTGCCACACCATGTACTTTTTGGCAAACTTGGATGGTTTCTGCTTGCGAATCTCCTCCGGAACGCTTAATTTGTCCTCTGCGGAGAAGAAAAACAGGCCCGGCAGCTGACGAAAGTCCGCTTTGACGTAGGTTTCGTCGTCCATTACCAGGCAATGCGGCTTCGTCAGCATTTCGGTGTACAGCTTCCGGGCTCGCGTCTTCCCCACCATGTTTTGCCTTTCGTCGCGGTTAGGAGCCTTCTGAACCTTGTATGTACGCAGGCCCTCCCGCTGCTTGGTCCGCTGGACGGATGAACTTGACAAATTCAGCTTATTGGCAACATCCCGGACCGAACTTCTCGGATCACGTCTAAACTGCTTAACTACGCGATTGTGATCTTTTTCACTGACGGAGCATTAATTTTTGCCGTTCTTCACCTTCCGGTCGATGGTTAAGTTCTCGAAGTATCGTTTTAGTACTCTGCTGACCGTGGATTGGACGATTCCCAGCATCTTACCGATGTCCCGATGTGACAACTCCGGATTCTCGAAATGAGTGCGCAGGATTAATTCACGACGTTCTTTTTCGTTCGACGACATTTTTCCAAATTTACGAAAAATTGACAGTGAAGCATGGCCAACGTGATCTATACACTCTTATCTGATTATAAGCGAAAGCTGAAGATATAATTCCTAAAAATTAAATTTCTACAGCGTTTTTTCCGTGATGCAATTTGATGTGACACACCCTTTAGGATACACAAAACGTTTTTCATAATGAGACTTGGTGTTGGTTGGGGTGGCATATTTTTCCTGGGTCAAAACCACAAGACTCCTTTAAGAGCAGAAGGCGATGAGGTATATCAGCTTTTGAAAACAGAACATTGTCAGCAGTGATCCTCCATAGACCGCTTTGCCCCCCAGACAACGAAATGCGAAATATTGGAAAAAAACGCAGAAATTGAACAAAATATATGTGCAAATCTCCTAGAATATGTGAACAGTCGTCCAAACTACTGATTTGTCGAAAATATGAGGTCAAATAAACTAAAATTCACTAGAAATTTCTTAAATTCGAAACGCAATAACTACGAAACTACGGCCGAATGGCTACCGAGAGAGCGATTTTTGTTTTTTGATGCACAACCTTATCACCTGCTTCACCATAGTGTCAGTTCAATGCATTGATGCAATGTCAAAGGCACCAACGAAGCCTTCATAATGACAGAAAACATACAATGTTAACTGCTTGGAAAAAGGCTGAATATTTGCCTCAGCAGAAATTCAATACTAATACCCTAGCGTAAACAACTCCTTTCCGCTATCTCCCCTCCTTGTTTGTATTTTCATTACAAATGGGGTTCCAGAGTAGCGAAGATGCGCTATTTTTACGTACGGATTATGGAGCACGCACGTACGTACACAAATATCCATATATCGATGGCTTGAAGCAACTAATTATACACACACCGTTCCTTGTTGAATTAAAGATACTTTAAACTTCTTCAGTTCATTCGTCTCTTACCTTCAAAATGGCTCTTAGAAAAATCTACTTTTTCCTCATATTACTCCTCAAACCCCATTGCCTTGAGAAAACCATTCGATCCCTCGCCGTCCAGCTCGCCCAGCAACGTTGTTGTTCAGTCGGTGTCCTCACGAAGAATGAAGTTTGCCTCAGCAAGTTCCACTGTTTATACTCTAGGCAAATTTTCCCTTCGTTCTTCTTATTATCCCTTCTCCACGGAGACTTTACATTTTACGATTTCCCCTTCTTCTTCTTCTTCTTTTTGGCTTTAAGAGGGTTTAAACTTTTCAGTTCATTCGCCTCTAGAAAATTTCCCCTTCGTTGCTCCTCGATAAGTTGCTCGTTATTGACAGCGCTGTTCGGGAAAGCACACAAATGGACAGAACAAATATATGAGGAAATGGAAATGCTTCCAATTTTCATCAATTCAAACCATATACAGACTATGGGATTGTAATTATTATTAGCAATCTCCTCAATATTGGAATCAAATGAAATGATTTGACTAATAAAATACAGTATATCATCAAAATATTCCGATGAAAGTTAGGTAAGAAAAAAAAAATTAAAAAAAATTATTACTTTTTGAATGGTTTTAATGTAGAGAAGTATACTAATGATACACATAATTTACTAAAAACTAGAAAATGAAATAAGTAAAAAAACATTTTAAGTTAAACGTTTCAATGTACTAAAAGCTAGAAAATAATGAGACAAGTAGCAGTTAGTAGTTATCACATCCGTTCCTTCATTAATCTATGGCAATGATGAGACTAAAATAAAATCGTGGGGTAAACGATCAAACAACTAACTGTGGATAATGGAAAACCAACGTTTATTTCTTACCTAATTTTCTTCGGACCATTTCATTATATACTGTATTCTAGTATATATTTTAGTTAATTTTAGTTTTTTCTATATTTTAGTTAAATCATTTCATTTGATACCGATATTGAGGGGATTGCAAAAAATACATAGTCGACCATTTAGTGGCGGCGACCTTTTTGAATTTATGTTGTTTATTATGTTTCGTGTTTTCCAAGTCAAATCATTCAGCCATTTTTTAACGAAAGCCAAATTGAATTTTTCAAGATCATGGAATACGCAGTTTTATAATGACAGTAGAATGTATGTTCCAAATTTCAGATCAATAAGTCAAGAGGAACGTGGTCATTTTTCTATTAATGTGGGACAACCCTACAAGACACTCAAACATACAAACAATTCTTTACCCATATTGATGGGGTTTTGGGAAAACCCATATTGAAGGGATTTTGAGAAAATATGTCCATAATCCGCCATTTTGTAGCGGCCGTTATCTTGGATTTTCAAGATCATGGAATACGCAGTTTTATAATGACACTAGTGATAAAGATGTGTTCCAAAATTCAGATCAATCGGTCAAGAAGAAGAGGGTTAAATTTCTATAATTGTGGTACAGCGCTACAGACAAAGTTACAAAGTTACAATGTCACAAACATACAAACACAAATAAACATACAAACATACAACGACACTCAATCTGCTGCCTCATGCGGCCCACCTGACTTTGTAACAACCACTAAAACAGAAGAAATCATCTAGGAAACATTAAATGAGACTAATGGAGTTTGACACATTACGCATTATTACATATTAATTAGCTGTTTAGTTGCTAATACTATTGACTATAGTAAATAAGAATGAAAATATGAATCTGATTCAGCAATTCCATGCCAAACCGATATAGTAGTTCTTAGATTTCCATGAAAAGTGGTAGTTTTGTTCTTTATTGCAAAATATTAGAGCCGTATTTTTTTATTTTTTCGTTAAAGTGACCATTTCCATTTTAGGATGGTCCAAAAAATATTTTTTTCAACGTTTTCCCAAAAAATACTATTTTCAAAAATTCACAACTTTCGATTTTTTTGATCAAATTCCGAATTACAATCCAAATGTTGAACTTGCGAAAACAATGGATTTCCGATATAGTATGGAAATGGATTGTTTTAGTAATTATTGATTGTAGTTGCTTTTTGTTGTTTTGATCGCTTTGGGCTAGATAGCACCATATTTTTTTATATTTTTGATTAAAAGCTAAGGATTTTTTACATAACATATCTCGATATCAGAGATGCTACTTCTTTCGTTTTTGAGATATGATTTTTCAAAGTTAACAGGTGGTCCAAAAAAATCATTTTTCCCTTTATATCCAAAAATGACTTTTCGCGAAAATTCATAACATTTGAACTACTGAACCGATTTAGATGATCGACATATGAATTTGAAGTCAATAAGCTAACCTTCTTAAAAAAAATCAAACGTTTGAGGAGACTGGATTCTAGTCACATAGGAATATTGAACGAAGACTTCAAACATGTTAAATTTGAAAAAATGATATCTCATAAAAGATAAAAATAACATTTCTGGTGTCGAGATATATTTTTTTCAGCTTTCCAGAAAAAAATATAAAAAATGTAGCACCCTCTATCTTTAACCGAGAAAACTATGAAAAACTGACATAATCAATAATTACAAAAACGAACATCAAATTTTTTCCCAAAAGTAATATTTTTTCAAAGAATTTTACTCAAACTTATGAGTTTCAGTTTGATACGTCGGTTGTCTGAATCGGTCCAGTAGTTCAGAAGTTATAAATTTTTGTAGAAGGAAAAAGGTGAAAAAAATGTTTTTTCGAACCATCGATTAACTTTGGAAAATCATATCTCAAAAACGAAAGAATATCATCTCTGATATCGAGATATGTTATGAAAAAAATCGTCAGCTTTCAAGGAAAAATATAAAAAAATATGATAACATCTAGTCCAAAGCTACGAAAACAACAAAAAGCAACTACAATCAATAACTAAGAAAACAAAGTCCATTGTTTGCAAAAAGCTCATTGGCTTCAATTTGATATGACGATCATCTAAATCGGTTCAGTGATTCAAAAGTTATGAATTTTGGAAAAAAGTCATTTGACAAAAATGATTTTTCGATAATGGTCACCCTAACGAAAAAATAAAAAAAAAATACGGATCTAATATTTTGCAATAAAGAACAAAACTACCACTTTTCATAGAAATCTGAAAACCACTATATCGGTTTAACATGGAATGGCTGTATTAAAATAAAATTGGTTGTATCTCGAGAACGGTTAGTCCTAGGATAAAACGATATAAAACGATATATAGTTTTTCATGTTGAATCGTATGTGGATTCTATTTTTCATGTTACTTAAATGGTTACGGTTAAGCGGTCACGATTTCACAAAGTATTGAACTTTAAAACTTTTCAAAAATTCATATCTCCATTTTGGCGAGTTTACCACGGCACCCCTATACGTCAAACTTTGTTCAATTGGAATGGCTTCCTAATAAAAATATACAAAACAATATCGAAGGGGGGGGGGGGTGTGTTCTGAGATATAAAAGTTGGAGGCGATCTGGCGTAGTGGTAACATCCATGCCTCTCACGCTGAAGGTCACGAGTTCAATTCTCACTCCCGACATTCTTCCAAAAATGGAAGTAAAAAGTGACGAACCAGCCAAATGAGTTGAAAATCACTATAATACAGATAAAAAAAAAAAAAAAAAAATATAAAAGTTTTTAATATTAAATTTAATTTTAGAGTAAGATTTTTTAACAGTGAATTCTAAATGTTATTCTTCCTAAATGGCCCGTTTATTTTCCAATAACTTTGTCATACATCATATTTCAATCAGACATCTGTGTTTTGATTTACGATTTTTTGGAAGAAAGATCAATGATTTTGATTACGCCCCTTTAAAAAATCAGTCTCAATTAAAACAGGTCACATGATGAAGTACCAGGTTCCAAAAACATCGGAGAGGGCCGGGTCAGCAGTCGGCTGATTTGGGGTATAATTGCTCTAGAAGACTACGTCTTTCAGTAAAGGTGCCAAATCAGAAAACAGGTCACTTTTTTTTCATGAAATAGTTTTAACTTTAATAATTATGGATTTCAATGGTTTACATTGTAATCGAATTATAAATTCTATAAATACATTACAGTTCCCTTACCCATAAATCATTTAAATTAACAAAAATTGGAAAAATAGAAAAACAAAATCGGAAAATATATAATGTGGATGTCACACAGTCACACACACACACACACACACATTTAGATCGATTCTAAGGAGGAATAAATATAGATATCGCACAGAATGGTACAGGTGAAAATTTGTTTCGATGCTATTGCTTTCGTCCCCGCCGCCACCACACAATAGATTTCGTTCGGATTTTCTGTTACCGTTCTGGGTCTTCTGAGATGTTTAGTTCTGCGTTGGATATGTAAGTTTGCTAAGATATACTGAAAGGCTACTTAGATATTCAAGAAGTCTACTGTCTACTTACAGCGAGCAATCAACAGTACATATTGATGCTTAGAACTGACAATAAACTCAAATAGCTTCGCTAAGCGTTTGCCCTCATCACTCACTGGAAGCATTCATTTATCGGCCCTTGTCATTGCTATCAAATATTTATATCAAAGCGTTTTATCAATGATTTTATTAATGTTTGTTCTTGCCAGCAATAATTTCGAGTTTCATATTATCAATGCGGTCGTGTCTTGGATATCACCCTTCTTTGTTCATTTTTTTGCGGCCCGCGACGCCATAACCAACACGTGGTTGTGGCCCATATGAATAAAAGGTAACGATAAAACCCACAAAATAGGATGAATAATGATTATTGAGAAATCATGGTATTTAAAAAAAATCACTATTCTAGTCTTATACTGAAAACATACATTTTAGAAAAAAACTATTCGATTTTCTGAAAAACGGACGTTTTTGAAATTCTCAGAGAAAGTTCACGGGAGACAATTGGAATATTGCATTTTGGAGAAGTCTAACAACATGTAAATTCCCGCGTTTAGCATGTTTCTAAAAAATTAAATCGCGATAAGTTATACAAAAAAAAACATGAAAAAGTTGTTGGTTGAAAATGTTTTCCCCCTGTAAAAGTGCCCATCTTTCGATGTATGTGTGACCACTACAATAGATCAAACTAATGGTCGCAGTGGTACAATGATTCTACAGAAGATGTATGGGTGACTTGTTGGAAATTGTGCTATTTCACATAATTTTATTAAGAATTAAAAAATACGTTTTTGAGAAAAATGAAGTTCGATTTATTATATTTTTTTGAGTGATATTTTTGTTCCAAGTTTTTTTGATACTTAAACTTAAAATTACTTAAACAATTTCCTACATTTCATCCTTTGACCAAAATTTTGTAGATATAAGGTTTTTGAGTTATAATTTTTTGTAAAAACTAAAACAAAATGTTGGCCCTTTCCTAAAAGTAGTCTATTTTTTCCGAAGATTGCTTAAATGATCAATGTATTTACACCCACAACGTTTCATTACTTTTTGAGATGGTGCTGGCAACTTCTAAGACGAGTTGGCATGAAATCCGTCAATATGAAACGTTCACAGGGGTTTAGGGGATACACTCGGCTAGAAAATTAGCTGAAAACTGGAACTTGCTGCAATATTTGCAGAATTACAGCGGATTTTGTATAACACTATAAGATTCCTATTTTGGCGCTGTTTTGAAATCTATGCAAAAAAATTGAATAATCTTTTATTAGTTAAAGTAACAAATTATGCTTGTACAGAATTAGTTTGAGTTTTCAAAAGTAACTTTCATTTTACGATGTCAGCAATATTTAGTGAATTATTCATCATCAAACACGAAGGGAAATTTTTCATTCAAACGAAAATATCTCTGTATTGAATGGTCCTACAGGAACGTTATAGAGATCAAATGAAAGCTGGTCGAGTTAGTCCACAAAGTCTTTGAAAAAACAGAAATAAATTTTTAGTTTCTCCCGATATTTATGTCTATTTAATCTACACACACCAAGATAAAAAATATGTTCGTGAAAATTCCATAATAAGCTTAAAAATTATGTACATCTCATCAATATGCGTTGATTTTTTTTAAAGTATATGGAAATTCCTCACTTTCATGTGAGATACATAACGTAACCCATTTCGTGGGTCGAAAAGTGTTAGAACCCTTGGTTAATTTGTCGCTGGTTTCTCGCGGAAACTGTCATTGTATTTAAATTTAAACATTTCAATGAAATTACAGTTTATGAGGGACCATAACTTATATCCATTCCTCTTGTTGAACGTTATTGAATTCATTATTGTTAAATGGCCGGTGTTCAGTCAGACTGGATTAGTAGCAAAATAAGAATGAAAATGAGTTAAAGGTAGCAAACAATCAAGATTTTCTCAACCTTCATTCTACTTTTATCAGATCACATTTATGTTGCAAACAATTGTGTAATATTTACCCGAATACCATTCACCCGAGTGTAGCAAATACCAGAATCCAACATTTATGAGAAAATTTGAAAATGATACTCAGCTGATTCGTTTTTAGAAATTAGTGTAGACACAATCGGATCTCGTTTCCGTATTGCTCATCAAGACTAAGAGATCATTTGGAAATGAACACGGTCTTTGGAATATTTTTTCGAAAATTAAGCAGGTAATTTTAACATGAAAAATGTAAAGCATAAATGTCTTAGAAATGCGAAAAAATGGTATTTACGTATTAGCGCCATCACAAAACAATTTGTATTACGAACTAGCTGACCCGGCAAACTTCGTCCCGTTCAAAATTTATTTTTCGTTATCACATCCCCGTTTCCTTACTAAGCGCTGTTCATTGGTCTAATCGCAGAACTATTCATCTATTGATCTTCTAGTCTACCCTTTAACATTATTTTTTACTATAAAATTTTAGTACATCTACCAAAACTCGACATTATAATATCAGATTATTTTCAGACACAATTCTAGTGCATGATTTTTCATTGACTTGCAAATAACATGTTTCTCCGTGACATGGAATAAATGTTTGATACAGGAAATATGATAGAATGAAGACATCACTAAATCGGACAATCCCTTTCTCGAATTTTGCTCTAATATGAACACATTCGGCGATCTATTTTTATTTATATAGATAGAAGACGATATAGGAGTGCGTTTCCCCACATTAAAATCCATTTCCACTTTCAAATGAAGATCAATTTCGTTACCGGAAACATCAAATGGATTAACAATGCTTGTAAATATGTAATGCGAATAGAATTTTTCGAATTTTCCATTTTCCTTCAGAGTTTTCCGAAAATTTTCAATTGTCGAGCTTGGTTGGAATATGTTTGGTTGAAATATGTGCATTATTTTTATGGGACCCCCTCTCCTTTCCAGAGGAGGAAGGAGTGTCATACAATCATAGAAACATTTCTCGTACCCCAACATATCCCAAATTTGACTCCATTTGCCCCCTCAGAGAGAGGGGTGGAGTGTCTATTTACCATAGAAACGTTTCGTCTCCACTAAAACTTTTGCATGACAGATTTGGCTCCATTTGCTAGATTAGCTTTCGAGTTAGGCCGAGCGTTGGCAAGCGTCGAATGGCATATACCTGGTGTATTACGTTTACTCAGTTAATCTTTGCTTTAGAAATATTACATTCATTTTTCAGTGCAAAAACTAATAAAGGAGCTTCTTGTCGGGTTGTGTTCAACTGCTTTTAATTTATTATCAGAACATTTACCAACATTTTAACCCTTTTCAAATATTTTTTGTCCTTGTCATTCTGGATCATTTAGCCTTCGTGTAAAGGGCCTGGCCGGGTAAGAGAGTAAGAAGTGCCCCCAAACCAAATCACTAGCTGTATGGCAAATATTGTATAAGATATAAAATAAGAAATTTTGGCGATTTTTTTGAACCCCTATGTGGCTTAACATAGGATCTATAGTGAAAAATGTACTTTTTCGTTTATTCCACGCCATCCTCAAAGGCTTCGAGATAAAAATTTGAAAAAAATACTGATTGTGCATCTCACTAAGGTGAAGAAAAATTATCAAAAAATAATCAAAAAAAAATCATCAACAATTTAAGTACCAAAACAAATATTGAAATTTTGAAAACATTTTTTTTGGGATTTAGAGATTCATTACTACTCCAATTTATATTGAAATGTGTTCCTACGGCTTTTCCTAGATATGTGTGATATTTTTATCACACATATCTAGGAAATTTTATTAAATTTTTATCTCGAAGCTTTTGAGGATGGCGTAAAATAAACGAAAAAGTACGTTTTTCATCATAGACCCTATGTTGTACCATATAAGAACTCACATATATGATGCTACTGGCAAAATTTCATATTTAGTACCCTATACAAAATTTTCCATACAGCTGGTGATTTAGTTTTGGGTCACTTTTTACTCCCGTACCCAGCCAGGCCCTTTGGAAATATGAAAAAAAAATATTTTTTTGTACCGCGCAACACTGAAAAATCTGAAAAAAATCACACATATCTAGAAAAGCCGTAGAAACCCTTTTAAAAATGAATTAGAGTAGTAGTGAATCTCTAAATAAAAAAAAAATAAAAATTTCTATATTTTTTATAGTACTTTAATTTTTGATGAAATTTTTTTTTTAATAATTTTTCTTGATACACCTTAGTGAGATGCACATTCAGTATTTTTTTTCCAAATTTCTATCTCGAAGCTTTTGACGATGGCGTGAAATGAACCAAAAAGTACGTTTTTCACTATAGATCCTATGTTAAGCCACATATGGGTTCAAAAAAACCGCCAAAATTCTTATTAAATAACCTATACAATATTTGCCATACAGCTAGTGATTTGGTTTGGGGGCACTTCTTACTCCCTTACCCTGCCAGGTCCTTTTAGAAGGTATTTGAAGGTATTCTTGTTTCTCGTAAAAGCTGTAGAAACTCGCTATGTTATAATTTTTTTTATCTCTTTCCGACGCATTATCTGGCTTTTTTTGGTGTTATATTTAATATCTCATTCTATTAATTTAATGGCGACTGCCTGAAACTGACAGTTTTGTTCTGCGTGTATGGTCTACGTGATCCAAATGACTGAATAATGTTTAAAATGCCTTCGGGTAAATGTTACACTCGGTTAAATGTTACATTCGGATAATTGTTGCATTCGGATAATTGTCCATCGCAGTGTTTGAAAACTTATTCTAGAATGTTCATTTTATTTTTTTTCAATTGAAAATACAGGGTGACTCATAAGTCACGCAACGTTCTCTGAAAGAAAAAAAAAATACCAACGCGCTGCAACTATCGAGCGTGTTGGTTCCTAAGCGGTTCAGTTGTCGACTTTGTATCATTTTTTATTCGAGAATAAAGATTTTGTATCATTAGATATTTTTTATACGATTTTTTGCGCCACCCTATATAATAAAAACAATTTATTTTTTTGTCATTGTGCCAAAATCGACCCGTTCTACGCCATTTTACCAAACTGAAGAAGAATGTAAACATGTTGGACATCGAAATAAAGAGGAGGGTTTCAGCTGTTATGTGAGTGAAATATTTCATTGATTAGTGAAATATTTCATAAACTACACTGAAAGAAACGTGTCCGAAATTTAACGTGGACAGGCTTTTTTTGTAATTCAAATGTGTTTGAACATTGAACATTGAACACCATTGAGAATTCAACTAACAAATCGGGCTTAGCCCTCATTTTTCCATTAATTAATAGTTTTTCACACAACTTGGAACATTTTCCACCTATCTCGACCGGATCGAACGGATGCCGTTTCAGTGACACATTTGAAAAGCATCCGAGCGAATGAGACCATAACTGTAAACATCTCACGTTCGGGCGGAAATAGGATCGTAACATGTTTCTTTATTTGTCCATCAGTCCAGCAGTCTCCAGAGCATCATCAACCCTTCGGCCGTTATGGGATGCGGGGATGGAAGTATTCCACCGACGTTCAATTAGCTGGACAGCAATAAATAACTGTCATCAGTGCAAATAGGTTGGCACACATCAAAACCGCAGCACAGCTTGATTGCACCATCGTCTTCACAATCGTCATCATCTTCTTCTTGGCCGCCATCGTCAGCACAATGACAATCAGTCGAACTGGTCCGAGTGGAAGTATACCCACGATATAGACTTCTTCCGTCGTCCAGCTCAATGATGTGCAATTAGCTCTAATAAATTAAATTAAATTCCTCTGTCCCGGCCACACCAAAACGCTCCGCCCACCGCCGCCGCCCACGCTCTACGTGTCGATTACAACCGCTCCAACAGCACCGGCCGTCAGTCAAGGATTTCAATCAAAAAACTTTCCTCCTTCAGGCCATTCAGTAACTTGTCCTTGTCCCGACCGACAGTGGTCCGATGTTTGCTCAATCGACGATGTTTGATATTAATATTTTTCCAGTGGCTTGCATCAATTATTTGTACGTTCCTCGGCTTCGTCCCCACTCGGATCGACTCCAATCCGGTGAGCTAAGTTCGTACAAGAGAAAGGAAAACATGTCGCAGAAAACGGTTCTTTTAATGATTGTTGAATTTCTTCATCATCGTCACTTGCACCGAAATTGGTTATAATCAAAGAAATTATTGATATCATTATACCGCTTCGCTTTCGCTTTGGCGATAATCGTGGCAAGTTTTTCCGGAAGTGGGGGAAGCATTATCTGTGCTCAGAATTTCGAGACAGAGATGACGTAACAAACCGGACTTATTATATACCATGAGAACATGGGCGCGTAACCAGAGGAACCAAAGGTACATGATGAGAAAACGAAGCGTACAATTTTGGAAATTGTTTTAATCTTCATCCAAACCCCACCATCGCCATATGACCAGACACCAGTTGGTAATTTATCCCGAAATTGCTGAACTCTGTCCCAATTAAATGAATTCCTGATTCCACCCCGGTATTATTGCACCGGCACAAACCATGCTGACCGCCACCATCATTCGGTCACTGCTGCTGCTGCTGCTGCTGTGAAAATGTCTTCATAGCAAATGAACCTGATTATGGTCAACATCTTGTACATGATAAAGTTTTTCCTATTTCATCTGTCGCGTTCCGCTTCATGTGCTGGGGCGAATCTTTTTGCTTCACCGTCCATGTGTGTGCTGCATTGGGATACAATCGTCGTCAAAAAATCAGTATTACAGACACGAGCCACGAAGGAGAAATTTCATACGGATGGAGAAGCAGATTTTTTCGTCGAATTGAGATTTGAGCCGCCCTCGAGGGACACATCGGCTAATTACTGCGACCCATTAATTCCACTCCGTTCGTACGCGATTACTTGGTTCCTCAATCGGATGACCAAGGCCGTAAAAGTTGGCCTCGAAGCGAGCACAATTTATGACCCCAACTCAAACTTACGTGAACTCATTCAGTGTCCCTCACCCAACGCCATCCGATGGGGTGGGGTGGGTTCAAAAGTGCACAAATGAGCAGCAATAATTTTTAATTAGCTACATATCACTCTATTAACACCTTGCTCTGGCAATAACATTGATGCGGCCATAAATTACCATGTATGTGTATCAGTTTCTGACAGGTGAGTGCCTCTGCTGGTTCCGGCGGTTCAATGTGCTGTTCTGTTGTTGTTCCGGTTGCTCATTTTTTAAACGTTTGTCAAATATGAAAGAGGTCACAGCGAATCGGGCAAGCCCTATTCCGCACACTCCACCCGCATCAGCGAAGCCCCAAATGAAGAGCAACATGACCAACAGACGAGAACTATCGATCAATTATAATTATATGTAAATCATTAAAAATAATGAAAATAAATTTTAATTATCATAAATATCCAGATGATGTCCCTTTAATTTGTCAGCGACACAAATGGTTCTCGCACATTAAATGTTATGTTCAATCATCCCTGCTCGGGTGGGTCCACTTTGTGAGAGTTGGGGGTGGGGAATGGTTGAGTGTTGCACAGAGTGGACAGCAAGCATTATTTTAATGTCGGGTTGAGTCTCCAACTCACTGTTTAGTTCTGAACTCTTATAAGAGATGAAACATTTATACCGCCACGTTAGGGAAATGGGGATAAGACGGACAGGTTAAGGAAAACTTCAATCGTATCTTTGGATATTTATGTTTCACGAAGTTTGAATGCAGTTTCATGGGTGTTCACTATTAACACTACTGCAAGAAGCTTATTGATAAACTCTAGAAAACCATGTCAATTTGTGGTACAGCTTAGAGTTTAGTGACCCCCGAACGCCAGGAACGTGATTGCGATCGATTCGATATTTTTCCGCATAACAGTCGATTTCGTTAGCAATGGCATTTCGTTGAAACAGTCCCAAAAGGAGTCGTGAGCTTCACGTGCAAGGTTTAATTCAGTTTGGTATTTTTTTGGGGGAACCCCTGTCTGGAAGGTCGAAAAAAATAAAGAATTTTCGTGATTTTTTTTCGGATGGTACGAATTAAGTGAAGTGTTCGTGTATTTTGGTTATTGTTAAGGTATATTTGAAGATGTATTTTCCATTTTTTTGAGTGCGCGAATAATGATTACGACGCTGTTGACAGCTGGATGCGTAGATGCTGTCTGAAAATCGGTACGTTGCTGGTGGTATCGGTTCTGAAGCAACGGGGTGTCCTAGAACAAATTCCAATGAATATTTTGAAACTTTAGGACAATACCTAAAGCGTTACATAGGGATTTTTGAAAATTCGAAAAACTGCCAAAACAGCGGTCATTTTTGTTAAAAAATAGATATTTTTCATGAAAAATCTCTAAATTGCGATTTAAAAAAAAAATCGAAAATATGAGATATCAAAAAACGGCTATGTAACGACTTAGACAATTCATTTTTACATGCTGATGAAAAAAATCAGCCGAATCGGCCGAGTAGACCCTGTGATATCGTTACCACCTGTTGAAATAACATAGTTTCGAGAAAAACGCGTTTAACATTCGTACAGCAATACTACCGTTCTGAATCATATTTCGGACACTTTGTTCTAATATCTTGAAATGCTCAATGCACTGATGATATAACTATCAAATTAATATCACAATTGCTTCCTTAGAGTAGTCCCTTGGTTTCACGATCATTTCACATGAGAACTACATTTCAGTTATAACATAATCGGCAGAAATCTTACAACACTACCGTTCTGAATCATATTTCGGACACTTAAGGCATATGATGCAGAAAACAGATCTAAACTTTATGCACAGGTATTATTTGGTTGATATTTTCAATAAATTAGTTCAATATGCTTTTAAGCTTTCTACTTTGGTACCTATTTGATTGAAAACATAAAAAAATCATCGAATAAAATGCTTTTCAAATGAAACGAATAAGAATCAAACTTCGAACACTAAATCAAATTTCGGACAGATTGAATTCAAATTCCGGACACTTTATTCTGTAATTTTTTGGACGAAAATTACATTACACTTGATTATATTTTATAGTCAACTGCGGAACACTTACCAAGCAATCACAGTAAACTGTTAACAATGATGATAACTGATGAAACACGGGAGAAAATTAAATATTTATGAACGGGTAAATTCTACGTGCTCACGCTAATGAAACTTCAAACACAAACGATAATGAGTAGTGTTGTAAGATTTCTGCCGATTATGTTATAATTTAAATGTAGTTCTCATGTAAAATGATCGTGAAACCAAGGGATTACTCTAAAGAAGCAATTGTAATATTAATTTGATAGTTATATCATCAATGCATTAAGCATTTCAAGATATTAGAACAAAGTGCCGTCCAAAAAATTACAAAATAGAGTGTCCAAAATTTGATTTAGTGTCCGAAGTTTGATTCTTATTCGCTTCATTTGAAAAGCATTTTATTCGATGATTTTTTTATGTTTTCAATCAAATAGGTACCAAAGTAAAAAGCTTAAAAGCATATTGAACTAATTTATTAAAAATATCAACCAAATAATACCTGTGCATATAGTTTAGATCTGTTTTCTGCATCATATGCCTTAAGCGTTCGAAATAAATGCAGCCATTCTCGAGATATTTAAAAAAAATTCTAATGCATCGTCCTTTTTATAGTAAATATGCTCTTTGGATATGTCTGTCGTATTATACCGCCATGTTCATGGAATTTTATGAATTTGCTTATAATCTTCAACAACTTTTCAAAACACATCATTATGGTACAAATTAATGTTTAGGAGTTACATTGAAAAACATTTGAAGATATGTGGGTTAATACAAGACGTAGCGATTTTCATCGTAACTCCTAAATAGAGTGCCAATGGATGTATGGGAAAAAAGTGACATTCGAACTTGATTAAAAATGTTGATTCCCACGAAAAATTACCCTATGCATAATATCAGCTCAATCGGACTTCATTTACTAGTGTCGCACAGCGGTCAAAGTTTGAGTTTTTTTGAAAACCGAAAAATCACCCAAGGGTGGAATAAAGGGAATCAGGGTTTTCGAAAAAAAATTTTTGATGCCAAATGTCTTCAACTTGCCTTAAACGTCGAGATCTTCTGTCATCTCGAAAAAAATTTTTTGTCAAAAATCGACGCTCTGGAACATTGTCATTTTTTCGGAATACCAGGCAAAATGTATGGTTTAGGATGCCAATGCAAATCGTCATATCGAATTTTCGTACGGGACCTCCTCCGAAATGTTGATTTGCACGATAAAATATCCTATGCAAAATATTAACTCATTCGGGGAGTGAGGGAAATCTGGGTTTTCAAAAAAAAAAGTTTTTGATGCCAAATGTGTTAAAATCGCATGAAACGTCGTGATTTACTGTTATCTTGAAAAAAAAATTTCGTCAAAAATCGATTTTTTCAGACGAGCAAACGATTAAGTGCCAAACAGTCAAATACAGGTAAACTTCGATATAACGTACCCTCTTTATAACGTACCCTCGATATAACGTCACTCGATATAACGTACATTTTACCTCGATATAACGTACACATGATCAAAGTCTCAAAAAATATTTTTTTTAATATTTTTTTTTCTGAAAGAACAATAGATTATCTGTATTTTGATACTAAAGCTTGTGTTGTAACTTTAACTAATCCCGAAATACTACTGTTTTGTGATTCCGGATTCTAAATGAATAAAACTTCAATCAACAGAACGAAGGGAAACATCATGAGAAAAGTTGGTTTCGTCTTCCTATTGATTTTATTCATCAACCTTACTCAAACAGCAACACAATAAAGTAATATAAGTTACGTTTCAGAGTTCTTTATTATGCTTCGATATAACGTACATTTCGATACAACGTACATTTCGATACAACGTACAATTTTGAAAGTAAAATGTACGTTATATCGAAGTTACCCTGTAGTCAATTTTCGATAAAAATTTTATTTTCGAGATAACAGTAAATTTCGACGTTTCATGCAATTCTAAGACATTTGGCATCAAAAACTTTTTTTTTGAAAACCCTAATTCCCCTTGGGTGATTTTTCAATTTTCAAAAAAACTTAAATTTTGACATCTGCGACAATAGTAAATGAAGTCCGAATGAGCTGATATTCTGCATAGGGTAGTTTTTCGTGGGAATCATCATTTTTAATCAAGTTCGCTTTGAAAATTCGAGATGGCCATTTTCATTGGCACTCTACTCCAAAACATATTAGGCTGTCAAAAAAGTCCTGCGGTATTTCCGCGAGGTGTCGTTGTAAGCGCGTAGTTCTAGTTGTATTCATTGTATCGAGGAGCTAAACATACTATAGCTGGAAAGGTATTTTTGCGCGCTATAATATAGTCTTTGACAGTGTTTTGTTTGGTTAAGTCGTTCGAGAGTTATAGTGTCGCAAATATGGAGCAAAATAAAGAGAAAATCCGACATATTTTACAGTATTACTATGACAAAGGCAAAAATGCATCTCAAGCTGCCAATAAAATTTGTGCAGTTTATGGACCCGATACAGTTTCCATTTCAACCGCACAACGATGGTTTCAACGTTTTCGTTCTGGTGTAGAGGTCGTCGAAGATGCGCCACGCTCCGGAAGGCCTGTCGTCGAAAATTGCGACAAAATCGCTGAATAAGCCGAGAAAGACCGGCATAGTAGCAGCCGTAGCATCGGCCAAGAGCTGGGGATAAGTCATCAAACCGGTATTAACCATTTGAAGAAGCTTGGATTCACAAAGAAGCTCGATGTATGGGTGCCACACACGTTGACGCAAAAAACCATCTTTGACCGTATCGACGCATGTGAATCGCTGCTGAATCGCAACAAAATCGACCCATTTCTGAAGCGGATGGTGACTGGCGATGAAAAGTGAGTCACTTACGACAACGTGAAGCGCAAACGGTCGTGGTCGAAGCCCGCTGATGCGGCTCAGACGGTGGCCAAGCCCTCATTAACGGCCAGGAAGGTTCTGCTGTGTGTTTGGTGGGATTGTCAAGGAATAATCTATTATGAGCTGCTTCCCTATGGCCAAACGCTCAATTCGGACCTGTACTGCCAACAACTGGACCGCTTGAAGGTAGCACTCATGAAGAAGAGGCCATCTTTGATAAACAGAGGCCGCATTGTCTTCCATCAGGACAACGCCAGGCCACACACTTCTTTAGTTACGCGCCAGAAGCTCCGGGAGCTCGGATGGGAGGTTCTTTTGCATCCGCCGTATAGTCCGGACTTTGCACCAAGTGACTACCACCTGTTTTTGTCCATGGCGAACGAGCTAGGTAGTCAGAAGTTAGCCACAAAAGAGGCCTGTGAAAATTGGCTATCCGAGTTTTTTGCCAATAAGGAAGCGAGCTTCTATAACAGGGGTATTATGAAGTTGGCATCTCGTTGGGAACAAGTCATCGAACAAAACGGCGCATATTTGACTTAAAACAATAAAAAGTTACAATCATACTAATTTTATGAACAAATGAAAATTAAAAAAAAAATACCGCAGGACTTTTTTGACAGCCTAATATAATAAGAGTACCGGTAAGTTTCTTGGTTTTTTTTTCAAAAATTATTGCTTTATTCTGCAAAAATGGTTGCAAATTTAATATTCACAGTATTGCCCATCGCTAGTCACAGGCTCTTCCCATCTTTCTGGCAATTAATGGATCCCTTTTTTGACTTCATCAAAATTGGAGAAGTGCTGGTTAACCAGGCCATGTTTCATCGATCGAAAAAGGTAGTAACGTACGGAGCAATGTCTGGAGAATACGGCGGGTGGGATAGGACCTCCGATTTCAGCGTTTCCAAGTATGTTTTGACCGGTTTCGCAACATCCGGCCGAGCATTGTCATGCTGCAAAATAACTTCATCGTGTCTTTGCTCGTATCGTCGCTGTTATTTCTTCAGTGCACGGCTCAAACGCATCAATTGTCGTCGGTAGATGTCCCCCGTAATGGTTTCATTCGGTTTTAGCAGCTCATGCTGGACCCACCGTCAGTATAACCTTCTGGCCGTGAATATTTCGCCCGGCCGTCGATGTTGATGCATGACCGGGGTATCCCTACGTTGCCCGACGTTTAGGATTGTCGTAATGGACCCACTTCTCATCGCCAGTAACGATTCGATGCAAAAAAAAACCCTTTCTTTTATGCCGTTGGAGCAGTTGTTCGCACGTGAAAAAACGGCGATCTACGTCTCGTGGCTTCAATTCATACGGTACCCAATGTCCTATCATTTCCATTTCTTTTAAACGATCAGATATGGTTTGCGAAGCTACTCCAAGTGTATCTGCAAGTTCTTGTTGCGTTTGTGATGGATCTTGATCGAGTAAAGCCTCTAATTATTCATATTAAATTTTTTTGGCGGACCGGAACGTTCTTCGTCTTGCAAGTCAAAATTACCACTTTTAAACCGTGCAAACCACGTCTGACATGTTCGCTCAATTGGAGCATGGTCATCATAAACTTCCACCAAATACGATGATTTACCACAGCTTTTTTTCTTAATATTGAAAGTAATGATGTAACACTCCGAAGTAACTATTCGAAGTGGCAAAAAACTATGTTGTTTACGCTTCAACTATTTGACATTAAAAGACAAAGACGCGCAATGACAGTAGCATTCGAACGAATGTCTGGAAATTTGATTCACTGGAATAATAATAAAGTTACGCCAGTATCTGTTGTAAAACCGAAGAATCTCACCGGTACGCCTAGTATATTATTTACTAGCTAATTTAATAAAACAGAGGGGAAATGGAAGTTTCTAATTTCCCATACATTGTGCAAACCGAAAGTCGTTTCTCCAACACAAACTAGAAAATCGAACACCATGGCGAAATTGCCGTCAGTACAAGCAAGCTTCGGACGCCCTTGTGCATGAGAATAGAATTTTAAAAGTATGACTAACCGAGGGACTCAGATCTGGTTCAAGTTGCTTAAAATATGAACAGAACAGGCTGAAATCAGAAGCGGCCAGGCAGTGGCTGCAGATGGTCGACTGCGATTACGGTGAATCTTTTCCAAATATATTCAAAATCAACATGCAACATGTAACATTACGTCAACCAACCAACCATGTCTCGGGCAACTTTATAAATAAGAAGGTTCTGGTGTCATTCAAAAGGGCCGATGGTTTGCGTGGTTCTGTAGAAGCAGTTGAAGATGGTTGATTGATTATTCATATTCACAGTCATATTCAGAATACCAAATCATTCTTCAGCAGATAGCATGAAACTCGACGCGGTGCCTCCACTGAACAATATTGAATCTCTGTGTGCGATATATCTTTTTCACAACACCGTCGTCACTCCGGAGAGATTTTGCTCTTGAGCTTTGTATCGAGCAAAACCGCTGTGTGTGATATCAACCCGCTCGCAGAGTCGGGAGTGTGTATTGGTTGATGATGACGTGTTCAATTATAGAGATTTTCAGCTTGTTTGTGTATTCAAAATCGCGAATGGCTGATTTATACCCAACAAGTAGAAATCGGGCGTAGCTTGAAGTGCAATATTTCTTTCTCCACAGTGTCCATTGTCTTGTCGCAGTGCTTGTTCACCAGATTTTCACTTCTAATTGCAGTCGCATATGGTATTGTTCCTGATACAACAGTTAGCTGTTATTGACAGCATGGATAAGAAATGTACAGAACAATGGGTATGCTTCCAACTTTCGTGAACCATCTGCTAGTTAGGGAATCGTAATATGAGTTATATCAAACAAATCTTAAAGAATTTCCCACTCGGTTGGTATGCAAACAATCCAATTCTGTTCACAGCAAAAAATAATTATTAACATTCGCACTATTTAAAAAAAATCATTACCTGTTTTCTGATTTGGCACCCTTATTGAGAGACGTAACAACCTATGCAAGTGCAATTTTTTGTTTTTGAAAATCCCGATTTCCTGTCTCCCCCCTTGAACGATTTTCTGATTCAAGAACTTGTCTGCACACTGGTAAATGAAGTCCTATCGAGCTAATGTATAAAATATACTTTCGTGTTTGCTATCGTTTTCTGACGAATAGAAAGCTGTTAACCAAACGAATATTGTTGAGCGTTGTCACATGCTTTTTTGATCCGCTTATCTTTTGGGAGTTGTTTACTGTGTTTGAAAAAATTGTAATGGGTTGTATCTGGGACACGACCGCAGTTTTCGACGTAGAACTACGGAATTATATTATTCATTCCACTTGTTTATCACTTCGGATATCATTTTAGAATGCATCGAATTTTTTGTAATATTTTTTTTTAGATTAAAAAGCTAAAAAATTTTTTATTACCTCAGTAGACTCGAAAGAGTGGAGTAGAGTCGGAACCTATCAGCGCTTCTCGTTTATTTGGTTCAACTCGCATCAGACTTACTCCTTCCTACTCAGATATCGATCATAAACTATGAACCCTTTAGCTCCTATATTCCGCATGAGATGTGATCGAACCCCACAACATGCAACTGTAAGGTTACCCTGCTGGAATTTGAGAACATACTTTCATGAAATATACGATTATCAAAATAAATGCAGTGTATATCTATATTCCAAAGTTCTGGATACTCTTCCTTATCCGCACTAGCACAAAAAATTCTCGTATACTGCTCTTCTTTGTCGTAGCACACCTCGATAGAGAGGACTTCCTCTTCTTTTATCGTGCTGTGTGTTTATGTGTGTGAAATCAGCATTATGCATGAACGATATCCGTTCGTTGCGTTATGCTAACTCAGTTTTCATTGTATTCTATTTTTGCCTTCCGCCTCTAGCCCTGAGAAGGGCCCTTGTGGAAAGAATTTCTATTCCATACTCCTCCTTCACCCGACAAGAAAACAATCCTTTCCCGTTCGACGCTCTGTGGCAACCATGTTGCTTCGATGACCACCAAACGAGAATTGGCTTCAAATCGTGAATGGCCTATTTAAACCAAATGTGTTGAAAACGGGCAGAAACGAATGTATCAGTTACTCGCAATTGACTGCTCTGTTCGGGAATGCACACAAATCGGCAGAACAAATGTATGGGAAAATTAGAATGCTTCCGGTTTTCATTAAATTAAACTGTGTAGGCATTAGTGGATTGTACTGTATTGTATATCAAACAAATCTTAGTGAATTTTCGATTCCATTGATGTGCAAAGTATCCGAATTTGTTCGCTTTGAAAACAGTTATTAACGTTAACTTTATTTCACAAAAACGTGACCTGTTTTCTGATTTGGTACCCTTCCTGAAAGACGTAGTTCTACGTCAAAAATAAAGATCAGGACCTCTGGAGAAATGGCTGTTCTTGGGTGACATAATTGATGATAATTCGGTGAAGGAATGGTTCAGATGGATTGCTGTGCTTTGCCAAGTTCAGGAAATTGAAATTTCCCGCTGATATTTTCCCGGCATCATATCACCCGATTACCGAAACTTCGAGCTGCACATAGTTTCTTTATCGTTCTGGTGGAGAATGGGCACAACGGAGATTGTCTAAACTTTATGTGTAAGAGGAGATGCGGGGGATCCATTTGTTATCTATTCAAAATGTCCTATTTGTTTTGATCGATTCTCTTCATTGACTTTCTCTTTCGATAACCACGGCCTTGCAAACAGATTTTCCAAATAGTTTGATAGGCGAGGTTTCACTCTACACTCCTGAGTCTGAGCAGTGCTGACTGTTGAAATATTAGGAAATGCTTTCTTGCTGAGTTATTAACGATAGAGAATGTCGATGAAAAGAATCGATCAAAATAGATAGGTCACATTGAAAAGTTAAGCGTGAATTCTTCATTTCATTACCCAAGCTTATTACTATTGATTTGATGTTAAAAAAAACAAGTAACAGTAAAGTACACCAAGCTTTAACAAAAAGGGGTTCCTGTTTTTATCCATTGCAAGCGTTTAGCTCAAACCTCAACCACATATACACAATCTTCACAAATACCTCGTTGCCAAAAATAAAATTCCATTGCATATCAATTTGGGTCTACTGCTGAGCAACTAACAATTTCATATTAATCCGAAGCATAGCAAAACATCACCCCAAAATGAACCGTTGAACAGCTCAAAGTCTATCGCTGCGTCACTATCACTTCCAACGTAACGAGAGACGAGTTTTTAATTTAGGTTAGGATTTGTGCAGATTACCAGTCCATCAGGGGTCAGAATCCCGACAGGATATCTTCAGAAAGACGAAAGCGGCTTAATGTCATTGCTCGGTTCCTACTGTCACTAACTGGATGAGAAGACCGATCGAAAAAGCATTGTTGGGAGGGGGGGAGCTGGTTTTGCTGTGATGCTGCATATGTCACCCAGTGAGGGTCAAATGGTTGAAACAGGACTGTGCACAGAGTTTCCACGGAGCTTGGCCCACAGTAACACACACACACACCCGGTGGTGGGGTCTTCCAGCTTGAGGGAATCATGTTTCTCCGTTCTCTGCATAATAGATTCTCATCTAACTGTGGTTGCTAGAGTGGAAACAAGTAGTGACAAGATGTAGTTTTTCTCTGGATAGATAGAAAAGCGACGGGTGGATCCTTTTCCGCCCACACATTGGTCCCCTCTCCGCCGGCAGACAGAAGCTTGCCACTGACAAACATAAACACTGTCGTATCATTAAGATTTATTTAAAATATCGCCGAAAGGACCAGGACGAACTGCCAACGACGGCTCACCCAGACGACAAGCATATTTGCCGAGGAGGATATCGCTGGCGACTCGACACGATACGACTCAAGGATGACGATGAGTCGGGGAACATAACAAAAAACATTACGTTTTATACTTATTTTATTTCATTTGCCGTCACATACGGCACTGCGGCGGCCAAGGGGGTCATGTTTATGAATTTGACATTCCTCTACGGTCCCAGGATATGGTGAACTTTCATTATTGCTGTACCCGACTTGCGAAACCCTGACCGAGAGGATTTACGCTGACAACTGACTGTCGGAATGCATTGGGCGATAGCTGGATCGATTCAGAGGTGATCCCAAAAATGCAGAAATTCATACGTCTCGATTCAGAATAGCTGAATAAAATGAGAAAGTACACAAATCACTAACTCCCGCTACAATTAGGATCAGTGTTCATCAAAAGTAAATATTCCAGTTTTTTTTTTGTTGGATTTTGTTGGTCGGTAGGGGGCCATCTCTTATTGACTGGTGTAGTAGTTTGGAACCGAAAAACAAAGAATTCTCCGCGACTGGCGAGTGTTCACCAATCACACAGAGTCTGGTTCACTGGATCACTACATCACACTCCACCCTTGGAGGTGCCCGGTCTGAATTATGTTACGAGCAAGAATGAAATAATTTCACGCCAAATGGGAACGCAGCTTTTCTGAGACTTGTTATATCCATCCGGACAGTGCTTGTCTTTGTCTGGTTGTCAAATGGAACTCGCGGGCTGCGAGAGATGGGACACCGAAGCGAATGTTTTATACTGCTGGCTGTTGTTGTAACAGGACTAAATTGTGTACGATAGAAGTTATTTGCAGTTTGTATACCCATAATTCAAGGTTAGCGCGTAGTGCTCATCCCCTTGTTATGTCTCTTGTTTTTATTTTGGGCACAGTTCTGTCACGGGTTAGTGATGCGCCAATTACACCAACCATCTGTTTGTGAATAGTAATAATCCTTTCATTTGAAATTTAATTGAAAAAAAATTAGTGGGTTATAACTATGATATAACCGCAAGGTTCACGTGGAACTACCTTAGCTTAGCAATCATTCGTTTGTATTGATTAAATTCTTGATTGAATGAAACAGTTTCCAAATTCAATTGAGTTCAATATATTTGCTCTGTGAGTGAAAAAAATGAACAAATGCCGTGTAAAGTCAATTCCTTTATTGTGATTGATTGTTCTTCGTTACAAGTAAATTTAATGACGGACCTTTTACGTTTGGTATGATGACTAGAACAAAATATATGTACGGAAGAATTATCAAACGTTTGATGAACCAGCCTAAGGCTGAAAATCTTTCCAATAAAGACAAAAAAAAAAATATCAAACGATTATTTTATTTTACATTTCCCTCTGAAGTTTACATCCCAAAAGTGTACATACTTCTCGAATCTCGAATTTGCTTGAAACTGGGAAGTTCATTCGCTTCTAGTGGCTGCACGATTTTCCCAGGTTCCTAAGTATAGAAGATCATGTTAGGACAGACATATTCCACTCTGCACAAAGGCAAGCGAGGACAAAAGTACTCGCAGTTTGCATTTATTTGCAGAGCCGATTTCCCCAGAAACCTCGTTTTTGAAGTCTGTGTTAGGGAAACACATTTCAATCGGAACAAAAATACCTCCGATTTGTATGAATTCGCAATACCGATTTCCCCACGCTTCATGGATTTGAAGTCTGTGTTAGGGAAACACATTCCAGTCGGAACAAAAATACCCCCGACTTGCATGAATTTGAAATACCGATTTCTCCAGGCACCTTGGTTTAGAAATCTCTATTAGGGAACACATTTCGGTGGGAACAAAAGCTCCCCCTACTTTCGTGTGTTCTTTTTCTTCTTTTTGGCTTTAAGTTTCACTCGCCTTTCTTTCGTGTGCTTGCAATGCTGATTTCGCTGCTTGGTTTTAAAGTCTGTGTTAGGACACATTTTTCGATGAGAACAAAAGTCCCCCTACTTTCATGTATTTGCAATGCCGATTTCCCCAAGGCTGCTTGGTTTTGATGGCTGTGTTAGGGAAACCGTAAATCGGGCCAATCAAAACGATGCAGTTAGGGCGTTTAGATAACGCCTAATATTTTACAGTTATTCAATTGTTTATCTAATGAAAAACAACATTTTGTTAGTTGCGATAGATGCGTAGAAATATTCCCTATCAAGTGATGCAAACATCTCTCCTATCCAGTACGAAATGTTCGAGCTATAAGCATTCGAAATCTTTAATTTTTTCCTGCATGTTCTGTGTTTAGGTTTTCATTTTACCCTCCATATATTCCGGTTAGACGTAGTCCCACGTCAAAAGACGGGTGGGTAATGTCGGGGACATAACCGGAGTGACGTAGGACTATACAAAGGGGACAGCTTTTGCTGAATATATATTTTAAATATATTGTTTTATTTTCTTACGAGCTATAAGCGTTCTGACAAACCAACAGTAAATACAGGGATGGATGACCTTCGGATTAAAGTCCTTTAAAATAAGAACAGAGCAGCAGGAAATACATAGCTCATCATGTTGCTCCGTAGTTTTTTTTTCTATACAATGCAGATGTAACGTCAGTCAAATTTCAACATCAGTTATCAACCAAAGAAGGCAGTTCTTGCTACCGAGAAAATTAGTTAATACCAACCTGCATACAATGTGTTGTAATTTGAAGCCACTTTTAATTCGGAAACCATGCATGGGTTTGTGAAAACTGAATGATCAATTTGAAAGACCCCAACCACCAATAAGTTCAAAAACAAGCATAAACAAAATAAATCAGTTTATATTATATGTCATATTATGTCACTTTAGAATGCATTGGTATTGTGAAAAACTTTTAATAACTCTTCTTTGAAAGGTTTAATGGCCCTGAAAAGCGCCGTGTTTTATGGAATGGTTCCAACTTAGAAAATTTAGTACTCGTGGTTTTGAAAAAAAACCCTTTTCGAACGCCCTCGATGCCGACTTGTTCTGGATTTGTCACCAAAGCAGTTTGTATAAAGAACAAACTTTTTTCTTATGCTACTTGCTGCCGTTTTGCGATTGCGTTTGCCACTCGCCACTCGCTGCAACTGCTCGTTGTTGTCTTGATGTCCCCGAACTGAATGTGGTCTGTTCTGAATGCGGGTTTTCTTATCGTCGCGAGCAGCTTTGCCAGCCAACTCGATCACTTCGGCGGCCGAAACTATGTAACGCCAACTAGGTGGACTGATGCACTGGTAGTAACGCGCTCGGCCTAGCTACCCTTGCGGAGCAATTGGCGAATATACCTATGGGGAATTGCAAACCAACACTTTTCGAGCGGGATTTTGCCTTTATCTTCACTTTTCCTCCTTTGCCATATCCAACCATGGCTGCTTGTGTTGGTTTGTTGATGTGATGTGATGCGAAACGATGTGGTGTACGGTTTGGATGAGAATGATCGTTACGGAAGGAAGGAAGGTATTGTATTATAGAGACTTTAAACTTTTGCAGTTCATTCGTCTCTAGCCTTGAGAAAGGCCCTTTGAAAACTCTACTCTATTCTACTTCAGCGCTACCACCTCCGCCCTCTTGCCTTGAGAAAGGCACTCGATCCCTCGCCGTCCAGCCCGTCCAGCAACGATGTTGTCCAGTCGGTGTCCACACAAAGAATGATCGTTACGGCAGCGGAGCGGGGATTTTTAAGCTGACTGGCTGGCTCGAGAATTACGCATGTGTGAGACTGCGATCAATGTTTTCTTTTTCCTTTCCAATCGTGCTTCATTGTATTTCGCTGCTGCTCTGGTTGCCCGTTTTGGTCGGTACGATTTGAGGAGCACAAAATTGACCTATCAAAAATGGGCACATAGTGCATTTGGACAATGCTTGATATTCCACAATTATTCAATTATTTATCTCAAGAAAAATGAAATGTTATTCGTTATGATAGATGCGTAGAAGTATTTCCTATCGATTGATGCAAAAACCTTTGCGATCTATTGAGAAATGCTCGAGTTATAAGCGTTTCAAATCTTGCTTTTTTTCCTACTTGTTCAGTGCCTAGATTTTCATTTCACCCCCTATATCTTCCGGTTAGACGTAGTCCTACGTCAAAATCATTAACTCTAATATTCACCGATACAACATCGCTTCAACAATGACAGAAACGATGTATTAACAAGCCCACAAAGAACAATTTTCTTTTCGACTGATTATAAGCTCTATACAAAAAAAAAATAAAAGTAAAAAAGTTTTTCAGAACGAACAGGCGGCCTTCTATTCTAAAGTTTTTCGAATGATATCAACTTCTTATATTTTTGATTTTGAAATACCCATAAACTGGACTTAACATTCTCATACATGGATTTTGAATCAATTTCATCTTTTCTATAGGCCATTTTCGAAATTTTGTCAGACTGTGCACGAATCAACAAGAAGAAATCTTTTTCGCGGTTAAGTGATCGTGCAATATTTGATATAGTCTGACCCATTCCATGAGGTTATGCGCCAAAGAACCAAAGAACCAAAAATATTGTATAGGGTACCAAATAAGAAATTTTGACTTATTTTTTGAACCCCTGTGTGCATTACCAATTTTTTGCACGCCAATCTCAATAGCTTCGAAATAAAAATTTTAAAAAATACTGAAAGTGCATCTTACTATCGTGTATCGAGAAATATTATCAATTTTTTTTCATAAAAAATTGAAGTACTATAAAAATCTTGAATATTGAATTTTTTTAAATGTTTGGAAATATTGAAAATATTGAAATTGGATAAATCTACAGTCTTTCAAATTTAAATCCCCGAACACAATAAATCCATGGATTTCATTAAAATATACAAAAATGCAGACGGTTTTCAAAAATGCAGAGAAATGCAGAATTATTAGAGGAAAAAGTACGTTCAATCCTCGAAACGTTATAAAAAAAAAAACATAAATATAAAAAACACATCCGAACACGTGTTTTTATTCAACACGTTGAGCCCTGCGTCGGTCCCTAGTCACAAAATTTATATCTATAAAAATGGATTTCTGTCTGTCTGTCTGATTCTTATGGAATCGTAAACTACTGAAACGATCGACATGGTAATTGGTATGTAGGGGTTTTTGGGGCCGGGGGAGGTTCTTATGATAGTTCGAGACCCCTCCCCCTCTCTAAGGGGGGGCTGCCATACAAACGAAACATACATTTCTGCATTACTCGAGAATTAATCAAGGAAACAAAACCAAATTTGGCGTCTGGAGGTTTTAGGGTGCAATAAATGTTTCTATGGTAGTTAGATATTCCACCCCTATCCCTAAGGGAGAAAACTAATCAAATAATCAATCAAATGGCGCCAAATTTGTCGTGTGAAGGTTTAAGAGGGCACGAAACGTTTCTATGATGAATAGACACTCCTTCCTCCTCTCTAAGAGGGGGCTGCCATATAAATGAAGTACAAAGTTCTTTATAACTCAGGAACTAATCAAGCAAACAGAGCCATATTTGGCATGTGGAGGTTTTAGGGGGGCTATAAATGTTTCTATGATGGTTCGACACTCCTCTCCCTCTGTAAAGAGGGGGGGGGGACTAAATAATTCCAGAACTAATCAAGCAAGTGAAATCAAACTTGGCATATAATGGTTTTAGGGATCGATGAACGTTTCCATGGTGGTTCGACACTCCTCGCCCCTCTCTAATGGCAAATGGAACTCAAATTTCTGCATAATTCGAAATCAATCAAATAGAGCCAAATTTGACATGTGGAAGTTTTTTTTATCTCTATTATACTAACTTTCAACACTTCTGGCTGGTTCATCACGTTTTACTTCCATTTTTGAAAGAATGTCGGAAGTGAAAATTGAACTCGTGACCTTTGCGTGAGAGGTGTGTATGTTACTACTTCGCCAGATCGCCTCCACGGGATGCCATGCCACGGCATGGGGGCAATAAATATTTCTATGGTGGTTACATACCCCTTCCCTCCTCTCCAATGGCAGCCCTCCACTGCCATACAAATGAAAAAAAAATTGCATAACTCACGAACTAATCAAGCAAACGGAAACAAATTTGGCAACTTAGGTGGCAATAATTGTTTATATGGTGGTTTGACAATCCTTTCTCTTTCTAAAGGCAAGGGGACTGCCATACAAATGAAACACAAACTTCTACATTACTCGAGAACTAATCGAGCAAATGGAGCTAAATTCGGTATGTGAGAGTTTTTGGATACGAGAATTGTTTCTATGATGGTATGACACCCCTTTCTCCTCTGAAATGGTGCGGGAGTCCAGTAAAAATAATACACATATTTCAACCAAACATAACAATTGAAAAATTTCGGAAAACTTTGAAGGAAAATGATAAAATTAGGAAAATACATACTCGCATTTTTTCCACAATTACATAGCGACAAGCGTTGTTAGTCCATTTGATGTTTGCGCTAACGAAATTGATTTTTGTTCGAAGGTGGAAATGGATTTTAGTGTGATAAAACACACTCTTATATAGTCTTCTATCTAAATAAAAAAATGGATCACCTGAAGTGTTGATAATAGCAAAACTCGAGAAAGGGATTGTCCGATTTTGGACTGTCTTTATTGTATCATATTTTCTGTATCAAACATTTATTCCATGTAACGGAGAAACATGTTATTCCATGTAACGGAGAAACATGTTATTTGCAAGTGGTTGAAAAATCTTCGAGAATTGTGTCTGAAAATAATCTGATATTATAATAAATAGTTTTGGCAGATGTACTAGGAAATTTATAGTAAAAGGTAATTTCAAAGAGTAGATTAGAAAATCAATCAATGAACAGTTCTGCGATTGGACCCATGAACGTGCGCTTAGTAAGAAAACGTGAATGTGAATTTTGGGCGGCACGAAGTTTGCCGGATCAGCTAGTAATAAAATAAAAATATATACGGTTTGTTTTCGGATGTTTTACAGAATGTGACTACTTTCTAGTTGAATTGCTGACTATTCACTATTTATACAATAAGTATTTTTGGGAACTGGGACCGACACTGATATTGTGCAAACGCTCTTGATACGCGCTGAATGGAAAGCGTAGCAAGACAAACTCGGGGCTTAACGAGACATAAATTTCAAAATTTCGAATGACCAAAAAATTGTACCGAACAACGCTCTAATATTCAGAAAAGAAAAACATCACATATAAAAAATACGTACATTAAAATGAAAATTATGTTTTAATGGATCTAGAAATAAAAAAAATCAAAAAAAAATCGAAACACCAAACAAAAATTACCTAAATTTTAAAACTTTTGATTTCGATGGATTTTTTTTATAATTTGTTGCGGAATATTACAGCATTTCGAATATTTTCTCAAATTTTCATTTCCAAGCCTATTGAGAATCGAGGAAAATAGGAAAGCTACGTTTTTCACTATAGCTCTTATAGTGAACCATACACGGATTCATAAAAATTACATAATCTTCTAATTTGGTACCTTATACAATATTTTTCCATAGCGGGTATTTTACGAACATTAGAACATAATAGAAATATAGATTTCATGAAAAAGTATTAAAATAAAATTTTAGATATTTTCTTTCGCGCAGTTCTCGGAAAAAAACAAAATTCGGAAATATATTTGTTTGTATCGCGCAACACTGTTAAAATTCTGAAAACAATACACATATCTAGACAAGGCGTAGAAATATACTTAAATGTTAATTAGAATAGTATGGAATCTTTAAATCCCAAAAAAAGTAAAAAAAAACGCGTTAATTGGAAAACCCGCGTGATAAAAAACCAGGTCACCTTAAATCTACGTAAGCATAGTGATAGAGTGCGGCACTAATTTCCGTCATAAGCACTAAGTTCCGTCGCAAACACTGATTACCTTCATATGCTCTGAGGGAACATGAAGAAGAAACGTGAGCTGAGAGAGAGAGAGAGATGTAATATTGCTCTGATTTTTTTACGCGGTACCCGCGTTAAATGGAAAACCCGCGTAAAAAACTGCGTTAATTGGAAAATCCGCGTGAAAAAAACTCGTAAAAAATCTGGCTGTACAGGCTTTTTTGGGCTTTTTTTTCGTGCGGTATTTGAAAAGTTGCATTTTTGACCATTTATCGTCCATTTACTTTTTTTTCAATGTTTTATATGCATTTCAGTGCGAAAAAAAGCATATTTGCGTCTAAATTATCCACTTCCTTCCATAAAATGCTTTAAGTTGCGCATGAGATGATTTATGATAGCAACAAGGTTCAATATGCAACTAAAAGCACAACACAGTCACGGGCAATCGAAAAGGCAAACTGTCCCATCGCAAAGCGAGGAAACGAAAGGAAACCGAATGGTAAAAGGCGTGGATTTGAGTTATTTTCTTGGGAAAACTTTTTTATGCGGTCTCTATCTACCGCACAAAAAAAATCAAATTGTATACCGAAAACTATTTTTCAAAGCTACTGGTGAAGTTTTGTACGATTTTTTAATGCGATTTTTTGTGCGGTCCCTATCCTCGCACAAAAAAAGGTTTGACTGTACTTCAATTTTTGATACACCATAGTATTCATTTGCTTTATTTTGAAACTATTGAGAACGGCGTGCAAAAAAAAAAAATGAAAAGTACGAAAAACGTTATCTCAATAAGCACTAGTTATTACATAAATTCTTTAAAACGAATTTGATTTTTATGTACCAACCTTTAAGGCAGCTAACAACAAGTTGGCAGCGGCGATGAGGGCGTCTAAAACGGCCTTTCCCAAGGCCGAGAACTAAGGTTAATATTAATAAACAAGCCTTGACAAATGAACTGAAAAAAATTAAAGCCTCTACAATTCAAGAGAGTGTCATCGTCATCACCAAGTCATGTTGTCGAGCCAGTGGGATATAAATGCAGTATAGAAAAAAAAAATACCAAAACATCCCCGGCGACTGAGTGTTCAAGTACAAAATCGCAGTAAAACAAACCAAGAGGAAGAAGAAGCCGGAAGGATGTGAGAAAGGAATGGAAAATTGTGTAGAAATGCAATAAAAACACATCACAAACCAACAAAAATCGAATCCAACAAGACCAACGGTACAGTTTTTGTAGCACTTGTAGTTTTGTAGGTTAAATTTCTTATATTTGAACAAAGTAACATAAAGGTACATGATGACTTTTACGTCGCAGTATCGCTAGGTGCTGCTAATCATGAAAGCATTTACAATGCAATGATTGATCAGTTTCATAAGGACGGAATTCCTTACAAGGATCGTCTGAAAGGATTCGCGTCGGACGGTGCGACGTAGATTGAATCGTTTGTTCCAGTCGGAAAATCCAGAATTCACTATGCTACATGGAGAGCTGAAAGATTTTTATTTCATAATTCTCACTCATATCTGCGAGGAATCTTACGTTGTTTCAGTGTCCAATGCTATTAAATTTGAAGATCATTTGAAAAGCGGCAAGAAATTTCAGGTTGGAATAGCAGCAGATAAAATTATCTGAACAATCGACAGCGAAAGGCAGATCCTTTCAAAGTATATTTGTCGCAGTTTTTTCGTGGAGGTAATAAAGCAAATGAGAAAAAATGGGTGGGTTATATCTACGATATAACCGCAAGGTTGACGTGGGACTACCTTAACTTAGCAATCATTTGTTTGTATTGATTAATTTTTTGATAGAATAAAATAATTTCTAAATTGGATTGAATCCAATATATTTGCTTTGTGAGTAAAAAGGTTGTATAATGCCATGTAAGGTCAATTAATGCATTGTGATAGTTTATGTTCTTCGTTATAAGTAAATTTAATGACAGTAAGTTTAGTATGATGACATCTTGGTTTTGAAGTCTGTGCTGCTTCTCCTTTGGCAGAAATATGCCGCATATGCATCACATAGCACTCATCAACAGAAGAGCTTTTCTTTCAACCCGAGCCTGGGGCAATATACATTACAATTCGTGCAGCAGTCTGGGACTTCGGTACAATCTGAAAGCAATCATCGATGGGAGAAAAAACGAGAGTAAAGCTATTTATTTGTGCTCTGTAGGGTGCCATAATTTATGTATCGAGAATTGATACCTAAAAATAAACAAAATATGGTTAGCATATGCCTTAACATACTCCGACCTGTTCACAGACAACGAAAACTCTCTGCCTCACCTGTCAGCAGCAATCATTTCTGTCCGATAAGATAGGCACGATGGAAGTGGGGAACTTTCCTCTTCATGAGATTCGCACTTGTTATAAACTTACCCATGCTTACCAAGATTGTGTTCTTCGTTACAAGTAAATTTAATGACAGTCCTTTTACGTTTGATATGATGAAATCTTGGTTTTGGAGTCTGTGTTAGGTACATTAGGTACACATTTCAGTCGGAACAAAAATACCCCCGACCTGCGTGGGTTTGCAATGCCAATTTCTTCAAACACCTTGGTTCTGAAGTCTGTGTTGTGGAAACACATTTCAACCGGTATAAAAATGTCCCCGACTGGCAATTGCAATGGCAATTTCCCCACACTCCATGGATTTGAAGTCTGTGTTAAGTAAGCACATTTCAATCGGAACAAAAATACCCCCGACCTGCATTAATTAGCAATGTCAATTTCCCAAGACTCCTTCTTGGACACCAAGTCTGTGTTAGGGAAACACATTTCTGTCGGAACAAAAATGCCCCCGACTTGCATGAATTTGCAACGCCAATTTCCCCACGCTCCATGGATTTAAAGTCTGTGTTTGGGAAACACATTCCAGTCGGAACAAAAATACCCCCCAACTTTCGTGTATTTGCAATGCAGATTTCTCCAACGCTGTTTGGTTTTGAAATCTGTGTTAGGGAACACATTTCGGTGAGAACAAAAGTCCCCGTACCTCCATGTATTTGCCATGCCGATTTTCCCAAGGCTGCTTGGTTTTGATGGCTGTATTGGGGAAACCGTTAATCGGGCCAATCAAAACGAGGCAGTTAGGACGTTTAGATAACACTTAACATTTTACAGTTATTCAATTGTTTATCTAATGAGAAATAACATTTTATTAATTGCGATAGAAGCGTAGAAATATTCCCTATCAATTGATGCAAACATCTTTCCGTTCTAGTAAGAAATGCTCAAGTTCTAAGCATTCGGAATCTTTCATTTTTTCTTGCATGTTCCTTGTTTAGGCTTTCATTTTACCCCCCATATACTCCGGTTAGACGTAGTCCCACGTCAAAATAGGCTCAAGGCTGCGGCGATGTCAAATCCTCGAAACTTTTCCATTTTGACAAGCATTAACGTTGAGTTAGAGGCGTTTCCAGGGTTCTACGATGGGAATATACAAGATATGGGTAATTAATTCCGTACCCTAAAGGTAAAACTACTCCTTAAGAAAATCACAGTTTCAGAGAACGAGCATTTGCAGGATTGGTGGACAAAAATTGGATGCCTAAAAAGATTTGACGGTTGGCATTTTCGGCGCTTCGTTGTCTTGTTTGTAACGTTCTCACTATGCCTCACTCCTCACTCCTCACAACTGTCGAGCGATTTTTTTCTGAATATAATTCGAAATCAACACAGCAACGATACGATGAACGCTATTTTAAGATCAAAAGATTTGATTAATCATCGTGGCGGCAGCTCGAAAATTTAAATAAATGATATTATGCAAGATTCATTTCTAGATTCATGAAAACTATGTATAAGCATCATCAAACACACGAATGACTTGCAAATGTAAATGTATTATTTGAGGTAAATAAATGAATATGTTTTCATGCTAATAAACTAGTTTTTTCTCTACGACGAATATTTTTGATGATAAAGATTTTTGGAAAAAAATACAGATGAGAAAGATTTTTAACCACACTAGTACAGATTAAAATATGGCAACACTGATCCCACCCTTTTTCATTTATTTGAAAACTTCTGGAACTGATCAATAGCGAACACAAATTATTGCAATGCAATGGAGGAACTGGAAGCAGTCGAGAAAATTGAACAACAATTTGAATTTGACGATATGGAAATAGAGTAATGCACAATATCATCATTATGTAATGTGTTTATAACGTTTATAATTAGTATAAAGAATATAAAAAAATCGCTTTGGAATCCAGATTAATTTTTAAGATGATTCAAGTTATTTCAAATCTTATATATATAGATTTGAAATAACTTGAAAAATGGATTTCTGTCTGTCTGTCTGATTCTTATGGACTCGGAAACTACTGAACCAATCTACATGAAAATTGGTATGTAGGGGTTTTTGGGGCCGGAGAAGGTTTTCATGATAGTTTGAAACCCATCCCCCCTCTCTAAGGAGGGGCTGCCATACAAATGAAACACAAATTTCTGCATTACTCGAGAATTAATCAAGCAAACGAAACCAAATTAAGTATATGGAAGTTGTTTTCACGGTGGTTAGAGGGCACACAAAACGTTTCTATGGTGAATAGACATTCCTCCCGTCTCTCTGAGAGGTTTTAGGATGTAATGAATGTTTCTATGGTGGTTCGACACTCCTTCCCTTCTCTAAGGGGAGAAGAGGGGAGGGGTCTGTCTTTATTCTATCATATTTTCTGTATCAAACATCTATTCCATGTAACGGAGAAACATGTTATTTGCAAGTGGTTGAAAAATCTTGAACGATAATTGTGTCTTAAAATAATATGTTATTATAATGATGAGTTTTGGTAGAAGTACTAGGAATTTTATATTAAAAGGTAAATTCAACGGGGTCGATTAGAAGATCAATCAATGAACAGTTCTGCGACTGGACTCATGAACTTGCGCTCACTAAGAAAACGTGAATGTGATAACGAAAAACAAATTTTGGGCGGGACGAAGTTTGCCGGGTCAGCTAGTAAACAATAAATTATCAAAATAAGATGTTTAATGTTTAAAATCATAGTTTGCAGCCATTCCATACCAAACCGGTATTGTGGTTCTCAGATTTTCGTCAAAAGTGGTAATTTTGTTTTTTATCGCAAAACCTTAGACTCGTATTTTTCTATTCGTATTAGATTATCGACATATTAAATTGAAGCCAATGAGCTACCCTTTGTTAAAAAATATGTGATTTGCAATGAAAATGGATTTTATTTTCGTAATTATTGGTTGTAATCGTTTTTAATTGTTGGCTTTGAACTAGAGGATGCTATATATTTTTTATATTTTTTCTTGAAAAATCCTCAGATTTTTACATAACATATCTCGATATCCGAGATGCTATTTTTTGTTTGTTTTCGAGATATGATTTTTTGAAGCTAACCGGTGGTCCGAAAAAATCATTTATCCCCTTTTATCCCAAAATGACTTTTGCTAAAAAATTATAACATTTGAACCGCTCAACTGATTTAGATGACCGATATATTAAATTGAAACCAATGAACCTAACCTTCTTTTAAAAAAAATATCACACTTGCGGGAAGATTGGATTCTAGTCGTATAGGTCTATTCTAGTCACATAGTAATACAGCGTGGACTTGATTATATACAGTTTCTGATTTCTTCTCACGGTATATAATCAAATCAAAAAAAAAAATTTTATTATTTTTTTTGCATGTATTTTTCATGTTTTGAATGTAAAAGAAAAATTGGATTTTTGATTGAAAAAAACATGAAAAAAAAAATATTTATCCAGATTCTCTAAGGAGATGATAGACGACCATATATGATGAAAAAAATCCTTTACGCATATGATCGGATTTCAACAATGACAGAGTTATAGAACTTTTTTTTGTTTCGGACTCTGTTGTCTCAAACTGGTTCTACATTAAAAAGTAAGCTACGGAAGACGATTCTGTTGCTTTAAAAAAAAGTTATGAATTTTTGTTGTTGAAAAAAAGGGGTAAACATGGATTCTTCGAGCCATCGGTTAAATTTGAAAAATCATATCTCACAAACGAAAAAAGCATCACTGATATCGAGATATGTTATGTGAAAAATCCTCAGCTTTCAAGAAAAATATAAAAAAATATAGCGCACTCTAGTCCAAAGCCATGAAAACAAAAAAAAAACGACTACAATCAATAATTATCAATAATTAAACTAAATTCATTTTTTTGGCAAGTTAAATAATTTTTAAATAAAGGCTAGCTTATTGTCTTCAATTCGATATGTCGATCATTTAAATCGGTTCAGTGGTTCAAATGTTATGAATTTAAGAAAAAGTCATTTTTGGGAAAAAGTGGAGAAAAATGTTTTTTCGGACCGCCCTAAAATAAGCATCCTAATAAAAAATAAAAAAAAAATAAATAACAAAATTATCACCACTTTTGACGAAAATCTGTGTACCACTGTATCGGCTTGACATGGCATGGCTGTTTGACTATATGTACTCGAAAAATCATCAAAAATGTGGAATAATATTTCCGTTTTGCCGTAAGTCATTTGAAATAAAAAAGTAGAAGGGTCTGAGCCTAGGGGCACGGACGGAAGTTTGGCGTAGGACTGTGAAGGTTCAGAACACTTGGTTATTTTATATGTAATTCTTTTCATTGTTCAGAAATCTGTTAGTTTAACTCTTTTGAAACTGTGAATAGTAACCTTGAAAAGAGCCGTTTGTTGTATGTACTCATAACCTTCAAACGGTTTGATATGAACAAAACAAATAAAAACAATAAGCTTCTGGCAGGAAGTTCAACTGTGTAACTGAAAATGATTAATGAATATCAGTGGGACACATAACAGGGTGGAATAGTAGATGTGACGTATATGTGTATCGGAAAACAAAAAAATATATATAGTCATTGATTACATTGACTATGAAATTTATGGCGAAGAAACGAAAAAACAAGTTGAAAATACTCACGATTCCAGGATATTTTGAAGTAAAGAGTGTCCACGATGAAATTGCCACACACAAAATTGATTCGCAAAATTCTAGTTTTCATCCGATTGCCATCAAATTTTCAAAAAAAAAAAAAAAAGAGATTGAAAAATAACTATTACACTTCATTTTACCATTTTACTCGTATTTTATTTACAGTCCATACGCAAATGCCCTCACCTTGGCCTTAACCCCGGCCACAAAATTCTGCACAACCTGTGAATCAACCGTTTTTTGCATGTAAACCCATACTTTCTTCAGTTCCTCGACTGTCTTCACTACCTTAGGTCGTTTAAGAAGGTGCTGCTTCATAATCGCCCAGTACTTCTCGATGGGGCGGAGCTCCGGAGTGTTGGGAGGGTTGAACATTTTCGGCACGAAATTGACCTTATTGTCCTTATACCACTTCAGCACGTCCTTGGAGTAGTGGCATGAGGCCAAATCCGGCCAGAAGATTGTTGGGACGTTGTGGGCCTTCAGGAGAGGAAGCAACCGCTTCTGGAGCCACTCTTTCATGTACACCTGTCCGTTCATCGTGTCCTGGGTCACGAAAGGTGCACTCCGCTTCCCGCACGTGCAGATGGCTTGCCAAACCAGGAATTTCTTCGCAAATTTGGACATCTTCTGAGTGCGGACATGCTCCGGAACGCTGAACTCATCCTTAGCCGTGAAAAACAGGTTGCCGGGGATCTGTTTAAAGTCGGCCTTCACATATGTTTCGTCGTCCATGATGCAGCATTCAACTTTCGTCAGCATGTTGAGGTACAACTTCCTGGCACGGGTTTTGGCGGACTTGTTCTGCTTCTCGTCGCGATTAGGGGCCTTTTGTACCTTGAACGTTCGAAGCCCAGCCTTAGTTTTGGCCTTCTGGACAAAACTTCGGCTTAGGTGCAGCTTCTTAGCCACATCCCGAACGGAGGCGTTCGGGTTTCGGTTGAAGGCCCCAACTACGCGGTTGTGATTTTTGGTGTTGTACGGAATACTTTTTCCTTCACTTCTGGGCTTCAATCGTTTCTCGAACCGCTTAATCACTCGCGACACCGTGGAATTCGCGATTCCCAACGTTTTAGCGATGGAACGATGCGAGAGATCCTTGTTCTCGTGATGAATGCGCAAGATTTTATCACGCACGAGCTGTTCTTTCGACTCCATTTCCGCGAGTTTTGATCACAGGACTTTAAAACTTGCAGTATGTAAACAATGCACTATGAACTAAATCCACCCAAATTTTCATTAAATTCTACCCAACGGTTACAAAGTTAGAGCAATTTCATAGTGTGGCAATTTCATCGTGGACACCCTTTAAAATACACATGAAATCATGAAGTTGCTTTATTTTTAATGGTTAACTATGGTATTGTGATTTCTTTCCATTGTCGGTATCGGGAGCAGTAGCTTTTTCGGTGAAATAATGATCGTTTGCAGACTATCACAATCAAGTCGTATTGGTTGTACTGCTCAATCTATCATAGAAGGAATTGAGTCATTGAGAATTATGAATATGTGTCATGAAGAATAGTAATATTTCATTTCGTTTCATTTTTGTGATGCTATGTAATGCCGATCTCAGTAAGTCTTCGCATGATAATCGCAGCCTCCTCCTAAATAATGAACGATCACTGTATGGGCGAGACTTTCCTCGTTGCTTTGCTGAAATCTTGCATGAAGTTTCAGTGATGCATGAAATCTTGCATCTGATTACTTTAACATCTTGCTAACTTGTCAGATAGAACGATAGCAATTTTGTGTTACATACAACATTCATGGGTACGAAGTTGGAAGAAAGAATGCGTAATACATGATTTACCTTCGCATCCGCTCGCAAAAAATGCTTCTTTTATTTGTTAAATTGCTCACTTGTTTAATTATTTCCACTGTTGATGTCTCAGGCGAAAAAAAATAATAAAATTCTGGGTAAATTTGCCGTCTAACGGTATTTATCATATACCGTAAGAACGATTCTGCGTAGCATGCATTTGAAAACTCATAATAAACGTTACATTTTTCGTAGAGTGACACCCCTATATAGAAATCAAAGACGTAGTCCTACGTCAAAAAAGTTACCCTTTTGGGAAGTTGACCGTAATACTCTTGTTGTTCAAGAGTGCTTTGATAATGCTAATTATACAAAGTTACAGGAGAATTGTGTCGGAGACACGGCCGCATAGTTGACGTAGGATTTCTTTAGGCTATTCGCATCGTATTGATTGTGGATGTATTTGAAACATAACAGTATTGAATTATCTTATAATTTTGTAGTCCGAAAAAGAGCCGTTTAGTTTGATTGATAGGAATCATTTGTTCGATCCATCAATCGAGTACAATCGAGTGATGATGACAGAAGCATGGTGATTAGTAGTTGGATGGTGCATATCACGATAAAAGGTGCCAAAGTGGAATGAGATATGCAGAAAGCTGGTATGGACGAAAAAGTGGAAAAATATATATGGAGGGTGAATAAATAGTTTCTCAATTCGTATTCACGCTCCAGACCACACCAATGCGTCAAGGTGAATTCCAATTGGACTGACAACTCCAATAATTACATGATCAAAACGGAAAAACAGCCGATCGTCAAGGCCAAACCCAAATAATATGTTTGTTTGTTATCGTTCATGACTAACCATCGTGCTTCGTGAGAAGACAAAATATGACTTTATATGACCGAAGTCTACACAGGTGTAGCAACACTTTGAAAAAGACTTTTTATAAATTAAGAGCAAGAAAGAACATAACAATTTCAATTCCACGCAAATATCTTGCTTGGAAGAGCAACCCATAACTAGGTCCGGTGAGAATGCAAATCAGATAACGTAACTCAACCGTTTCTCGCCGGGATAAGTCATTTACAGAATGGAAGGCGGGAAGGGGCTCCGGACATTTTGCGCGTATTGACGCATGTTTCTCTATTCCGGGCGTCAGGCGACGCGAGGGAACAAACGGTCCCTGTTTCATGGCTTGATCACCGTTTAATGAGTGATAAACTGGAATGACGGCGATGATATATACGGCTGGTGCTGGATTTTTATGTTTTATCAATTTCGAACAGGAAATAATATCTCGTGATTTATGGGCCATCACAAGCGGGGCTGGACGTTGACCACTGGGCCGTCAGTGTGATCACAGCTACACAGGAGGCTGCACGAACGATGCGTGCTGGATCATTGTGCATGCGTTGATTGAATGGGGTTCCGCTAAATTTAATTAAGGCGACTTTTGAACAGCAATACGTTGACCGGTTTTCTTTCCACTCAGGCGAAAGCAATCGTTCAAGGCCTCGTCCCCCCGAAACACAAGCGTCGTGAAATTGATTTCTTTTCGCTGTGATGAAACAACAACAGGACTTCGAACAGCCTTATTAATATTTTATTGGAATATTTTTGTTGTTATGATTAATAGCATGAGCATTCCCCCAATGCTAATATGATTCCGCTTAATAGCATCTGGAATCGATTAGTTTTATCGATTCCTAATGATGCGATTTTGTTTAGTCGATTTTCATACATAAACACAATCACGTATCCTGGTAGAAGAGATTTTTAATTGTTTTGACTTTTAACCAGTCTAGACACCTGTTGCTTTTTTTGAGACCTAATCAATTGAACTTTTTTTCCTGAGATTGTGAGGAAAACAGATACGCCAATTTATGATCAATACATCAAAGTTTATATTCAGCTGCCCGCACCAGGCAGATTTATAACCGTTTTGGAGTTTTGTGCTACCCATATTTCGTTAATGTTTTTATAATCTTCTGATCACCACAACACGATGATGATCAGAAGATTAGAGATATTCAATGAACTGGTGGAAAAAGGTTAATATAATTAATCATTCGAGAAAAAAATAGAACTTACCACCCACAAAAACGGAAGCCGCAAACAAAAAAAAACAACAATTCAACCACCCACTTTTCAGGTGCTTGAGCTGTGATAGACTTCATAAAATATGAGTGCACTCTGACATGCGGTCGCTAAACGTCTATTCCGTGACTTATTACGCCCCCGCCGAGAAAGCCGATTGTGTTTCGCGAGCAGATTCATGTCTCCGATATCCCTCGCTTTGTGTGTGCGTCTCCTGAGACGCATTATTTCGATGCGTGTTGACGTGCGGAGCTGTTGAAGCGTGCAAATCGTTACAGGCGTTGGAATTGAATTTAATGCGTTCGCTAATTGCATTATCGGGCGATGGCCGATGACTCCGTTGCCGGTCTTCAATTGTCAGCACGAAAAAATAAGGATGGATTCAGAATCTTTGTGTTTTGATATAGTTTTTGAATACAGTGTTGATGATTTTATTTTTTATTCAAAGGATCTCTAGATTCACCACAGCCGACTTTTGGTTTGGGTAATTTGAGCTATTTTGTCTCAACATTTCAAGCAAACGCATTTTGCATATCTAACATTCATCCCAAATAATATTTTACGTTGAGGTTTATATCGCAATTAACTTGATAAAATGAAGAAAAAACTAAAGCGATTGTCCCAGAGATTATTTTTTTTATGGTTGGTTCATAATGGTCAACCCGAACGATCATCCGATTTATGCTTAATGGATTTGCAGATAAAGCATATGTTTTCTATCCAAATTTACACTATCTATAATTATACACTAGAGGTTATTAAAAAAACCAACATGTACACGACTGTGCTGAAAGTGTTATTTTTGGATTTACGAATTTCGCAATGCTCTCAATACGATGTATACCAATGAGGTACATATAAAGGTGGAGCAGTAGGCGAAGTGTATCTGTATTGGCAAGCAACATATCGTGTCGTAATTATTTGCATTCAATATGGAATGTATATGGAAGAAACAAAACAATATTGAAAGTACTCACGGTTGCATGATAATTTGAGCCAAAATTCTCATGAAATCATTCAACTGGTTGTTTTTTAACAGATGAAAATTATATCGTGGCTTATTTCGATTATTCATGTGGTAAAAAGGTCCAGAGAGCAGTCGTATGCTTAGTTCTCGAAAGCAGTAACATTTTCGGTGAAATTTTGATTAATTGGCGATTATTATCTCACAACATACACACCGACACTGAGAGCCTTCGAAACATCAACTTCATAACGGTAAAATAATGAAACTTCGTTTGTTTCTATGAACGTGGGGGAGTGAAAATGGCTCATGGAAATATCACTTTCATCCGTCTTCTTCGATGTGATTTGATTTGATGTGATTAGCCTCATATTCAGCGGGAGCTCTACAAAAATGTACGTTTTTAAATGATGAATTACTTCCTGAAAATAGCATTTTTACATGGATGCGGTGGGCAATCAAAGATAAACACAACGACTGACGTCACTATTTGCGAAATAGTTATGGCAGCGCATGCTATGTCGCTCGAAACTCTTCATTACCTTTTTTTTCCAGGACATTGGATGTATATATTCTATATGTTTAAAATTTTGTAGCTCAAAGCAGCCATCTTGAGTTCTGTGAATCTCAAATTGGCAAACGTTTGACTTCTGACAGACTTGATAATTATTTTAAAACCATCGATTGCGTTGAGAATTCGTATTTGAGCTTTGCAAGCGATACAAAAAAATTTATAGCAGGTTGTGTCCAAGACACGATCACATTGTTGAAATAGAACTACGCTGTTATTTTGTTCAAGTCGCTTGGTAATAACTTCGGATTTTATTGTAGAATGCTGCGAAATTTTAGAAATAACTGTTTAGTAGACGGTTTGGTCGCCCTGTGATGTTTTTTTTATTGTAGAATCAGTTGAAGAATATCATGCTACATGTTATTTATTATTGTCTCAGTAGAATCGTACCTCTAGACATCGTTCGTACAACGAAAACCAACCAGCATCAAACAAGCGGTCAACTTAGCATGCATACAGAGTCATACATTGGTGGCATGAAGCGACTAGGAATATGAACACTTCTCATCATTTTGCGCTATTCTTAAAAGAAACGCTTCTGTTAATATTACTGGCCCCGAAAAATGTTGTGTACCTTCTCATGCTCGAGATAAGCGCAAAATATTATCCTTAGTGAGGAAAGTTTTGCTACTGGCAAGCGAAACCTAATCACATGCAAAACTATAGAACGACACCTGGTGACTAAAAAAACGAAATAAATCATGTCTGTAAATCTCAATAACCTAGAAAATTGCTTCATTATGATCAAGATAAGCGCAAATGCCATCCTTGTTGAAGGCAGTTTTGCGATTGGCACGCGAAACCAAATAACAATATTCCAGCAAGACATTCACTATGGTTTAGCTTGATATTCCACAAATATTTATGTGGCGCACAACCTTAATGCCTGCTTCGCCATAGCGTCACTTCGATGCATTTATGCAAGGCACCAATGATGCTCTTATGATGAAGGAAAACATACGATGTTAACTGCTTCGAATAAAGAAAAAGTCTGAATATTTGCCGCATCAGCGATCCATTATTTATACCTTAGCGTAAATATTCCTCTTCCGCTACCTCCCTCTTTGTTTATATTTATTATCGCGGCTGCATAATTTGCACTACCAAACAATCATCAATCATAGCATCAAAATATGAGGAGATTGTTGCATCGCTACAGGGCCAATGCGCACGGGGGCAGATTCAAATGTGGTTTCAGCGTAACGAAGATGTCTTATGTGTACATACGGGTTATGAAGCACGCACATACGTACACAAAGCCATATATCGAATATACATATAAATATACACACACTTATCTCCATTTTGCGCTCTTCTCAACAGAGGCCCTTTTCATTAATATTTCCGGTCTCGATTAGCTTAGCTGTCATCCTTGGTGGAGATAGTTTTGCTACTATCATGCGAAACCAAATCACACACAAAATTTCTGAACAATTATTTTCTTGGTGAGCTGATGATAATTGTGTAGTTCAGAATCTTAGTGGAATGGCGTCAGTTTGATTTAATGATTGCAATGCCAGAGACATCAGCGAGTAAGTAAATTGGTCTCGTTCACAGCTCAATCCGAAACGAAGACATGTGATAACGCAAAACAAGCAAGAACAAGCGTTGTTCATTGCTTCGTATTTAGAACGATACTGAAGGTTTTTTCTCAGCGAGATCCAATATTTATGCTCTAGGCTATTCCTCTTCGTTCTTTTTCTTTGACTTTGAATCACTTGCCTTCGTTGCTCACCGATAATTTGTTAGTTTTCATCCTGAATACTTCTCACATTCCTCTGAGATCTCCGCTCCTCAAAGGTCAATCCTTTAGGAGTAGGTAGTCCTGAGTCTACCTCCCTTTGCATTTCATGAACGGTGCTTCCTATTGAATTTTCAGTGAAATGAAAAGTATCGCAACGTTGACAATTTGATAATATGGTGACATTTTCTGGCTCTTTTCATTCTAGCGTTTTAGTGCCATTTTGCGTTTCCATTGTTTCATAAACAGAGAACAAATATTTTTGATCTATATAGGAAATGAGATCAATGTTCTTTAAAATAGCGAAACATAACAAAACAAAGTAATTGGTATGTTCATCAAAATGAGCTATATAAATTGAATCTACCTGTTACTTGTAGTACACGGGATGCCGTTATTTGGAAATAGTCGGGGTGATCCCGACCCCCAGTTTTAACATTGTGTTAGCTTTTAATACTTGCCATTAACGGCACGCACATGGCTGGTTCGTCGAGTGGCGCCCACTACCGGGGGAACGCATTTGAGTTTGCCATCAGAAACTTTTGATAAACTCTTTGTATGTATCCGTAGCCATGTGCGCGTACCTTGGGAACCAACCAACTTGGGAATCCCATAGCACTGAATTTTGACGTAGAACTAAGTCTTTCATTAAGGGTGCCAAATCAGAAAACAGGTCACGTTTTTATGAAATAAAGTTAACGTTAATAACTATTTTTTCCGCGAACGGATTTTGGCGATTTACATACTAAACGAATCGGAAATTCCGTAAGATTTGTTTAATATGCTATACATTAGAATCCCCTGGTTTGTAAATGGTTAAAATTCATGACAACTTTAAGCGTTTCCATTTTCCCATACATTTGTTCTGTCTATTTGTGTGCTTTCCCGAACAGAGATGCCAATAACGAGCAACCTATCGACGACCAACGGAGGGGAAATCGTAGGATTTTAAGTCTCCGTGAACAAAGGAAAAGTAGAAGAATGAAGGGGAATATTTGCCAAGTGTATAAACAGTGGGTCTCGCTGAGGCAAACTCTCATTCGGCAACGGACTGTTGAGCAATCCAGTCCACTTTGCTTTTTCTTCGATCTAAGATTGGACCCCACCAGTGGTAATCCAACTTGGATATCGTCGTTTGGTTTTTCTGTTCGTTTTTCGCGTTATTCGTATCGTGTGTTTTTCTTTCCGCGTCATAAATTGGACGCTTCACGTAGTGTGTGACGAGCAAGAAGAAGAGGAAGGCAGGCTCGAGCCCTGCAAAAAACGAACCCATTTGCCAGGGGAAATAAAATTTCGAGGCAAGCGTCATCTAATGATGCACGCGATGTTGATGCAGTGAAAAGCGCTCGCACTGAACCGAGCCTTCGCGAGTGTGACACCGCATCGAACAATAGCGAAGTAGGCGATTTCGGCGCGTCGGTCGAAAATGTAAACGCTGTTACCCAGGCAGCAACCAAAATCAAGCTCCCCCCGCAGGTGGTGAAGGCGGTCGCTCTTGACAAACTCATTAGCGAATTCCCATCGATGGATGCTACAGCAGAGTACAAGCTGTGTGGCATAATTCAGTTTTTTTTCCAAGCAGTTAACATTGTCTGTTTTCCGTTATCATAAGGGCTTCGTTGGTGCCTTTGAGAATGCATGAATGCATTAAACTGACGTTATGGCGAAGCAGGCGTTAATATTGTGCTCCAAAAAATAATTTGGGGAATACCAAGTATCTTGAATGTCTTACTGGAATGTTATAAGTTATTTATTATAGTTATAGTTATAAGGTATTTTCGCGTGCCAGTCGCAAAACTGCCTTCAACTAGGATTGCATTTGCGCTAATATTGATCATAATGAAGCATTGCTACCGTTTTCGAGGTTGTTGATATTAACAAAAAGAGTTTATTTCGCTTGTTTAGTCACCAAGAAAGTAAATGTCGTTCTGGAATTTTGTATGTGATTACGTTTCGCTTGCCAGTAGCAAAACTTCCTCCAATAAGGGTGACAGCTGCGCTTCTCTCGAGCATGAGAAAGTAATGCAACTTTTTTTTTGAGGCCAGTAATATTAACAGAAGCGTTTCTTTTGAGAATAGCGCAAAATTATGAGAAGTGTTTATATTCCTAGTAGTTTCAAGCCACCAATGTAGGGCTCTGTATGCGCGCTATGGCCAACGCTTGTATGGCGCTTGGCAAGAATGAATCATCAATCAATTATCGTCAACTGATTCTACAATGAAGAAACCATTTCAGAGATTATTCTACTAAGCAGTTGTTTCTAAAATTTCACAGCATTGTAGAATAATATCCGAAGGTATATACAAGCGACTTATAAAAAATTACAGCGTAGTTCTACGTCAACAATGCGGTCGTATTTTGGACACAACCTCCTTTATTTTTTTTTACATGCATACAGATGCGGAACGGTGTCAAACGCTTTCGAAAAATCGACGTAGATGTAGTCGACCTGCCGCCGGGCTTCGACTTCGCGGAACAATGTGTTTGTGTAACAGAGCAGATTCGTTGTGGTGGACGGATGCTGGACGAAACCATGCTGGAACTCCGATATAATTGGATGTATCGCATTGTACAAAGCGTTCGAACTACCGTTTCGAAGACTTTGCTAATGCAGCAGAGAAGCGATATTCCACGGTAGTTTTCCACGCGGTTCCGATTACCCGCTTTGTAAATTGGGATTATTCAAGCTTTTTTCCAAACAGTTGGAAAAATTCTTTCCCTCAAAGAACGGTTGAATAGGCAAGACACTGGAAAAGCGAGCGAGTGATCACAGTGTTTCAGCAGAGATAGAGGAATGCCATCAACTCCAGACCCTTTAGCGTCTAGGTCATGCAAAGCTTTCATGACTTCACCCGGAGAGAAATTCAAGTTGTGCTCCTGGATGCGATCAAAACTTGCAGCAAGCAGAGGAGGCACAGTTGAATTGTACAATGACTGGAAGAAGCTCGCGTTGGAGGGGAACTTGCTCATAGAGAATTTCATACAGTTTGTCGTAGAAATGTTCAGCTATTGCATCAACCGAGCCTCCGTCCAGAAGCTCAAGCCAATCGATAGAGGACAACATATTGTTCAGCGAGTCAAAATTGCATAACCTGAAATTCAATGCAGGTGGAAGAGACACATAGTCAGAAACGTTGGACGAACTGGAAAGGGCGTCCAGGTTCAAGATGATGGGCTTGTCAATAACGGGACCGGAGGCTCAATGAGATTCGCAATGTCCGGTTCACTGATGAACGCCAAATCGAGAAGTCTGTCGTTCGAATTTTTAAGTGAATTCACTTGAATTAATCCCTAAGTCAGCATCGGTTCGGTGAGAGCCAGTTCCTGTTCAGTAGATGCATTTGTTGGTAAATAACCATTCATGTCCTCGTCGAAGATCCAACTCAAAAACGGGAGGTTGTAGTCGCCTAGTGGCAAGATAACATCGGCACTCGAAGACCCCTTCATGACTCTCTGTAGCGCGTTGATATGAGACGTGTAGAGAGCAGGGCTGGAGAGTGGGCGCAAATAAAGGGTGTGTCACATCAAATTGCATCACGGAAAAAACGCTGTAGAAATTCGCCCAGTAGACCGATCCTTTTGAAAATTTGAGACAGTAAAATAAAAACTATTAAACAACTTTTGGCATTTTCTTTTTATTCATACTTCGAGCCCAAGCCCGTATGCTCGCACCTTCCTCTTTACCCCGTCCATAAGGTTATGTACAACGTCAGGTTGTAGTTTTTTTTGAACAGAAATCCATTTTCTCTTGAAGTCCGCCTCCGATTTGACAACTTTTGGGTTCTTCCGAAGGGCCTGCTTCATAATCGCCCAATATTTCTCTATTGGGCGAAGCTCCGGCGCGTTGGGCGGGTTCATTTCCTTTGGCACGAAGGTGACCCCGTTGGCTTCGTACCACTCCAACACGTCCTTTGAATAGTGGCACGAAGCGAGATCCGGCCAGAAGATGGTCGGGCCCTCGTGCTGCTTCAATAGTGGTAGTAAGCGCTTCTGTTGGCGCTCGTTAAGGTAAACCTGCCCGTTTATCGTGCCGGCCATCACGAAGGGGGCGCTCCGCTTTCCGCAAGAGCAGATCGCTTGCCACACCATGTACTTTTTGGCAAACTTGGATAGTTCCTGCTTGCGAATCTCCTCCGGAACGCTGAATTTGTCCTCTGCGGAGAAGAACAACAGGCCCGGCAGCTGACGAAAGTCCGCTTTTACGTAGGTTTCGTCGTCCATTACCAGGCAATGCGGCTTCGTCAGCATTTCGGTGTACAGCTTCCGGGCTCGCGTCTTCCCCACCATGTTTTGCCTTTCGTCGCGGTTAGGATGATTAGGTTAGGACTTCTGAACCTTGTATGTACGCAGGCCCTCCCGCTGCTTGGTCCGCTGGACGAATGAACTTGACAAATTCAGCTTATTGGCGACATCCCGGACCGAACTTCTCGGATCACGTCTAAACTGCTTAACTACGCGCTTGTGATCTTTTTCACTGACGGAGCATCCATTTTTGCCGTTCTTCACCTTCCGGTCGATGGTTAGGTTCTCGAAGTATCGTTTTAGTACTCCGCTGACCGTGGATTGGACGATTCCCAGCATCTTACCGATGTCCCGATGTGACAACTCCGGATTCTCGAAATGAGTGTACAGGATTAATTCACGACGCTCTTTTTCATTCGACGACATTTTTCCAAATTTACGAAAAATTGACAGTGAAGCATGACCAACGTGAGCGATTCACTCTTATCTGATTATAAGCGAAAGCTGAAGATATAATTCCTAAAAATTTTCTACAGCGTTTTTTCCATGATGCAATTTGATGTGACACACCCTTTAGATAGCTACGATATATAGTAATCTGTGCAGTAGACTAATGCGCACAACCACTTGCTCAAGATGGCCGCAGTCCTCGAGCATTACTACAACACACGAATAGTTGGATTTCACCGTAACGAGTACACCACCTCCTTTAGAATATTGGCTAGTAGCTCGATTGCGGTCGCAGCGAAAGATTTGATAATCAGCCGAGAGTTCACAATCCGGAATGTCCGCTCGAAGCCAGGTTTCAGTGAGAACTAGAGCGTCGTAGTCACACGTCGAAAGCATCAATCGGAGCTCCATAGTCTTCGTACGTAATCCCCTAACGTTTTGGTAGTAGATGGCGAATACAGGATCAACTGGAGATGATAAGCTATGGGGGACAGACATTCCGTTATTTTTCTGAAAGCTATGACTTATCTGGAATGAGGGCCCGATGGCCCTCAATATCCTCCGGCGGTAAATCCATCACTGAGGTAGCGTGTTCGACAGTTGAGCAGACTGAGGTGACCGAACATCGGATGGAGTGGTCTGGTCCAGACGAGGCAGCTTTGTCGTACTCGCCATCCGAAAACCGTGGAAACGAACCTCGTCGAACTCCCTGAAGAATATCCCAGCGGGCCATGTGGAAGGGTCCATTGCCATGTTCTTCGGGCTCGGGTCGACTTTAAATGACACGAACTTTTGTCAGGTTGGTTTCCTTTTTCACCAGCTTTTTCACCTTACTTGCAACATAAAAATGCCCTCGACTTGCATATATTTGCAATGCCAATTTCCTCTGGGCGCCACGTTTTTAAAGTCTCTGTTAGGGAATACATTTCGGTAGGAACAAAAGCTCCCCCTACTTTGATGTATTTAGAATGCCGATTTCCCTTCAGGCAGCTTGGTTTTGATGTCTCTGTTAGGGACCTGCCGCATGTGTCGTCAATTTCGACCAATCAGAAATGAGTATTTCCGTTAGGATAGGGGTTGAGATTTGTCAATTTTTCGATATTTGTTTTCATGACATATATTATTTTCTTCAACATAAAAAATGTTATGGAGTGCCGAAAACGGGTGACGCGTTTGAAATTGGACGATTTCCACGATGTGCTCGATTTTCGATTTTCAAATTGTACCCCAATATGTTCCCGAAAGACGTAATCCTACGTCAAAAAGCTTTGCATTCGGTAGTAGGAGAAAACTTCTATTCCTATTGTTCTCTTCTAGAATGGCGCTAAAAACATAACCGTTGCGGTCAAGTGTCAGTAGCACCTTGGAGAAATCCCGGTAAGGTAAGGTATTGTATTATAAAGATTTAAACTTTTTCAGTTCATTCGTCTCTAGCCTTGAGAAAGGCCCTTTGAAAACTCTACTCTACTCCAGCACTACCACCTCCACCCTCTTGCCTTGAGAAAGGCACTCGATTCCGCGCCGTCCAGCTCGTCCAGCAACGATGTTGTCCAGTCGGTGTCCATACAAAGAATGCGGCTGGAGCAAGCAAACCATTTGTCATGACAATTGTCATGCGAAAATGCGAAAACAGAATAGAAACTGAGAGAGGTTGGCGTCGACATCATGCCTCATACCGTATGTTTCTATTCTGTTTTCGCATTTACGCATGACAATTGTCATGACAAATGGTTTGCTTGGGCTGGAGAAATCCAAAAATGCTACCATCCTTTTATATCAGCTGGTATGTGAGAAATAGGCGCCCCCACTCGCTCGCCATGCAAATATTTGACTTATCGGGGAACGAAAGAAGCGAAGCAGGCGAAAAAGAAATGACGTCAATTTCGACCAATCAGTACCGTTTGGATAGGGGTTTAGATTTTTTAATTGTTCGATAGTTAATTACATGATATATATATTATTTCATTCAAGGTGAAAAATTGTTATAGAGTGCCGCAATGTTTTGATGTAAAAATCTCATCAATCCGTCATGAAATGACTGAGCAATACGCGTTTGAAATTGGGCATTTTTCACGATGCGATCGATATTCGTTTTTCAATTTGTACCCCAATATGTTCCCGAAAGACGTAATCCTACGTCAAAAACGATTGGCTACATGTAGTTTTTCAAATTCATCTCAAAGGTTGGTGCATAAAAATCAAATTCGTTTCAGAGAATTTTTAATATAACTAGTGCTTATTCAAATAACGTTTTCAATTTTCTCCTAAAATATGATTTGAAATTTGGTTCTCTGGTGCATTAACTCATGGAATGTGTCGTAACCTGCATTTGCATACTCAAATCATGAATCTCCCGATCATTCAAATCGCTCGTTTCAGAGTTTCAATGCATTTAATTCCGTTAACAGTAACATTTTTCACTAAAATACATCTAATCCATAATCTCTACATTCATTGGTGATGGATCATGTTCTACTATTGCCATCAAAGTGTCATCATAGTTCCGATCAACGGTGAGAAATTCAGTTTTATCTGCTTTCCTGTGCAACTCCAACCAGGGATCTTATTCGTCTTTCGGCTCAAGTCAGATTTCGCAGTTGATTTGTCCCATGCAAACGATTGCTGAAAGTGAAAATCTTTCCGAAAACAAAAAAAAACTGAAAATAGACTAAATACTTTACACTGCCTGTTTATTTATTTTCCGCTTCCTCACAAGCTTCAGGTTTGGTGGGGCAGCGCGCAAATGAAAAATGGCAACAATTTTTGATGGATGATCCTCGGTACAATGCAGACATGGCCACATCAAATTAAGTGCTGGCTGCTGTCGCCCCGCTTCTCTGTCCGACATTCATTCGGATGAGATGGTTGCTATTTTTCAAATTTTCCACCGCGGCGTGCGAAACGAACGGAGTGAGTGATTTAGAACCTTGACGCTCACAGGGATTCGTCAAGTGAGTTGTTGATCGTTTCGAGAAAATTCAGAATCGTTTCGGTTTTCGGTCAGTCAGTCTCCAGTCGGTTGGCGGTTGGCGTTTCTATTTTGCTGCTGTTGTTGTTTTTGGAGTGGGCGAAGAAGGTAAGGCAGAAGGGTGGCATTTTTACTGTTTGAAAAATTCCCCCCTCACCCAGACTAGCAATTTTTGAGCCGCGAGCGGTTGACGCACATTTTTTCGTGTGTTTTTCGTTGTTTCGTTGATTAATTGGCGGTAATAAATTTTAATCGGCCTCCGACTAGCGCGCGGTCTACTTTCTTGCCCCCATTTTGACTCATGTTCGCCCGTGTTTTGGCTTTGAAGAATGGTTGACTGATGGCGGTGACGGTTGCCCGTCCACCTCGGTGATGGCCACAGCTGCCCGGGGGCATCAGTTGTCGTGTGATTTCAACTGAAGATGGACTGTGAGTGATTGCTGGTTTTTCGGGAATAATTGTAAATGTGTACCTTTCAAGAGGTGCGGCGATGTGTAAATTGCGCCACGTTTTCTTGCTTACCAGTCTGCTGACCTATAGCGGTAAATTAAACGCTTACGAATGATGAAAGTCACATGAATCAAAAGTGGAATCAGCAGTTCTAGGTTTTGTATGACGAAAGTATACCTTCATAAAAACAATTAAACCCCTATAACGGGGAGTTTTTTAAACACCCGTATCGATTTTTTTTATTCAATGGCAGTAGAAAATAAATACCATTTTAGTAAATGCATTTGAAGCATTTATATGTGCAGCCATCCCATGCTAAACTGAATTGGTAGTTTAGTTCCTTATCGCAAAATATTAGACTCGTATTTTTCTTTTTTTTTTTTGTTATGGTGACCATTTCCATTTTAGGGAGGTTCGAAAAATTTTTTTTTCCGTTTTCCAGAAATGAACTTCATAACTTTTTGTGTTATGTAAAGCAATAAAAGTTTAGGGTGACCGCATCTGCTACGAACCATGTTTGTGATAACGATATCGAACAGTTACCCATACTCAAGAATTGGTTTGAAATTCGTTACGAATTCGCGATTCGATCGGAATCGACTTTGGCAATCTGAAATTCGACTCAAGTTTAATCGTTCTATGCAAATGTGGTGACTTTGCCTTGACGCGAAACAAACGTCAAAATAATTCATCCATATTTGTGGAGCAATTTACTCTTTATCAGATTGGAAGAACCGAAAAGAATTTTAAATTGTTGTTTTTTGTTTAAGTTTTTGAATGTTTATATGATATTTTTTGAACACTTTGAAAACATAATCCTGACCCTAACATAACAATTTTTCTATGATTTCCCCTACATTTCAGACAAAATTTTATCCATACATTGAAATCATTATCATACACATTTTTCGTTCAAGGATTTCCCCCACTTACAGAGAAAATGTGTTACTCCGTTACATAGAAACATATTTATAGGGTAGAGTAAATTTTAAGTTATATTTTATTGTTTTTTAAAGCGTGTTTAATCCACCTGAAAATTCATTACCATTTTCTCTTCCTAGAAATGGAAAACGAAATTCTATGCCGATTTGCGTGTCACATTTGTTTGTCACATTTGCATAATTGGATTGGACTTGAGTCGAATGGATTACAGAACGAAAAATTGCAATCTATTTGGGAAATTCTGACTCGATCGAATTTCAGAATACGGGTGAGAAGTTGATCAGTAGATAGATTTAGTTAAAATGAATAGGGTTGGTCAAATGAACCAGTGCTCAAAAATCGATAATTAAACTAAAAACCAATTGATACTCATTATCCTATTCTTAGAACATTTGAAGCTATTTAAGACACCCGATAATGCATGAAACTTTCAAATGTAAAATATTATAAATAAAACACAAATTTCTCCGTAGCCATTCGGATGTAATTTTGCGCGCATCGTATTTAAGAATTTTCCCGTGAAACTTCAATTATTCGACCTGATATCTTCGACAAATCATCAGTCTAGACAACTGTTCACACATTCAATGAGAGGTAAACAAATATTTTGTTTGGTTTCAGTGATTAATTCGCATTCGAAATGACTTTGTTGTTTGGGGTAAAATGGGCCACCACTAGATAATGACTAATAATGTTATGTTTTCAAAGCTGATCTACCTCATCACATGTTACTTTTCAAAGCGTTCCTTTTGTGGCTTTGATCCTGGAAAAATATGCCACCCCAATCAAAACCAAACCTCAATATACGAACGTTATGTGTTTCTTACTACGTTTTTGTACGTATGAGAAAATTCTAATTCCTACTCTAGGTGAATAGGCTCAGCTTGATTCATGCATGTACCTACTATTTCAATAATGATTTGAACAAATTTAGATAAGGAAAAACGCATAAATCTATCCCACTTAGCATGATATTTGTAATTGTTCATTTTACCACCACCATGTGATCATTTTAACCGCACGATGAAAACATGTTCGATTTTACATCTTTTTTATTTTTTTATAATAGAAACCGTTCGATATCTTGAACAACAATTAGTTTAGCTATAATATTCTTCGAAGAACGGAGACTGTAGCGGTATGTGGACGCAGTAAATGCCCATATTCGTTAGGGTGTTCATTTTAACCGCTTTTCCCTTATGTTCCTATTATGGTTGCTATGTATGGTTGTTATGCTATCACGGTTGTACCTCACGTTTTCACGCTGTGCTATTGCATATCATAGAGCGCTTTTGAACGCTCAGTAGCAGGACCCGAAATCTTCGAAGGTGAAAAATGAAGACCGACTCTACTTTCCGTAGCTTCGCTTCGACTAGAACTGCTTCGGCGGTCGCCGCCAACAAAAAGTGACTTGACTAGAAAATGAATTGACTAGCGTTGACTAGCGAGGATGACTGGTGAACTAGTCCAGTCAGTGGTTATTTTACCTGACGCGACTAATGAATACAAATCTGCCTCTTCATTCAACTGAGTTCAATCCACACTTCCATTTCCCCCTGACACTAATTTTATAACCTCGTACGCAATCTTATTTTACGTCCATATGAAGAGGCACGAAAACTGATGCAAAAAAGTAGTTACCCCATCAATGGATGGTTTATTGTCTACCCATCGTGAACTCAAACAACGAACTTAGACATTTATCATGTATGCTATAAAGGTCCTCGTGTTAGTATTAGTAAATAGCGTGCAAAATAGCGCACACACACTGCACGCTATTTCATACGTGTGAGTAATTTTCGTGTACGATACACAATAATCTAGCTCACCTGTAGCGAATGTCAAACCACGTTGAACTCGAACACCGATGCATGCACACGTACACGCACAATTTGACTGGGAATAATGAAATGATATAGTCGAGTCGGTAGAGGGAGATAGCGATTAAAACGCCCGACTGATTATTTAGTCGTTTTGGCGGAGAAACTGCGTGAAGAAGCCAAAAATCGATCAAAGCAAAAATTAGGCAAAAATTGCCGAATAATGAATAATAAATTTTTCGAAATCTTCGAAAGTTATACCAATTCGTAATCGTCCCAGAGGTTCTTATTTAAATAACCTTCGTCCGGTAAGCATTCTTTGCTCCCTATCGAAAGCATTTGAGAAAATTGTTAACACTCGTATACTCGCGCATTGGTCTGTCAGACCGAGAAATCAATAATTCGTTCATTTCTCAGAAAATATCAACACTACGACTTTGCGATTCACTCTAGCTTCGTTATTCGTCGTTCGTCATCGTTTAGCGTATCGCATGTGTTAGTACAAAAGGGACGTGTGCCACTTTTTTAACACTTTCGGTCTGACACACCGACGCCTGCACGCGCACCGAGCGGGTTTTTTTTTTCTTTCCGAACGAAATAACACAACCGTTTCTCTCGGTTACACAATCCAGACTCTCTGTTTATTTTCACCTTTTTATTTTCCTTATCACTAAGGATGAGGAATCTAATTCAGTAACTAATACTATCCTACTCATCGCCGCCTGAACTGTGGAGGCGGAGTTTTTCCTAGTCTGCTTCCTACTGTTTATTTATTTTTTCGTATTCTACTCATTAACTGTGAATGTGGGAGGTATCACATTGCGGACAAAAAAAATTTTTTTTGCGGACAAAAATCTTAAAATCTAAAAAAAATCTATAAAAGTCGAAATTCTTATACAATTCTAATTTTTCCAATTATATATATTATTGAATTTACAATATTTATTCCTAAGAGGAGCGCTTCACGCGAGTGTAGGAGTAACTTTTTTGGACAAGTGCTTTTTTCATATTCTAGAATATTGTTGACTGAAATGTATAAATAAATGTTAGTGGCGTGGAATATTTATTGAATATAATGCATAAGATCTTCACCGGACTATTGTTATTTGATTTCAGTCCCTTTTGTAACTGGATTGAACGGATCCATATATTAACTATTCGTCGTTAGATTTATACGTTCAAAAGCAAAATATAAATGTTTGACTTTCGTATGGTTATTCGCTAAATATAATTATATTTGTGAAAGAATTTCACTTGTGGAAGAATTGTAAACAGTAAACTATAAACTAATCGGTGGCTTATGGTAATTTTTAACAGTTACAGTTTCGGGTATATTTTCTATAATGGACAATATCGACAAGAGAACAAGAAAAAGAAAAGGAAGTTCCTAGAAATCCTTTTATATCATCCTTTTATGCCCCATCTAAAACAGACATTATGTCTTATTTTCCCAAGAATACAGAGACAAAAACTAAGTAATTAGCTAGAAGGTACGCAACAACTGCATGAAATGTAAAAAATATGTTTGTTTCGAGCATGCAGTTATGCTATGTTCTGATTCTTACTCCTAAGAAATCACAATTGATGAATACGTTTTTATGTTATTATATAGCTCTCTATACTTCCATGAATTATATTCATTTGCGTACTTTTAATTGATAATAGTGCAAAATTCGAATTTCGTTCAGTATCAAACATTACTTTGTTTTGAGGAGGCTGAATTAGATGACTATTAAAATGGATTAAAGACGAAGAAAACATATTTTTTCAAGTTTTTCATTCAATAACACTCTCTTCTTCAAATAAATGCCAATAAAGCCTGGCCTTTTACTACAAGTTCTAAATTTTTTTCTGTTGTGTGCAACATGTTAATAGGACGGTACTCTTCGGCTTTATCCGTCCCATTAACTTTGGGGATAGGAATCACGAAAGATTCCGTCCAAACTTTAGGCACGTGCCCAGTTTGCAATGATTCATTTATCAGGCTCAGCAACTCGTGTCCAATAACAATCTTGAATCACTTTTGCGTGGACATTGTCGATACCAGCCGATTTATGCAAGGAAAAACAAATATCTTTCAACTCTGCAAATGTGATGAGTAGAAAACATTCTAATCTACAATTGTTATTCATCGGCTGTATTATTTCGTAAGGCGCACTGACCAATTCAATACTTTGATTAATCAGTTGAACACTGTTCACTAAATAACTGTTGAATTTTTCCGCTATTATTTGTTCTGAACCGTCGTAAGTTATGGACCACGATAAGCTACTCTTAGTGTTAAGCAAACTTTTCAAAATTTTCTATAGCTCCTTGCTGTTATTCTGGTGTTGATCGATTTTCCTCTGAATATATTCACATCTAGTCTTTTTCAAGGCTTGTGAATACATGTTCCGCAAAGCAGTGTACCTATTCCAGTCGTTTTCTAAATTGCTTCTCCGAAACTTTACGTACTATTTATCTCGTTTACGCTTGTCTCATGGTCCGTTATTTTAAATTTGGCTTCTACCAGAGCATGAACTGTATCAACATTGGAGAAAACATGATCAATCAAAGTTCTACTGTTTTTTGCTATTCTAGTGAATTCCGGAACAGTCTGTTTTAAATTGTAAAAATACGATAGATGCTTCAATTGGTTCGAATTCGTAATATTGAGCCAATCAATGTTAAAATCACCAGCAATTACATTCAATTTGCTACAATCAATGAAACTCTTCAAAAAAAAAACTTTTCTAAGATTTCTAAAAAATACTGGTCACTTGAACTGGGGGAATGATATAGAATTCCAAAATTTCCCATCTGCATACCCCTTTCAACTGAAATTGCCAAGAACCAATTATTTTCAACAGATTCGTTTAACCGAATTTTGAATTTAATCGATTCTTTTGCGTAAATAGCAACTCCTCCAGTGTGTCTGGAATATGAAAGGCAGAAAGCAACTTTGTAACCCGGGATGTTATATAGAATGAATGATGATGATGGCCCACCTCGTACCCCTACAAAGGTTTGAGCAGGACGATTTATCTTATAGATAATAATTAAGTTTAAAAATATCAAGAGACCAGTATTATAAAAAAAACCAAGCGAACTGGATCTGTTGCAGGCATAAATATCTATTAATAGAACAGTAAAAATAGGCACAAACTGCGAAAAAACAAACAATGTTCCTATCCATATTGACATTGACATAGTCATAGTCTCAACTTCAGGCCCAATGTTTTTTCTAAGGCATGTCAAGAAAATTTCCAACCCGGGAAGATCCTTGACTGATTGGGAATTGAACCCAATATCTAAAAGTTTCTACTTAGAACATAAAAGAGATCTGCTACAATCAGAAATAATCGATATAACCATCTGATGAAAGATAGTTTACGACAATTCCGAATGAGCTATCCCAATTCCAGTTTCCCCTCCAGACCCTATATAAAAATTTCATTATGTGTCAGTTTTCTGCCAGTGTTCATTATTAACATTCGTCCAGGCCCACCAAACGCGCGCGAGGCTCAAACTTTCGTAGACAACGCTAATTTTTTTTTTATAATAATCTACAATTTTAACAAATTTAACAATACAAATTTAACAACAAAAAAACATCATCATCATCAGTACGAACATGGCAGTTTGAGATACGAGATAGTAAATATTTTTTCTAATTTCAATTGATATTAAACATAAATAAATCATTTGACAAAAATTACGAAAACCTGTTTACAAAACAGATTTTACGTGGGAAATACACATTCTCTTAAACTCTGCCATTGTTGCCGCACGTTTTATTTCTCCGGGCATCGAATTGAAAAAATGTGTTCCTGTGTATAACAACGAGTTCTGCGACCTACTGAATATAAAGTTAGGTGTTCTTGCATCATCCGCGTTTCTAGTATTGTATCTATGAACATCACTTCCTCTTTCAATTCGATCACACAAGTATCGAGGCAGCATACCGTTTAAAATTTTGAAGACGAACACCATTGTCAAGTAACAAATTCTTTGCTTCACAGATAGCCACTGTAGCGCGTCCAACATCAAATTAGAGGAAGTGTATCTACTACATCTTAAAAAAAAACGCATAATCTTATTTTGTAAACGCTGCAATCTCGTTAATTGTGTATTGTTTGCAAGGAATAGGATCGACGAGCAAAAGTCTATGTGCGGTGAGATCAATGATTTATACAATTTAATTTTACTGTTCACCGTCAGTTCTTTTTTCAAACGACACAAAACGCCGTATTTCTTGGCAATCTTCTTGATGACATTATTAATGTGAGACTTGAAAGTTAAATTGTCATCAATGATAACTCCTAGGTATTTGATTTCATTCACGCGTTCTAATGTCTCACCATCTATTTCGAAATTTACGTCAATACTGGAGTTTGCTGAAGAAATCAGCATGTATTTTGTTTTGCCAACATTTAATTTCAATTGTTTAAATTTAAGCCACTGAGCCAGAGAATGCAAGTCTTCGTTTATGTGATCCTCGGTTTCTTTTATATCCTTAGCTGCGATGAACAGGACAGTATCATCCGCGAACAAATTAATATCACAATATCGTAAAACCCGTCGCAGATCATTTATATATAAAATAAACAAAATGGGCCCTAAGTCACTTCCCTGCGGCACCCCGAGTGAGTTGCCGATGGGATCGGAAATAGAATCATTAAAACGAGTCTTTTGAGTTCTGTCGCACAAATAGCTTTCGGACCATTTGTACGACATTCCTACAATTCCATTGCGCTCCAATGTTTGTAACAATAAGGGCCTAGAAATTGTTTCAAAAGCGCGTTTAAGATCCATAAATACCGCAAATATAGTCTCTTTCGCTTCGATATTCTCTTTCCATTTTGCTAACACCAGATTCAGAGCGGTTTCACAAGAGTGTCCCTCTCGATATCCCGACTGTTCCGGTATTAGCAAATTGTTGTTATCTACAAAATGCATCAGCTGGACTTTCACAACAAGTTCTAGTATTTTTTCTAATGTGTGCAACATGTTAATAGGGCGGTACTCTTCGGCTTTATCCGTCCCATTAACTTTGGGGATCGGAATCACAAGGGATCCCTTCCAAACCGTTGGCACGTGCCCAGTTCGTAAAGATTCATTAATTAGGTCCAGTAGATCGTGTCCAATGACATGAAAGCAATCTTGTATCACTTTTGCGTTGACATTATCGATACCAGCCGATTTTTGCAATGAAAAACAAATATCTCTTAACTCAGCAAAAGTGATGGGTGAAAAACAATCTAGCCTACAATTGATATTAATCGGCTGTATTATTTCGTCAGGTTCGCTGACCAAGTCAATACTTTGGTTGATCAGCAGAACACTATTGACGAAATAACTGTTGAATTTATCGGCAATAGTTTGGTCTGACTGTTCTTCTGACCCTTCGAAAACTATGGATCGCGGTGTACTATTTTTAGAATTTAATAACTTTTTCAATAATTTCCATAGTTCTTTGCTATTATTTTGATGTTCATCGATTTTCCTCTGTATATATTCACTTCTAGTCCTTTTCAAGACCTGTGAATATATATTCCGCGCGAAGGTGTACCTATTCCAATCATTTTCTAAATTAGTCTTTATAAACTTTTTGTACTTTTTATCTCTTTTGCGTTTGAGACGCAGCAGATCAAAAGAGTACCAGCTGTTCAAATTGTTTAATTCAATATATTTTTCAACCACTAATTAGTTGGAACACTCTCTCAGAATATCGGTCAGAACAGCTGCTTTATCATTCAGATGTCCCGTCATTGCTTCAAAATCCAGGCTTGTCGAAACAAGCTGAGACATGGCTTCTTTGGAATATCTATTCCAGTTTTTAATTTTTATTCTATTTCCATCTATTTCCATTTCCATTTTGTACTGATCATATGATTCTCCATCGATTATGTGAGTTTCAGAAAGAAAAACCATCTGAGGACGCATGTTTTCTACAAGATATCGCATTTCTGCGTAATTAGTAGAAAGCCAAGCTATATTCAGATAAATTATTGCTATTTTATTCACACATATATTTTTTTTGAATTGCTATTTGGTTTGAAAAATGACGCTTTTTTTCTTCTCCAGCAGTCTCCGATAGACAGGACACTGGGTGCTATAAGTTGGATGATTTTCATCCAAATTCAACTTCTGTTCATTATTAACTTTGATACAATTTATGCATTTCAATTTAGTTGATGAGCACTTAGATGTTTTATGTTTCTCATTACACCTTGAACATGTTTGTTCTTTCTTGCAATCTGTGCTCTTATGCCCAAATTCTCCACATTTAAAACAGCGCAAAACACTAAAGGCCTCAACCACGCTACATTTATCCCACCCGACACTTACTTTACTAGCAGTCATCAGGTTTCTGTAAGTATCATGGTCAACTTCAATTATCGTTTTGTATTTATTATACTTCAAGCGTGGATTTTCATATTCAACAACGACCTTGACATCCTTGATCGAAATGTTTTCATTTTGACTCTTTAAGTAGTCAATGAAAACATCAGAGGAATATCGATCACTCATCCCAATAATTTTTAATTTTGGTTTTATTGTCTTTGGAATAAAAGTACTAAACCCTTTTCCAAGATAGCTTTCAATTCCACTTTTCACTTGCTCAATATTATCCCCTGCTGCACACTCAACAATAATCGAGCCATCTTTACCGTTCCTGAAATTCTCTATTTAGTGTATTTTAGGATCTAATTTAGTCTTCAACATTTTTCTTGTATCATCATTTTTCTTGTCAGACTCTATTGGCTTTACCACAATGACTGGACGAGCCTTACGAGCCACGACATTAGCGAAACTTTCAATATTATTATTATTATTTCTAAACATTTTTTCTTTCAAATCATTATTTGTATTCGTTAACATAATTTTCTTGCTCGGAGTGTCCAAATTAGCACTAATTGAGCTCGGACTAACATGTCGCTTCCTGTTCATCACAGCTAAATTTCTGTCAACATTTATTTTTTCAGAGAATAAGCTTTTCATATTTTCCAACTTTTTGACAACACTGCTCTCGGAGCATGCCAACTTCTCTTTGAAAAGCTTGTCGAAAGATCTGATAAGCTTATCTCGCTCATTCTCAAACGCGATGTTTATTTGCTCGGTGAAGCTTTCTCGGACATCAGAGAGCGAAAGTGAGATCTTTTCCATCTCCCTTTGCAATCCACCAACGTCTAAAGCATCACCTCGCACGCCACATTTCTGGTCCGACAAACATTCATCACAAATAAACTGAATGTTCGGATTCTCTGTTATCAGTTTCGCTGTTGCTTTTGTAAGCGAAGTACAGCGCCGATGAAATCGAACACCGCATTTACCTACACAAACAACAGGATCATCACTGATCATTACTTTGCCGTCGCACGCCTTGCACTCGCTCATCAAATGAATTCTCATCAACAATATGAGTTTCAGAAAGAAAGACTAATCGTGGACGGAAATTCTCTACAAGTTGTCGCATTGCAACATAATTTGTAGAAAGCCCAGCAATATTGAAGTAAATTATTTCTAACCTCCTCTCACATGGTCTTTCCTCGGATTGCTATTTACTGGAAAAAACGTTGCTTTTCTTCTTTTCTAACAGTCTCCGATACACTGTACACTGTGTACTATAAGCAGGATGGGCAATGTCCAATTTTATTCTCTGTTCTTTATTACATTTTAAACAATTTGCGCACTTAAATTCAGTTGAAGAGCATTCAGATGTTTTATGATTTTCATTACATCTTGAGCATTTTTGCTCATTTTGGCAAACTTTGCTCTTATGCCCGAATTCTCCGCATTTGAAGCAACGTAGAACATTAAAGGCCTCAACTACCATACACTTATCCCATCCGATGCTTACTTTGGGAGTCTTCATCCATAAGTGTCATGGTCGACTTCAATAAAGGGTGTGTCACATCAAATTGCATCACGGAAAAAACGCTGTAGAAATTTAATTTTTAGGAATTATATCTTCAGCTTTCGCTTATAATCAGATAAGAGTGTATAGATCACGTTGGCCATGCTTCACTGTCAATTTTTCGTTGGAAAAATGTCGTCGAACGAAAAAGAGCGTCGTGAATTAATCCTGCGCACTCATTTAGAGAATCCGGAGTTGTCACATCGGGACATCGGTAAGATGCTGGGAATCGTCCAATCCACGGTCAGCAGAGTGCTAAAACGATACTTCGAGAACCTAACCATCGACCGGAAGGTGAAGAACGGCAAAAAAGGATGCTCCGTCAGTGAAAAAGATCACAAGCGCGTAGTTAAGCAGTTTAGACGTGATCCGAGAAGTTCGGTCCGGGATGTCGCCAATAAGCTGAATTTGTCAAGTTCATTCGTCCAGCGGACCAAGCAGCGGGAGGGCCTGCGTACATACAAGGTTCAGAAGGCTTCTAACCGCGACGAAAGGCAAAACATGGTGGGGAAGACGCGAGCCCGGAAGCTGTACACCGAAATGCTGACGAAGCCGCATTGCCTGGTAATGGACGACGTAACCTACGTCAAAGCGGACTTTCGTCAGCTGCCGGGCCTGTTGTTCTTCTCCGCAGAGGACAAATTCAGCGTTCCGGAGGAGATTCGCAAGCAGAAACTATCCAAGTTTGCCAAAAAGTACATGGTGTGGCAAGCGATCTGCTCTTGCGGAAAGCGGAGCGCCCCCTTCGTGATGACCGGCACGGTAAACGGGCAGGTTTACCTTAAGGAGTGTCTACAGAAGCGCTTACTACCACTATTGAAGCAGCACGAGGGCCCGACCATCTTCTGGCCGGATCTCGCTTCGTGCCACTATTCAAAGGACGTGTTGGAGTGGTACGAAGCCAACGGGGTCACCTTCGTGCCAAAGGAAATGAACCCGCCCAACGCGCCGGAGCTTCGCCCAATAGAGAAATATTGGGCGATTATGAAGCAGGCCCTCCGGAAGAACCCAAAAGTTGTCAAATCGGAGGCGGACTTCAAGAGAAAATGGATTTCTGTTCAAAAAAAACTACAACCTGAAGTTGTACAGAACCTTATGGACGGGATAAAGAGGAAGGTGCGAGCATACGGGCTTGGGCTCGAAGTATGAATAAAAAGAAAATGCCAAAAGTTGTTTAATAGTTTTCATTTTACTGTCTAAAATTTTCAAAAGGATCGGTCTACTGGGCGATTTTTTACAGCGTTTTTTCCGTGATGCAATTTGATGTGACACACTCTTTAATTACATTGTATTTGTTATATTTAAAATGTGGATTTTCATATTTTGCAATAATTATAACTTCTCGGAACGCGATATCTTCATTTTGGGTTTTCAAAAGGTCAATTAAAATATCTGAGGAATATTGATCACTCATTCCCAATATTTAAAATTTTTGTTCTACCGGTTTGGGAACAACAGCGTTAAACCTATCTCCCAGATTGCTTCCAATGCTATTCTTCACAGTTTCAATGTCATCCCCTGTGGCACACTCAACTATAATCGAGCCGTCTTTCCCGTTCCTAAAATTACTAGTTTTATGGATTCTTGGATTCATTTTATTTTTTTAAAATTTCATTGTCTCGTCATTATTTTGCGAAGGCTCAACTGGCTTGATCACTATTACAGGGCAAGCCTTATGTTTCTTTTCAAGTTTTGGTTTAATAGTTGTGCTTTTTACCACAACATTGTCATCATTTTCTGTATCGGTAATTTCTACTTGAATCGGTTCTTAGCGCTGATTCATTACAATTTTTTTTCTTCCTACTCGGGCAGTCAGGTTCAGAACTACCCGTCCTACTACTCAGAGCCCGTTTTCTGTTCATCCCAGCTAATTTTCTTCATTATGATTTTTGATGTAGGATTACGTCTTTCGGGAACATATTGGGGTACAAATTGAAAATCGAAAATCGAGCACATCGTGAAACTTGTCCAATTTCAAACGTTTACTGTTCAGTCATTTCATTATGGATTGATGAAATTTTTGCGTCAATTGATTTCGGCACTCCATAACATTTTTTTATGTTCAATAAAATAGTATATGTCATGAAACTAATCATCGAACAATTGAAAAATCTCAACCCCTATCCTAACGGAAATACCCACTTCTGAGTGGTCGGAATTGATGACACATGCGGTGGTTCCCTAACAGAGACATCAAAACCAAGCTGCCTGGGGGAAATCGACATTGCAAACACATGAAAGTAGGGGGAGTTATTGTTCCCACCGAAATGTATTCCCAAACAGAGACATCAAAACCAAGGTACTCGGGGGAAATCGGCATTGCAAATATATGCAAGTCGGGGGCATTTTTATATTGCTAGTAAGGTAAGTGATACGATTAATTCTACCAAATTAAATTTAAATTTGGAACTTTAATGTTGGTTGCTTCGTGAAATTTCATATCAATTACCGATCGTGTATTGTGAAGAATTTAGCATGAGTGTAAAATTGTATATGGTAGCAGTTGTTTTAAAAATGACTTGATATATGGAACGGTTTATTTTAATTTTCATAAATAAAAACCAAGGTGTGTTCCCGCTCGAGAACGTGTCGTTCGGTTTAAGCTGTCGGTTTGGTTTTGTTCATTTTCACTCAAGGAAAGTTCATACGGCGAGAAAAGTTGGAGAGATGAAGAAATATTCGAAAAAGTGATTTCCCATATGGTCTACATATAGTATTAGGTATTGTTAGTCCAATTGAAATTTGCATTGGGTTGAATAAACACTCAGGAACTAGAAATCATAAAAGAAAATTACCTTTTCCATTTCAAATGTGTTTTCTCTATATTAAAGTAACATGTTTTTACTGATGAGAAAAATTGATAATTTTGTTCGGTATTCATAATTCACTTATATAACATTGGTGATTTTTTTTCTTTCTTCATCCATACATAACACAGGAGGCATCTCGTCTAGGGTCACAGAGGGCGGTTTTCATCATATCTCATTTCACTTCGGCCTCTTCTATCTGATACCACCTTCTAAAGACTAATTACCATCCGTCTGTCATCATCACTCGGTTGTAAACAGTGTTGTGGAGTGTACAAACAATACCCCACAACCAAACAAAACGACCCTTTTAGGGGCCACCAAATCATTATCAAAGAGTTAAATTCTTCAAACATATCCAAAATCAACAGCTAGCCTAACGGAATCTTACGTCAACTATGCGGTCGTGTCTCAGACACAACCCTCCTGTGATTTTTTTCATTAAACAAACTTTTTAAATCCTTCAAATGTTGGGAAATACTGATTTCAATACTTCCAATCTTCTGCGCTAGAAGTTCATCGAAAGATCTGAAAAGTTTCTCCGTTTCCTGTTCCACTAACCGCTCATCGAACAGTCCAGAACATCGTCTCACGCACAATTATTGTTATTCAACAAACATTCGTTACATTTAAACTGAATATTTTCATTCTCCGTTATCAACTTAGCAGCCGCTTTGTAAGAGATGTGCAGCGTCGGTGATATCGAGCACCGCAAATCCTCACACTCATCTTGCATGCAATAACCCGTATAACTGGCAGCAACAGCCGAGACAAAAACACACATTAAACACAAAAGGACGTTCAAACAATAATGCCGCTACAGTCGCCACCAAATCGATAGCAGACCGTAGCGTTATTATTTATTCAATTGATGAGCACCAGAGTAAATTAAAGCATGCACTTATACTTATCTGGATAAATCATCAATTTAGCTGAACGTTGAACACAATTTATTTCGCGTTTGCACACAATTTCACAATGCAAAATATCAAACTGAACGGAGCACAATTTGCACACAAGCTACTTTGTTCGCCATTCAAAAGCTTAATGCGGGAAAACTATCTTAATTGGGTCACTTACCCTATATATTTATAATGAATGTGATATGGATCATTACCTTCTGAAGGTTTTCTATAAGAAAAACAATTATTTTGGATTTTTGTAATCGTTCTTCTTGAGCTATGAATTGTTTGACTAAATTTGAGTATCTAGAATAAATAAACGTGATTTTTTAGAAGAAAACATTTACTAACTAGCAATCAAAAGAAAAATGTTTACCCTAGGGACATCAAAAGTAACAAAACACAAAGACTCGGGAATTGGCACGTCACAAAAGTATCATATAACCGATGATTCTTATAGGAAATGTTCTCAGTTTTATGATAACATGGGTTATTCTTCCAAAAATGTGTTATTTTTTACCTGAAAATACTTAAAAACCTGTCAAAAGGTTGTCAAGTCACACCGACAAATATATGAACCTTTCTCGCCTAGCATCAACGTGACCTAAACTGCTGGACAGTAATAAATCGTCGGTCATCTGGACGAACCGCCGCCCGTGTAACCGAGCAGGGCATTCGCAGTGATGAGAAAGTGCAATCTTGATAATAGAACATCAGATTGTCATCTCGTTTTATTTTTACGCTTTTCGTCGCTCGCGCTGAGACGCTGCACTCTTCCAGAAGTCCATGGTCCAGTGGATGCTGCAGAAGGAAATGCATTCTCCACGATCAATCGGACCCAGGGGTGACAAATCCTCATGTCTCATCCCCGGTGCTCGATCTCTCACTTTCTCCGCCGTCATCCGTCCGTGGGTATGAGTGTGTCATGAAAAATGCTAAATCGTCAATCAATTTCAGCGTCGCCCGTTGAATTATATCCGTTGGTGGCTGATTCACATCTTTATCACGACCTCTGCGCGTCTTTCCGCTTGTTTCCTGGACAGAGAACGGGGTGCAGGAAGGGGGAGGAAGGAAGGAAGGCGAATGAGACGCCTGGTAGAAGGATTGATTGAACGGAGCTGCAGTGGGGACACTCTTTCTTCTGCCGTTTGTTGATGATGACGGGAAAGGTTGACAGTTAGTCGTCTTCCTGCGTTGAATCATTTGGGTGGTATCGGACCGTGGGACGAGGGGAAACGACAGCGTTGATGATGTTTGCTTAGTTGGACAAGTATAATTTATGATGGCTTGGTGAAGTTATTACACCGGACTCTGAATGATGGTCAAATAGGGAATCCGGGGACATTTGGAAGGTGCGGGAAAACTATCATCGTAATTGAGCACGATTAATCACTGATGGGATAATTTATAATCGAATTGATTCGTTAAGTGAGATAAGAAAATTTAACGACGCGAATTGCACGACAAAAGGTGAAGCTTCACTTGACACTTATTATACTCGTCGACTTTGTCAAATTATGGCACTTTGTATTATAGATTTGTGCATTTGGATATCGGATTTCATTCCCACATCAAGTTTATTGCCATTACCGTTGCAACTCGCATTCGTTGCTGCAAACAAGAGTTACGATTTGAAAATCATCACCATTAATGTCCGGTTGGAAATTATTCACCCCCACTTGGCAATTCCGAGCGCCGATCTGCTCATCGTTGGACTTCGATGACGACGCTTGGCTCCGGCTGAGCCTGAGTTGATGATGATGCCCCAAGTCAGCTCGAGGGGATTCCGATTATGATTGACAGCGAAAGGCTCGCTCTCAATCACCATTTGAAGCACCGGCACGCAAGAACGGATGAGCACGACGAGATTGACACCGTTGGCGACTCTCCTCGGCGGCGGAGAATCGGGACATTACACGCGCGCCCGCGCGTCTGTTCATAATCTGTGCTGGGCAAATCCAAATAACCACCATGAAGCTATATCTCATCACATGATGATGATCATCTCAATCACTTCCCTCTACCACCTTTTGCCCTTCTGAGTGATGTGACCTGTAGCGGATGGACATCTTATGGGATAGAAAGTGGTGAATTATCTGCCTGGTGTATGTTCCCGTTGTTCCGTCGAGAGTGTGCTGAATAATTGACAAGATAACTCTCCGTCGTATTAGTATCAATCAAAACAACGGACACTGTGCACTTTATTTTATAGATTTGAACAGAATATCGTTCTCTCGTTATGATTTGCGGTGTTTTCTGAAGTTGGAGAGAAATCTTTATTATTATTTCTATAGTGAGATGATTGATTCTGATATACATAATGTTTTAAGATGCTTATCGGTAAAGCAATCCATTAGTTTCCGTAAATGTCAAGACTTCTACCGGACTATGAAATTAGTGCCGACGAAAACATACATTATATAAATTTAAGAGCTAAGTAACTTATTTGGTAGCCCTATCAAGGGTGAATGACGTCGAGACTCCTAGCTGTTTGGTCAAAAAATAAAACTGTAAATTTTCACAAGCTTTTTTGCTGTGCAAAATAATTCGCTACTATGAGGTCGATGCATAAAACACTTCCAACCAAGCCTTATCGTTTTCGAAATTAGGAATTGAAAATGAATTTTCAGTTATCTCTTTCTCTACAACCGGAGTTTTTTTTTTTTGACGTAGGACTACGTCTAACCGGAAGATATAGGGGGGTGAAATGGAAATCTAGGCACTGAACAAGTAGGAAAAAATGCAAGATTTGGAACGCTTATAACTCGAGCATTTCTCAATAGATCGCAAAGGTTTTTGCATCAATTGATAGGAAATATATCTACGCATCTATCATAACGAATAACATTTCATTTTTCTTGAGATAAATAATTGAATAATTGTGAAATATCAAGCATTGTCAAAATGCACTATGTGCCCATTTTTGATTGGTCCATTTTGTGCTCCTCAAATCGTACCGACCAAAATGGGCAACCAGAGCAGCAGCGAAATAGAATGAAGCATTGGAAAGGAAAAAGAAAAAAATGAACGAAACATTGGTCGCAGTCTCACACATGCGTAATTCTCGAGCCAGCCAGTCAGCTTAAAAATCCCCGCTCCGCTGCCGTAACGATCATTCTCATTCAAACCGTACACCACATCGGTTCGCATCACAACACATCAACAAACCAACCCAAGCAGCCATGTGTGGACATGGTAAAGGAGGAAAAGTGAAGGGAAAGGCAAAATCCCGCTCGAACCGTGTTGATCTGGAGTTCCCCGCAAGGGTAGCTAGGCCGAGCGCGTTAGTACCAGTGCACCAGTCCACCTAGCCGGCGTTATATAATTTCGGCCGCCGAAGCGATCGAGTTAGCTGGCAAAGCTGCTCGCGACGATAAGAAAACCCGCATTCGAAACAGAACACATTCGGTTCGGTGGACATCAAGACAACAGGCAGTTGCAGCGAGTGGCGAGTGGCAAACGCAATCGCAAAACGGCATCAGGTAGCAGAAGAAAAAAGTTTGTTCTTTATACAAACTGCTTTGGTGGCAAATCCAGAACAAGGCGGCATCGAGGGCGTTCGAAATGGTTTTTTTCAAAACCACGAGTACTAAGTTTTCTAAGTTGGAACCATTCCATAAAACAAGGCGCTTTACAGGGCCATTAAACCTTCCAAAAAAGAGTTTAGGAAATACAGTTCAATGCTTTCTAAAACAATATCCAAAATAAAATAAAACACAAATTGATTTTTTCATAATTTGTTTGCCAGGATATGATGAGTATGTGAATTTGGCAGTTGTTCTTAGCTTATTGATTTTCACCAATTCTTAAATTGCTTCTAGATTGAAAGTCAGTAATTTACACTTATCTCGACATTTAGCTAATTGGACGGACCTGTAATGCGACATGTTTAGTTGGACATTTTGAAACATAGAGTTCGGGGTCTAAATTATGACCCCACATTGAAAGTCGACACTGTACCAATGTCATCGCAAATGTTCAATTACAGGTTAAAATTACCTCCAATCCGATATTGAGTGGTGGTAATGCGACGTGCCATTGAATGTAATTTACTGTAAAATATGTCACAAGCTGGATGGGAAGAAATTTTCCAACTGTGAAAGCTGTGGCGAGTGGCAAACGCAATAGCTAAACAGGAAGGTTTAACCGAACAAGATGGGAATATCGAGTGATAACAAAAACACAACACCAAAGGTTCTTTTCAGAACCATCAACATATTCATAAAGAGTAAACAGTAAACTAATCCATTTTTCAGGTAGATTCACGTAGGAGAAGAAAATAAAACAATATATTTAAAATATATATTTAACAAAAGCTGTCCCCACCCTCCTTTCCATCCTTTGCGGGTAATTCGTTCCCTTGCTATAAATAGTAGAATAAGTTGAAATTTAAAAACACTATAGATATACGAATAGATTTATAAATTGAGTGTTCATCAACATTGTTACAATTTCCTTATATCCCATCCTTCTCCTAAAAATATGTCACCCTCCTAAACTCGAGTACACCGCGAGTAATCGGTTTTCCACCTTACTAACCATAGATGTAAGAAAATTGTTTATATATATAGTTTTAAAATTATATTTAAGAATTCGGCTCCTTTAAACTTAAGTAACTGAGCCAGTAAAAATAAACGAATTAAAAAAAAAAAAAGCTGTCCCCTTTGTATAGTCCTACGTCACTCCGGTTATATCCCGGACATTACCCACCCGTCTTTTTTTGAATGATTCATTTTAGTATATCGCGATGAAGTGAAATCGCGTGTCAACGAATACTGGAATATCTATTTTGCTATTTCGTTCAATCCTGCTGTCGTTTAGTTCCAATTTTGAAGGTAGAATTTTTTATTAACGATTGAACCGAATTGTTTTGTTTCTTATGCAAAAGAACACTCACAACTATTCATTTGAAAGATTAAATTTTCGCGGACTGTCCTCCAAAAAAGTGGTATTAAAAGATGCACGGGTTAGCATGTCAGTCACGCTTAGCTCTACCTGGTAAATGATTATTCACACCGGTCTGCTGTATAACCTTTCACTTCACTACTTTCATTAGATTCAGTAAGTATGTTTCGAAGGTGACAAAGAAACTTTCAATTTACTGACGATTTAATGACGATTAAAAATCTCGTTTCGGTGTGAAAAATGAAGGGATTTATATTATCGTTATTGAGTGTGAGAAGAAGGCAGCAATATATTGTGCAAGCGTAAATAAGGTGAGGCTTGAAATGCAGTAGATGTAATCCACCAATCAACATGAAACCCTTTTTATCGCATTTTTTTTTTCATTTAGTTGAAATTTTGCCAACTTGCTCGGCACTAGAAACAATGCCATTTTACGGTATTAGTTTTTGAAATACGATCCCGATCAATATTGGATAGGGCTCATGCAAAAATGGTATCATTCCAGGGAATAAACTATAACGCCAAAACGGGCTATTTGATCGAAATGGTGTCTCAGGAAAAGTTATAGATCATACTTATGCGGTTCTGGAAAAATGTACAAACTAAAAAAACTGTTTTGTCAAAATAAAATTGAAATAATGTTTAAAAATGGAATATCTCAACTATTTTTAGAAATATATTTTTTTTCATAATAAAGCCCAAATTACAATAAATGGAGTAATGAAACAATGTTAGTATGATGGAAGCGGGCGGACAGAATTAATTGTACACTGATAATGAGATCCCAGCGAAAAATATTATTTCTTTCAAGGGATTCAATTTCAATTAAATCAACACAAAATTTAGTAAACATACTGACAAAACATCTATATATATAAATGGTATATATATCCGTCTGTCTATCTGATTCTTATGGACTCGGAAACTACTGAACCGATCGACATGAAAATTGGTGTGTAGGGGTTTTTGGGGCCGGGGAAGGCTTTCATGATAGTTTAAGACCCCTCTGGTGGTCCCCATGACCTAGTGGTAAGCGTTGTGCTTGCCAAGATGGGGACTTCGGGTTCGATTCCCGTTCGGGTCAGGAATTCTATCGTCATAGATCGTTTTTCTAACTGGCACAGGTAAAGGGGAGCTGTCTAGGGTGTGGTGGGATGATGAGCATTGGGCGTTGCCAGTCCCCGAGAAAAGCCACAAAAACCCAGAAACAGCTCCTCTAAGCGAATTGACGCCGCTATAAGCGTCTTCGCCCAGTCCTGGTGGTACTCGGGACGTAAAGCAGCAGTATCACGACGGTCCTCCTGCGAGATAGTGAGGTTAGTCGCAGGCCTTGCAAGCCGCACCACTGAAACACCAAGCAACGAACGATACACAAGAAGCTTGTGAATCAGGCCATGTTGTAAAGACGTTAAGTCAAAATAAATAAATAAATAAATAAAATAAATTGAGACCCCTCCCCCCACTCTAAGGGGGGCTGCCATATAAATGAAACACAAATTTCCCTAGAGGCGAATGAACTGGAAAGTTTAAACCCTCTTAAAGCCAAAAGAAAAAGGAAAAAGACAAATTTCTACATTACTCGAGAATTATTCAAGCAATTGAAACGAAATTTGGCATGTGGAGGTCTTAGGGTGCAAGAAATGTTTCTATGGTGGCTCGACACTCCACTCTTCTCTCTAAAGTGTGGTGGAGGGGGCGCCGCCATACAAATGAAACACAAATTTCTACATTACTCGAGAAATAATCAAACAAACGAAAACAAATGTGGCATGTGAAGATTTTAGGGTACAATAATTTTTTTTGCGGTGGTTAGACACTCATCCCTCCACTCTAAGGGGGAGCTTCCATATAAATGAAACACAAATTTCTGCATAACTCGAGAACTAATCAAATAAATGAAACGAAATTTGGCATGTGGAGGTTTTAGGGTGCAATAAATGATTCTATGGTGGTTAGATACTCCTCCCCCCTCTTTAGGGTGGGCTGTGGGCAGTTTTACTTCACTGCACCTATAATAGGCAATTAAATTTCACCTTAATGTTGAAATATTACATTTTTCCTGGAAATAAGTCATATTTGAAATATTAAAAAAAAAGTTTTTTCAAACTGTATATAATCGAGTCAGTATCCTGTCCATCCTGTATAATTAACAAAACAAAATTAAACTGATAAATGAATGAATTTACGCTTATATCGAATAGTTCGTGGATGAAAAGTTGAACACCAATGTCAAAATCACTGAATTTTACGACAGAAGACCAGATTCGGATAATTTGTTGCCCGAACTAGCACGTATAGTAGGCCGGCCTACAAGATCTTGCTTCAATCTGCTGCTCCCACATTTTCCCAATTCAATTTTTCATTATACTCTAACAGAAATCACTAAATTCACCTTTTTTTACAATCGATCATTCCTTAATCGATTCAGTGCTATTCTGCAGTGCAGTGCTATTTAACACTAGAACTACCGACACTTGTTATATACCTATTTCTACCAAACCGGTCATTTTGACCGGTGTGATGTTTAGTTGTCAAAATATAAAAGTTTGAAAAATTTTTCACAGAGAATAAACTATATTTCATTCTAATATTGCAAGTACATGATAACTACATCTATTTGCATAAAATGTAGTATTTTATTTGTCAGTTAGGGAAACATAGTGCAAAGTGCAAAAGGAATATTGAAATGATGTAACTTCTTGAAAAATCAATGTTTGAAGATGGGATGCATATTATTTTGAAGCTTAAACTTTCTTGTTTTGGAATATGTTATGAACACATTTTTATCTGGGTGTATGTAGATGTAGTGGACAACAATGTCAGGAAGTAATAACAAATCGTTTTCTTTCTGTTTTTTTCAAACTTTTTGTAGACTAACAAAATTTTTTGCTAACCAACTCAATAACAAATCCAATTAACCTTATTAAACAGCTTTCATTTGATTCTCCTATAACGTTCATGTAGGATCTTTACGTACAAAGATATTTTTGTTTGAATGACCCCATAGTTTTTGATGATGAATAATTGAATAAATAATTATCGCACAGCAAACGGACAGGTAGATTTTAAAACTCCAATAAATTTTGTATAAAGTTGATTTGTTGCTTTGACGGACAAAATAATTTAAATTTTTTGCACCAATTTTATAAAAGTGTCAAAATTACGTTTTTATAGTGTTTTAATAAATTTTCTGTAAGTTTGCAAATATTGCAGTAAATTTTAATGTTAGGTAAATTTTTAGCATAGTGTATCCCCTAAACTCCTGGGAACATTTCATATTGATACGTTCAGCCGTTTTTTCTAGCCATTTACACATTTACACACACTCCACCTCTCCAATTATTGCTTTGAAAATGCTGTTTATTTATATCCTTCCTGGAGTGCATTAAGATTTTTGTGCAGATAGCTCCATCAGCAGAAATTTCTGCTTGTTGATGATCATTCTCATCCGAAGATGACGACAGTATCAACATTCTTCTTGGTTTAAGTAAATTGTTTCTCTTTACTATTGGTTTCTGATGAAACAAACATTTTTTCTTATGATTGATCATCTATATTTCAAAAACTGGTCAAATTTAAGAATTTATTTTCATAAACACCTTGATCGATAGCGGAAAAGTCTTCTCTCGAATCTGTTATGTCCACTAAAACTATAGATATGTTCGGGTGTCTCGGAATTTTAGGGTTAAGTTTAATAAACCCAATTGTCCACAATATTGTGAGTATTTAACTGCACTGAATTTAACATAACCTATTTCTACCATATACAGCAACTGCCAATGAAAAAATAAAATTGCATCACAATATGTTGTGGTACGAGCGATCATTATCGTCTCGACATTGTTTATCTAGGATTTAGCGTCCCATGGCATCACTAAGCAACACAAATAAGCAGGTAGAGTAGGTTCAAAATAGAATAAGTAGATGTTAAGAACATAAGAACATGTATGAACAAAGGAGGAATCAAAATAAGTATCATAAGTTAGTTGGTAACGATAAACCAAAGAGTGAAGATGTGCATCCGAAAGGCCCCTGCCAAATATATTACAAAATTTTAAAAATTTCCCAAATTGTGTGGTTTAGAAGCAGTAATTGTTCCGAAAATTTTGATTGGCTGGCACCGTAATTTGGTATTAGGTATTAGAACATTGAAAATTACGACCGGTCATTTTGACCGGTCGGTATAAATAGGTATACCACATATGTATATCAGAAAAATTGGGAGTGAGAGACCAAAATAATTTATAATATTGATCAACACATGAATTTAGAAAAAGTCATGACATTATTAAAAAATATAAAAAAAAAATACAATACAAAATCTTGCGAACAATTTATATAACCGGTCATTTTAACCGGTTGGTAGTTCTAGTGTTAATAACTGTGCTGAACAATCATTGTTTCTCGTTTATTTCTCTGATTACTATCTAGCATACCGACAATCAATTCTAGCTCTGCAAGAAGCATTACCGAATCGCAGTGGGCGACGAACGTGTTAACACTCCTATACTCGCGCATTGGTCTGTCAGACCGAGAAATCAATAATTCGTTCATTTCTCAGAAAATATCAACACTACGGCTTTGCGATTCTCCCTAGCTTCGTTTTTCGTCGTTCGTCATCGTTTAGCGTATCGCATGTGTTGGTACAAAGGGAACGTGTGTCACTTTTTTAACACTTTCGGTCTGACACACCGACGCGAGTATAGGAGTAACTTTTTTGGACAGGTGCCTTTTTTCATATTCTAGAATATTGTTGAATGAAATATATAAATTAAAGTTAGTGGCGTGGAATATTTATTGAATATAATGCATAAGATCATTACCGGACTATTCTTGTTTGATTTCAGTCCTTTTGTAACTGGTTTGAACGGATCCATATATTAACTATTCGTCGATATATTCGTCGTTAGATTCATACGTTCAATAGCAAAATATTAATGTTTGACTTTCGTATCGTTATTCGCTAAATATAATAGTCATACATATACACACTTGTGGAAGAATTGTAAACAGTAAACTATAAACTAATCGGTGGCTTATGGTAATTTTTAACAGTTACAGTTTCGGGGATATTTTTTGACGTAGGACTACGTCTAACCGGAAGATATAGGGGGTGAAATGGAAATCTAGGCACTGAACAAGTAGGAAAAAATGCAAGATTTGGAACGCTTATAACTCGAGCATTTCTCAATAGATCGCAAAGGTTTTTGCATCAATTGATAGGAAATATATCTACGCATCTATCATAACGAATAACATTTCATTTTTCTTGAGATAAATAATTGAATAATTGTGAAATATCAAGCATTGTCCAAATGCACTATGCGCCCATTTTTGATTGGTCCATTTTGTGCTCCTCAAATCGTACCGACCAAAACGGGCAACCAGAGCAGCAGCGAAATAGAATGAAGCACGATTGGAAAGGAAAAATAAAAAATATGAACGAAACATTGGTCGCAGTCTCACACATGCGTAATTCTCGAGCCAGCCAGTCAGCTTAAAAATCCCCGCTCCGCAGCCGTAACGATAGAGACGAATGAACTCTCAGAGTTTAAAGTCTCTTTAATTCAAGACCAGCAAGCCGTAACGATCATTCTTTGTGTGGACACCGACTGGACAACATCGTTGCTGGACGAGCTGTACGGTGAGGGATCGAGTGCCTTTCTCAAGGCAAGAGGGCGGAGGTGGTAGCGCTGGAGTAGAGTAGTAGAGTTTTCAAAGGGCCTTTCTCAAGACTAGAGACGAATGAACTGCAAAAGTTTAAAGTCTCTATAATACAAGACCTTCCTTCCTTCCTTCCGTAACGATCATTCTCATTCAAACCGTACACCACATCAGTTCGCATCACAACACATCAACAAACCAACCCAAGCAGCCATGTCTGGACATGGCAAAGGAGGAAAAGTGAAGGGAAAGGCAAAATCCCGCTCGAACCGTGTTGGTCTGGATTTTCCCGTAGCTAGGCCGAGCGCGTTAGTACCAGTGCACCAGTCCACCTAGCCGGCGTTATATAGTTTCGGCCGCCGAAGTGATCGAGTTGGCTGGTAAAGCTGATCGCGACGATAATAAAACTCGCATTCAGAACAAAACACATCAAGACAACAACAGGCAGTTGCAGCGAGTGGCGAGTGGCAAACGCAATCGCAAAACGGCATCAGGTAGCAGAAGAAAAAAGTTTGTTCTTTATATAAACTGCTTTGGTGGCAAATCCAGAACAAGGCGGAATCGAGGGCGTTCGAAAATGGTTTTTTTCAAAACCACGAGTACTAAGTTTTCTAAATTGGAACCATTCCATAAAACAAGGCGCTTTTCAGGGCCATTAAACCTTCTAAAAAAGAGTTTAGGAAATACAGTTCAATGCTTTCTAAAACAAATGGTCGTGATGGACGTACATGGGGATCAAAGACAATGTAAAGATGTATTCCATGTACGGGGCTAGGTGGTGAGCCTTCATAAAAAAACTAGAAGTGGGTTATATCTTTGATATGACCGCAAGGTGGACGTAGGACTAACGTTGACTTAGCAATCAATAAGTAACAAGCATATAAATCTTAGACGTTTCATCTTTCGAATAAAGTGATTATTATACCACTTCGTTTAGCTGGAAAAGAATTATTAACATTCAAAGGGGGAATCGATTCCTCCTCGGAAATACCCAGCGCAAGGAATGGATTCTTCCTCGGAATTACACAGCGAAAATAAGACCCTCTTCGCAACAATTCCAACTTCTCAATAACGACGATCGATTGCAGCATTCGTAAACAAATAATTTTATAACGCTGCTTTTATAAATGTGACTGCTTCGATATGTAATATAAAACCACTTTGATCAGATCCACTACACCGTATCATACCATATCAAATCCATAGTCAATCCAAGTACAATAGTACTCGCTGCTTGCATCTAATTTTCTATGCCAATTTCCCCTGGCTCCATGGTTTAGAAATTGCAGATTTGCAGAAACGCATGCGAGTACAAAAGTACCCACAGTACCCTTCATGATTTTGTAGTCTGTGTTAGGGGAACATTCCAATTTCCAGATACGCAAGCGAGTACAAAAGTATACACTGCTTACATCTATTTTGCAATGCCGATTTCCCCTGGCTCCATGGTTTTGAAGTCTGTGTTATGGAAACATCCATCCATTCCAGCGATCGTATCTCAATCGTTGCGCAATTATAACTGAGTGGATTTTCGAGCGGCACTCGCTTATATACCGATTGGTGTGATTTCAATAGTCTGTTTTGAAAGCAATTTTAGGTCTATTGAAACGAAATTTTGGATCAAAAAGCAACAAGCATATAACGCGTAGACATTTTATCTTTCGAATGAAGTGTTTATCAAACAATTTCGTTCAGCTGTTTACGAGCTATGAACGCTCAAAATCTCGTTCTCCGGCGTAACGCTTTCGTTTTCGAAAGATTGAACTTACACCCCAGTATAGAAATGAAAGACGTAGTCCTACGTCAAAACGCAAAAACAAAACGCCAAAGGTTCTTTTCAGAACCACCAACATGTTCATAAAGAGTAAACAGTAAACTAATCCGTTTTTCAGGTAGATAGGTAGGTATTCACGTATCAGAAGAAAATAAAACAATATATTTAAAACATATATTTAACAAAAACTGTCCCCTTTGTATAGTCCTACGTCACTCCGGTTATGTCCCCGACATTACCCACCCGTCTTTTTTATAATGGAGAATATCGACAAGGAAACAAGAAAAAGAAAAGGAAGTTCCTAGAAATCTTTTTATACCATCCTTTTATGCCCCATCTAACAAAAGGCATTAATTCTTAGTTTACCAAGAAAACACACAAAGAGTATTAGAAATATGCAAACTTTATATTCCAGAATCTTTATCATCTGGTAATTATCTAGAAGGTCGTTATAAATCCTTCTCTTCGGTAAAAGACCCGAAAAACACGCAACAACTGCATGAAATATAAAAAATATGTTTGTTTCGAGTTATGCTATGTTCTGATTCTTACTCCAATGAAGTCACAATCGATTAATATGTTTTTATGTTATTTTATAGCTCTTTATACTTCCATGAATTATATTCAGTTGCCTACTTTTAATTAATAACAGTGAAAAATTCGAATTTCGTTATTTGTGTTGGAGTATCAAAAATTACTCTATTTTGAGGAGGCCGAATTAGATGGCTATTAAAACATAATAAAGACGAAGAAAACATATTGTTTGGAGTCTTTTTCATTCAATCATCCCCCTGTTCTCAAAATAAATGCCAATAAAGCTTGAAAAATACACAATGGAAACATTACAGAGAAGTTAAATTTTCGGTCTGTGACACCGTGCGCGAGTATACGTGTTATGATTTTGCACGCGAGTACAGGAGGGTTAATAAAGAGCTGTTGCGAGAAGGCGTAAAGTTTTTCTTCTAAGCTGTATATCTGGGTCAAATACTGGAAACATCGCTAAAGACTATGCTGACGCAGTTCTAAAAAAAAAAATAATGAAGATGGAAAAAAGTTGTACGAAAAAATGATAGCAGTAATGTCATTGAAATAATTTGTACGCTTTTTTCTGTTTTTTTTTCGTTTAGAGACTAGGCTAAAGTGCTAAATGAATTTTCAACAATCTAGACACTTCTATATCAATGGAATTTTCCAAATTCACGAAATTCTAATGACAGAATCAATGCAAAAAGTCTAGGAGTAGCAACTTTAAAAAAAATAGTGGCTACACGGTTAAAAGTGGACGATTGTAACAAATAACCCACATTGGGTTCAAATTCAAAGGAAGTTACGCTAGCACTAAAATCCGCAAACCATGCAGCATGATTGTCACACCCCTTCAAAAAATGCCACCTCACCTCATCCGTTCACCGCGCGAAGCGAGTCCTCATTCGTGCGCCCCAGAACGGAAAACGCGTATCGTTGATTGAATTGTGATTCAGCTGTCACTCGCAGTTCGACCATCCATCAGTAATTCCGGAGATGTGCGCTATTTGGGGAACAGACGGATAGACACTGACACATTCAGACAGACAGTCAGACAGCCCAGACTCTTTCAACTTCAACCCTATTTAATTTATATCAACATCAAACTCACCGCCGCCAGTAGCATTAAGTGTATTATGTGATGTGACAACGGCAGACGAAACCCAAAGCCATCAAGCAGAGGAGCGTGAGCAGCAAGGACATCTTCGGTTTCGTCCCGAGCCGAGAGAGTGATAGATATATTAATCCGCTGCTGCCCGGACTCAGTTTTGCTTGAAGGTCGTCTCCGTCGTCGAAACTATACGAGCGTGCAAGTGTGCCTTTGTTGGGGTGTTTGTTGTGCTGTGTTTATTTGCTTCGATCCTTGTGAACTGCTGATGACATTGAAATTATCTGACAAAATATGTGTTTGTGTCCTAACTGGGTGATATTTAACCAGTTGTCATTCTCACTCGCCGTATGGAATGCAACGTTTGATATGACTTTCCGAAAACATTTTTTTTTCAAGTGGCGCTTATAACTGTAAACTGATTTATCAGAGATTAGTCCAAATTTCGTTTTACATTCAAGAATTCAGAACACTTCTTCCGATATACAATCGAACAACAGGGATATGTGTTATAAACATGCTCGAACATCTTGAGCGCGACTCCATTATTTGTCCATTCTGCCCTGTTTCCACCTCCGCTCACAGGAAAAGCCTATCGATAATCGATTTGCCGAAAAACACAACTGACAGCACATATCACATTTTCATGATAACCGTCAACGTCGCCAGCGCTGTCGTGTGTCATCGTCCACACACACACACACACAAGGGAGCGGCGGAAGAGAGGTGTGACTCCCACGAGTTGCCCCTCACCTTTCCCCTCAGGTAGGTGGGTTGTGGAAGCGTCAATCGACCGTGTACACCTGTGATACCATTTATTAACTGTTCTGCAAGAATAAAAAAAAAGACGAATCGCCCCCGGTGATAGATGGATGGGGTGTACATCGCGACACTCGTTGCTCGATGCCCGTCGTTCACCAGTATGCACTTTAAAACCGAGAATGATTATTTGATTGGCACATTGATATTTTTAATTATGTTTACGTCAGTTGTGCTGTGCAGTCAATTTTTCTTTTTGGTTATTGCGCCTCCCGCGTTCAGAAGTATTATTGAAAATTCGAAAAAGTCTCAGTTTTATTGTCCTTGACCCGTTTCGATAATCAAAATGAGGGAATCAAAATAAAGCGGGGAAACACTCTTCTTCTTCTTCTTCTTCTTTAATGGCACTAACGTTCCTAGAGGAACTTCGCCGTCTCAACGTAGTATTACTTGCGTCATTTTTATTAGTACTTAGTTGAGATTTCTATGCCAAATGACACGCCTTGCAATGCATTCTGAGTGGCAAGCTCTAGATACGCGTGATCACAGTGCAAGTCGGAGGAAATTTCTTTGACGAAAAATTCCCCCAACCAGAACGGGAATCGAACCCGAACACCCGGCATGTTAGTTATGACGCTAACCACTCGGCCACGGGAGCACATCTGGATTTAGTAAAATAATATCTGAACACAAATTACTTATTTAAGGGAAAAACAGTGAACATTTCGTGCGGAGAATCATTGTGGAATTTTATCTAATTAAAAACATTTTACAACGATTATTATTCCAATGATTACTATTCAACTGATAATCGATGAGAATGAATAATCTGTCAGAAATTCAGAGTGAAAACCGTAATGCAGATTGTAGTTTTTAAAAGGGCTTGAATGAACTCAAGCAACTAAGGCTTAAACTCAATTCTGCAAGATAGATGCTGAACATCTAAAAGTTTATTCAGTTCTTTTTTGAGGTTTCTATGCTAACAAGTTATATTTATTATCAGAAATATGAAGGAGATTATTATGTACTTCACAGTTTTGTGTTGCATGTCTGCACGGAATTATTTTTTGGTTACAACAACAACCTGAGTTTACTGTGGAACTCAAAAACGGATACTAATCTTATTGGGCGATATCTTAACACTAACTCGATTCAGGGCTCAACTATAATCAAAAAATGTTTACATTTTATTAGAAAAAAAAAGTTCCAAAGTGGCGTCTCTTAGCGAACGACAGAACCTTTTGTTCAATCGATTGGGTAACATTTACCCGGATACCATTCACCAGAAACACGTTTACCCTTATCACATTTGTCCGAATGTAACGCTTTTGTATAATGTTTACCAGAATGGACAAGGAAAAATGCTGGAAAAAAGATTAAAAGTTTCGTCAAATCTCCCGATAATGAACAAGATCAATTTAATACAACATCTAAACTACAATAGACAAAAAAAAAATAAAGGCACAGAGTTAGGAGCCGACATTTTTGGGGGATTTTCGAAATGATGTACCTTCGTGAAAAATAAACGCATGGAGATGGGTCGTGCATCATTTTAGTGCTTCAACTTTTAAGTTTTGGAATATTTTGTGAACGTATTCTTATTTTGGTGTGTGTGTGTGTGTGTGTGTAGATGTAGTGAACAAATATATCAGGGAGAAATAAAAAAATATCGATTTCTTTCTGTTTTTTATGAAGATTTTGTGGACAATTTTTTGCCTACTAAGTCTATAGCAAATTCATTTAAACTTATCAAACATCTTTCATTTGATTCCAATAACGATCATGTAGCGCCTTTCAATACAGAAGTATTTTTGTTTGAATGAAAAATTTCCCTTCGCCTTCAATGATTTTACAATAGGAATACGAAACAATTGAATAATGTGTATCATAAAAATTAATGTCAAGCAATATCAAGTCCTGCATGAAAATCATATGCACAATTTATCATTGCAACATAAAGATGTATATGTAAACATGTAATGTAATGTAAACAAAATTTAGAAACAAAGAGATTTTAAGCCAAAAATTCAATAATTAATTATTGCACCGAAAGTCGAAAGGCAGTTTTGAGAACTCAAACAAATACAAGACCAATTTGCTACTTTGACAAAAAATAATTTATTGATTCTCTTTGAAATGATTGCAAAGCAGGGTTTTTGAAATGTTTTACTAAATCTTGATTCTGCAGATACTTACTATAATGTTCGCAGACAAATTTTTAGTCTAGTGTATACCCAAAACTTCTGTGAACGTTTCATATTAATCCGTTTAGTCGATTTTTTTTTCTAGTGGATCAATCAAAGTTTGCAGTTAATAAGAGGACCACTTTATCGTAAATTTTACCAGAAGTACAAAATGTTAAGCGTGACCTCGGAATGAACGATTCATAACATTCGTTTTAATGCATTTTTGGTATGTGGATTACGAGGAATAACGATACTCACACATATACATACGCAATACTAGATATACACACACTCCTTACTGCCTTCGATTCGCGGTGCGATCATCCTTCAACCGACGGGGATTAGGGATGATGATCATGTTGTTAGAGTATTCCCTTCTACACCATTGCATATGGTACACATTTATACAGTAGCCATTTAGGCGTAAGAATTTTTTCTTCTGTTCCTTCCATTATCCAGTTAGACCGGACAGCGGAGACAGTTGATTGATCATTGTTGAGTTATTTTATAGATCAGCAGCCCGATGTGTCTTGCAGAGCAGAGCAGTTATATGGATGAATCGATCTTATTTCGACCGTGGATCGATCTCCATCGTTGATGATTGTTGCGTGGACGTAGTTATTCTGTAACAACACAAAGATGGTAAATGAGGGCCCTGAGTTTTGAACTCACGATCGATCGCTTACTAAGCGAACGCGCAACCAATGTGGTTACGGAGACCCCCAGTTTTCCACATTATCCTTGTTCAAGATAAGAAGCTATTAAACTGAAAAAGTTTGAATCTCCTATAATTCAAGACAACATGATCATCATCACTAATCCCCGTCGGATGAAGGATGATCGCACCACGAATCGAAGGCAGTAAGGAGTATGTGTATATCTAGTATTGCGTATGTATATGTGTGAGTATCGTTATTCCTCGTAATCCACATACCAAAAATGCATTAAAACGAATGTTATGAATCGTTCATTCCGAGGTCACGCTTAACATATTGTACTTCTGGTAAAATTTGCGATAAAGAGATCCTCTTATTTACTGCAAACTTTGATTGATCCACTAGAAAAAAATCGACTAAACGGATTAATATGAAACGTAAAAATTTCAGTTTGTTCTCCAAGTCAAGTCCGTTCGTTTGATACACATATCCCAATCAACATTTTTTTAGATAATATGGAATCAGCTATTTTGTAGCGGCGGTCAAATTGGATTTTTCAAGGTCATGGAATAAGCAGTTTCACAATGACAGCAGAGAAAAAGGTGTTTTATAAATTTCAGAACAATCGGTCACTTCCAATTGGTCAAATTTCTATTATTGTGGGACAACCATATATAGACATATATACATACAAACAATCAGTTAAAGTTAAATAAAAGCGTTTAAAAAAGTAATTTGCTATTTTGTGATTGAGGCCTTCTTGCGTTTAGAGTTTTCAAGTTATGTGATCTACTATTCAAGCCCGTTGATACCCATAATAACTGGGCCTTGAGAAAAATATATATCGTCATTTTGTGGTGGAGGCCATTTTAAATTTGCATTTTTCATAAATAACTGTGCTCTACTGGTCAATCCCCTTCATTTGATACTCATATTGATGGGGTTTTGAAAAACAATATATTTGTTGCCGTTTTGTAAAGGTGGCCATTTTGAGTTTGCTTTTCTAATGAATAATTGCGTTCTACTAATCAATTCTTTTCATTTGATACCCATATTAATGGGGTATTGGGATATATTTATCGCAATTTTATAGTGGCCACTATCTTGGATTTGTATTTTTCCATAAGAAACTGGATTCTACTAGTCAAGCCCTTTCGTTTGATACCCATATTGTTGGGGTTTTGAGAAAATATGTAATCCGCCATTTTGTAGTGGCATCCATCTTGGATTTGCATTTTTCATAAACAACTGTGTTCTACTAGTCAAGCCCTTTCATTTGATACCCATATTGATAGAGTTCTAAGAAAATATGTGATCCGCTATTTGTAGCGGCCGCCATCTTGGATTTTTAGGATCATGAAATACGCAGTTTTATAGTGACTGCAGAGATAAAGGTGTGTTCCAAATTTCTGATCAATCGGTCAACAGGAAGGAGGTCAAATTTCTATTAATGTGGGATTAATGTGGGGAGCTACAGACAAACACGTTACAAACATGTAACAGGGCAAGCTAAATAAAACCGTTTGAAAAAGGACGCCCTCGTCCAAAATCTGTAAATATGGTAAATTTTGAAAAAAGCGAAAACGTCGGTTTTGGATAAATCTGCCTTCAATGTTTTTAAGTTTTTCTTCAAACGGAAAATTGTGGATGGACGGTTCACAATACATCTGGACAAATCACGGGCTCGAAAGTTATACATGAAGGTTCTAGCGAGGTTGCCGACTTGAACGGGGAGACGTAATGGACCACCGCCACTGCTCGAGGAGATGCTCTGATCAAGTTTAGGTTTGTTTCTGCAAATAAATTCACTACCTTCTGATAACAAACACTCTTTACAAAACTCGTCCTGGCTCATGAAATTGAGAAATGTGAGTTCAAAGAAAGATGAACCTAACGACCCAAGAATTCTGCATATGCAAAATCACGACAAACACTCCAAGGTGTGTACATCCCTTGGGATCTCCGTGATCAAAAAGCAATTTTCAGGGCATTCGGCGTTCGTCTACAACCTGAGGTGTCTTCCAAATCAAGCGCAGTCTGCGTCTTGTCTACCAGTCAGAAGAACACATCATATGCCGGTGCCCTCAGATTGAGGGCCCAACATGACCCAAAGGCCATGGTATAGGATCTTCGAATGTATCAGGGTTGCCTTAAGAAACGACGCATCCATAATTGCAGCTGTCTGCCTTTGTATAACCCGACATAATCGAGGACCAAGCGTGGAGAAGTGTAGGTTAAGGATTAACGAAAACATAAGACGACGCGAGGTACTCAGAAGGATACGACAGCGAAGCCATTGGATCTAGAAGGTAAGGACCGGGCGTGGACTGAGGCACAGAAAGTAGATTCAAAAAAGTTAACACCATATGAGAGACCCCAACATTTTGGATGGCCCGTCAGAGTTAAAATTTATAAATCAAAATGTTTGTAGCGTAAATGATCTTGGTTTGTCCGATTTTGGGTGTTTCTACGCAACTAGTAAATGCAAATCGATTTTTCTTCATGAAAATCACACATAATCGATACGAGTTTGGGTTTCTTGAAAAGCCCCAAGTCTCTAGTTGCTAATGCTATCATAAGGTGTTGAAATTATTCAAATTTTTATGTTTTTTAACGATTTTCCTCAAAGAGGAATTATGATCATGGTTTGTCCAAAAAATGATCATGGCTTTAGAAATCACCATTTTTGAATGAAAACATTCGAATGTTCAATTAGATGTTGCATTTATCATTGCTTGAGTTCACTGTCATCATATTGATCTTTTCATAATTTAGGCTTTCTTCAGAATATTGCATTTTCTTGGGCATTTTAAATGTGTTCACCTCAACACACTCGATATAGAGACATTTTATTTCTGCTATGCGCGAAGGACACAATAAACAAACTGCAGCGCGCCAAGCGGTTGTCATAGAAATTGTTTCTGCCACTATACTCGGATACGGACGATTTTTAGAAACTAAAACTTTCAACTCCTTTAAAGTTAAAACTTCCGTAAAATTCACGACCAATTTATTCCGTGTCCATTTAAACTGGATGACTGAACCACGAACTGATACATTATTCGACTGACTTGTGTGACGACCGGCAGAATTCAACACAACTATATTGCGAGAGAAGAGATCACAAAAATTCTCCGATAATCCCTAAATCTATAACCGCGATAGCGCGATCATTATCATGCGCCCGAAAGAGACGGATTTATTCCAACTATTTGTGGATCACATGTTGGTTCTCACAAACTAAACAGGGTACTTTTTATCTCTCGCTCAATCAAAAATCATGTGGCAAAACAACATTATTGAATTGGACAACTCATGACCAGAATTGAGTTCATCAAAATGCGTTAATTTAATGGTTTAGCTATGTAAATCTGATACAAATGGTGTGCAAGAATGATGTTTATAATATTTGTAAATGTTATAACCCAGAAAAGGTCTGAATACGTGCGAAATAATCATTTGGTGATCGATTAAAAGTTAACTCGAATGAGGGGCGCATTGACACCAATAGATGGTGTATTTTATAATCCTTTAAAACATGTGATTCCGTAAAAGTATACTATAAAACTACTGTAAATCATGAAAAAGACAATTTTATTTACAGGGAAACTTCGATATAACGTACCCTCGTTGTAACGTACCCTCGATATAACGTCACTCGATATAACGTACACATTATCAAAGTCCAAAAAAATATTTTTTTGAATATTTTTTTTCTGAAAGAACAATAAATTATCTGTATTTTGATAGTAAAGCTTGTCTTGTATCTTTAACCAATCTCGAACTACAACTGTTTTGTGATTCTAAATGAATCAAATTTCAATCAACAGAACGAAGGGGAACATCATGAGAAAAGTTGGCTTCGTCTTCTTATTGAATTTATTCATCAACCTTACTCAAACAGCAACACAATAAAGTAATTTAAGCTACGTTTCAGAGTTCGTTATTATGCTTCGATATAACGTACAATTCGATACAACGTCCAATTTTGGAAGTTCAATGTACGTTATATCGAAGTTACCCTGTATATGTTTTGAAACATTGCAATACCTGATTTGACAAAGGTGTGCTGAATAAGAGCATTCAAAAAAAGTGGACATGATCATATTTTCGACTGGACAAACCAAAATCATTTACCTTACCAATTTTCCACGACTGTATATAAAATAACATTTTTGTGTATTATTCAATACTCTTAAATGAAATACTTGAAATATTCATTTGTATCCCTAAAATCGTCGATCGAAATTCATTTCCTTTCAACGAAAAACATATGTAAGTCTGAACAGAATGGTTGAAGTTTTTATTTATTTGAAGTGTGTGCAATAGTGTGCATGTCAAAGCAAGATATTTAACAAGAGAGAATTGTTAAAAAGTTCTGAACTTGGTGAAACATTCTTAATTAATAGATGATTACCGAGATTAGATAATGTGGAAAGATAGAGATGTAGAATAGCGCGAAGTACTTGAAGTCGTTAATTTAAAATAAAAATATAATTAATTTAAAAAATTAATTCAAAAAAAATATAAAATTTAATTCGAGCATAATTGAGATAACCCAATGTACGTATCGGAGTAACTGCACAAGTTATGAGCCATTTACCGTTAAAAACCGAATGCCAAATCTGAGGGTCTGACTCATTATACCCATATGACCAATATACAGAAACTTGGTACCGTCCAAATGGTGTGTTGTTTCCATCGCATTATCCGACACTGATCTCGCTCGAAGTCTCGAGATTTCTTATTATCCCTTTATGAAAGAGAAAATCTCTTATGAAGATCTTAAAATTGATTACTTGCGACAGCGCGAAACTGGCGTTGGCCGTTCACACCGATGCTTGCGAGTGTTTCTCCGCTGTTGTTTTTTTTTGTTTTTGTTTTTATTGATTTCTGTGAGTGCTGCAGCAGCGCAAGCGAACGCGAGTAACCAAGCCTTGTCCATCATCCATCATTCTGACGCTGGACCGTCAATTTGTCACATCGAACGGTAAAGTGACGGTTATAAATAATAAAAAAAAGAGTATTCACTGCTGACAGATAAAATATAATGTGAGTATAAATTTATGACTGCGCATTCGTCCAACGCTGGCCTTTTAGATGGGAAGAACGGATCGTCGTACGGTGCGCAAAATGACAGGGCATCACCACGTGAGCCCCGATTTGTCAACCGATTTGAGGCTGACACTTTCCAAGGTCGGTTGAATTTGCTCTCACTGACTAGTTGTTATTTCGAACTACAAAATAGTAATAATAATCGGTGCCACTACAGTACCAAGCGAAATGCTGACTCCACGCTCCTTGGCAATGATTGATGGATCGAGAATATTTATATAGTGTTCTGCCGGCAGCAGCACACCCACAGTTGTCAAGATTTTCTGATGTTCACAGCTGCGAATTTAATTGAAGCGTGGTAAATTAATCGCCAGTTGCTGAAAACAACAGTTAAGTATCATCATATTTCACACGGATTCTTTTGAAGCGACCAGCATCGCATTGCTTTCGATTGAAACAATGATGATACTCAGACGAACTGTTTGAGATTCATCGCCACTAGCACCAGTGACAAATATAAATATTCAAAACTAACCATAAATATTCGGGAGCATCATCCAAACACCCGACACATTTAAGTTACAGCATATTTTTCTATCCCAATCGACGAAAAGCTGTTCCGGATGTGAATCATGACATCCACATAAGTATGGTTCTCCAGCAGAAGCAGAAGCTGCATACGCGTGATTGACTGTCTTCGAGCCGAGGCGTACGAGTCCGGGAGTGATGTAATTCACTCTGCTTTGTTCCTATCCCGCATCGGTCACACTCTATCAAAAACTGTACAAATCAGAATGATTTGTTGATTTTTACCAGTGAATCATGGACGATAGAGCACTTTTTTGTTGCCCCCCGCCCACACGGATGGATGGTTTTCGAGTTGTAACCACCGCTCATGAATCTCAAACGCCAGCCTCATCTCTCTCTCTCTCTCTCTCTCTCTTCACACAGCATCCCTGACGGACGAACATTTCCAGCACAGTGGCATGTATCATTATTTCGGTTGTCAGCAAATCGTCCTCTAATCTTCCTGTGTGTATTCGCGGAAAGGGACGTGTCATACTTTGCGGTTCCACGGCGCAGCGACAGTGTGTTACATCGTGCGGGTCTTTCCGGAGCCTCCAGACAGTAATTTTCGGTAAAATGCACGCTTCGACTCATTGCGGCCCGCAGACACTTGAGCCGATGCATTCAGAATTAAGCTTTCGCCGACAGTCGGCACGGCGTTCGCTGCGATTGACTCTCATCGGCTTACACCCGGCATCGGCTGAGTTGATGAGAATGATGACGTCGGAAAAACAAACAGAACCGAGTGAGCGAGAATGATCTTTACTTAAATGAATGCATGTGCCCCCTCCCATCGGCAGTCCCACCGAATGGATGCAGTGCAGTGTCATAAATACCACACACATTGCTTCTGCTGGCCTTGTTTCGTCAAACATTCGCAACTACTCTCGCGGCGGGCCTTGAAGCTGGCAGGGATGCCAGGATTTGCGGATAAAATCGGCATGTATACACAAGTAGTGGTTATGAGCGAACAGTCATCCGGGTCGTGAAACATCAACTAGAAATTGTATTGAAATGAACCATTACTCAAACCCCTATTTTTGTATATTGACTACTATTTGTAATAATTACTTTCTTTTTTTCTATTTTCGCATTTCAATTCGTCTCTGACAATTCGCTTGTTATTCCTACCATTGTTATGATTGTTGTATTGTTCTCAATTTCAATAGGTTAGAATTATGTCACAGAATAATATTGAGTTTCCCGAACAGTAATTGACGATTTTACATTTTTTGACGTAGAACTACGTCTTCCAGGAAGGGTGCCAAATCAGAAAACAGGTCACGTTTTTGTGAAATAAAGTTAACGTTAATAACTATTTTCAGAGCGAACGAATTCTGATACTTTGCACACCAATGGAATCGGAATGTCTCTAAGATTCGTTTGATATACAATACAATCCACTAATGCCTAAACAGTTTAAATATATGAAAACTGGAAGCATTTTCATTTTCCCATACATTTGTTCTGCATTTTTGTGTGCATTCCCGACCAGAACTGTTAATAACGAGCAACATATTTGGTTTAAATAAGCCATCCGCTATTTGAAGCCACACCACTTCTCGTTTGTTGGTCATCGAAGCAACATGGTTATCGCAGAGTGTCGAGCGGGAGAAGATTGTTTTCTTGTCGGGTGAAGGAGGAGTATGGATTGGAGATTCTTTCCACAAGGGCCCTTCTCAGGGCTGGAGGCGGAATCCAGAAATATAATAGAATGAAAACACAGATGCGAGTGAGCTAGCATAACACAACGAGCGGATATCATTAAGCCTAAGGCTGATGTCACATTAGGCGGATTCGCCGCCGCGGATATCGCGACGGTTTTTTCTCGATATAAATTTGCTTTCAAAACCGCCCCGCTCTGTGTGACATGGCTCATTCACAATACACTGTAGATCCTCCGCTGCGGTTTTACTCGCGGAATCCGCGGCTAAGGCTGATGCCGCCGTGGATATCGCGGTTGTTTTTTTTTTAGCTGACACACACTGCGGTTCCACAGGCGGTTTTCAGGGCGGTTTCATTATTCTACCAGAGAACTGTCAGTTTCATTTGTTTTGTTTTTGAGTGTTATATGGCTACGACTAAGGCTGATGTCACATTAGGCGGATTCGCCGCCGCGGATTCCGCGAGTAAAACCGCAGCGGAGGATCTACAGTGTATTGTGAATGAGCCATGTCACACAGAGCGGGGCGGTTTTGGAAGCGCATTCATATCGAGAAAAAAAAACCGTCGCGATATCCGCGGCGGTGAATCCGCCTAATGTGACATCAGCCTAAGGCACTGGAACAAAACATAGTCAACAATAAACGTAATATTAAATTCATTAAGTTATATAGACTTACCGAATCATTCATTTCTTGAAAATGCGAGTAAATTACCGGATCGTGTTATTTGTTGTTGAAAAATGACAGTAGAGTTCAAGTGTGTGCGTTTGACAATATTGATGCATAATACACGAACACTCATATACACTCCGCAATGAAAACCGCCGCGTAGCTTAATTTCATCGAGCCTCTGCCGCTGAGTTGAAATCGCTTCCAATACCACCTCGCTCTGTGTGACATGGCTCATTCACAATACACTGTAGATCCTCCGCTGCGGTTTTACTAGCGGAATCCGCGGCGGTGAATCCGCCTATAGTGACATAGGCCTAATGCTGATTTCACACATATACACACACAGCTCGATACAAGGAAGGTCAGCCCTTTGTATCGAGGTGTGCTACAACAAAGAAGAACAGCATACGAGAATTTTTTGTGCTAGTGCGGATATGGAAGAGTATCCAGAATTTTAGAATAAAGATATACACTGCATTGATTTAGATAAACGTATATTTCATGAAAGTATGCTTTCAAATACCAGCAGGGTAACATTACTGTTGCATGTTGTGGGGTTCGATCACATCTCAAGCGGAATATAGGAGCAAAAGGGTTCATAGTTTGTGATCGATATCTGAGTGGGAAGGAGAAAGTCTGATGCGAATTGAACCAAATAAACGAGAAGTGCTGATAGCTTTCGACTCTATTCGACTCTTTCGAGTCTACTGAAGTAATAAAAAATTAAATAGCTAAAGCGATATTACAAAAATGTCGATGCATTCTAAGATAATACGCGAAGTGATAAACAAGTGAATTGAATATTCTAATTCCGTAGTTCGTAGTCGAAAACTGCGGTTGTGTCCTAGATACAACCCATTACAATTTTTTAAATAAAACTTTTAGGTAGGGGAGGTGGGGGTAAAACGGACATGTTAAGAAGAACTTCAATTATATCTTTGGAAACTTATGTTTCCCAATGCATTTTATTGGGGGGTCTCCGTAGCCACATTGGTTGCGCGTTCGCTTAGTAAGCGATCGATCGTGAGTTCATAACTCAGGGCCCTCATTGACCATCTTTGTGTTGTTACAGAATAGCTACGTCCACGCAACAATCATCAGCGATGGAGATCGATCCACGGTCGAAATAAGATCGATTCATCCATACAACTGCTCTGCTCTGCCAGACACATCGGGCTACTGTTCTATAAATAACTCAACAATGATCAATCAACTGTCTCCGCTGTCCGGTGGTCCAACTGGATAATGGAAGAACAGAGAGAATAACTCTTACGCCTAAATGGCTACTGTGTGAATGTACCATATGTAATGGTATAGAAGGAATACTGGCGAATGGCAACTGTGTAATGTGCTAATTATAGATATGATAACCATGTGACATGTACACGATTAAAATTCGGCTCTGTTACAGCTAAAATGCTAATGAGCCTTAAACAAATAAATGGGATAAAAAAAAATGCATTTTCTCGCAATTCAATATACTGTTTTTCTACCTTATTGGTCAAATATTTAAAAAAAGGTGCTTTTCAATGATTTTTACTAAAATTAAAACAGACTGAATAATGGACATGTAGTGGGGGTAATATGGACAGGTTTATAATATATGAAGCGTAGAGGTTTATCGATCGCGAGAGGAATAATTTTATTCAACCAAGGTCTGAACTCATCACGAATGTCCGTTAAAAGATGAAAAAATCGAATGAATCCACCCAGAAGTGATATCGTGCTTTTAAACAGCAGAAACGGACGGACCCTCGACTTACAACATTTAAACACTTAAACAGACTTTTCACAGATAATCTCACTCCCACTGACAACTGTCCGTGTTATCCCACCAGTACAATTATTTCAATAATTTGAATTTCTCCACTTAAAAATTAATTTACTTTTCCATACAAACCTAATATCGCTTCTCTGTTAACTCACAAACCTAAATATAACCACCAGCGAACTCAATTTTGATATTAAATCACTCAAAATGCTTAATATCGAAGCAGCTAAAATTACATCCTCACGCGGAATCATGTATGATTTTCGGTTTTTGTTTCCCTCTCCCACTTTCGATCAGTATTCATTAGAATGAACTTGTAAAGATGATGAAGATCTTTTACAGCTTAAACTCTCAGATTTTAGAATATTTTACGAACAAATTTTTGTTTTGGTGTGTGTGTCAGCCTTCCGATTTGCGATGCGATCATTATTTTTTGAACAATTAATCATCAAATACGAAGAGGAAATGTTTTATTCAGAAAACAATATACGTTCATAGGTAGGTAGCTGATTTGGAGTAACCCAACATTTTAGTGGACAAATTAGAAATTTCCATTGATATCATTAGGGCAAGATACTGCCTGTTGATAACAATTAAATAGATACATAAATAAATAAATGAAGCAAAAAAAATTGAAATATCTCTGTATTAAAAGGTTATACAGGAAAGTTATGGGAACCAAATAAAAGATGGCTGATAAGGCTAATTGTTTTCCTATTGAGTAAGTTGTCAAAAAATGTGTTAGTCCACGCAATCTTTGAAAAAAACACAAAGAAATCGATTTTTTTATTTCATTCCGATATGTAGTGGATAAACATCAAATTGACAATAATTTTCCGAGAAATCCAATATATTATCTTTTCAGGCAGTAATTGTTAGGAACGATAGAGAGTTAAGTGAAAATAATATGCACTTATAAGGAGAACTTATAATTTATCTTGTTTTTTCAAGATTTTGGTTGTGAAAGATGAAATGTCTTGTTTTATTGTTTACTAGCTGACCCGTTAAACTTCGTCCCGCCCAAAATTTGTTTTTGTTATCAATACCTTCAAACATTTACGTTTTCTTACTAAGCGCAAGTTCATGAATCCAATCGCAGAACTGTTCATTGATTGATCTTCTAATCGACCCAGTTGAATTTACCATTTACTTAAAAAATCGTAGTACTTCTACCAAAACTCATCATAATAATATAAGATTATTTTCAGACACAATTCTCGTTCAAGATTTTTCAGATCCCTCCCCTCTTCTCCCCTTAGCGAGGAGGAAGGAGTGTCCATTCACCATAGAAACGTTTCGTGCCCCCTAAAATCTTCACATGTCAAATTTGGCTCCTTTTGCTTGATTAGTTTTCGAGTTATGCACAAATTTGTGTTTCATTTGTATGACAGTCCACCCTAAGAGAGAGGGAGGTGTGTCGAACCACCATAGAAACATTTATTGCATCCTGAAACCTACACATGCCAAATTTGGTTTCGTTTGCTTGAACAATTTTCGAGTAATGTAGAGATTATTTGTGTTCCATTTGTATGACAGCCCCCCCTGAGAGAAGGGGAGGAGTATTTAACCACCGTAAAAACCACCTAAAACCTTCACATGCTAAATTGGGTTTCGTTTGCTTGAATAATTCTCGAGTAATGTAGAAAATTGTGTTTCATTTGTATGGCGGTGGAGTGTCTAATCACCATAGAAACATTTATTGTACCCTTAAATCTCCATATGCCTAATTTGGTTTAATTTGCTTGATTAATTCTCGAGTAATGCAGAAATTTGTGTTTCATCTATATTTGGCGGCCGTTCTAAAAACAAAACGCGGCTCAAAACGTTTATTCTTACGTTTCCCGATTTTTTCAATATATTGAAATTTAAAAAATATTATTTTTAGTGGTTCATGCAATATAGAGATGCCTGCAGATTGTATCCATATAAATTCGACATGAATCGGTTCAGTAGAACTTGAGATATCGTGTACGCCAGTTTGAAAAAACTAATTTCGAGAAAAACGCTTTTGAAGTTCATTATTATGGCCGTACCAGGTTGGATACCGCATCACTAAAATGGCTCTAGTTCGGTAAATAATACGATTTCCGATAAGTCCTTTCTAGGGTATATTTTTGAATGCCAAAACTACAGAAATATGGAAGAAATTTTTTTTATTTTTTTCAAATTTTTAGACTAGAACACTGCCTTAAGTGGGTAAACTTAACGTAATTTTCTCATCAAAATTCAACTAAATAAATAGACATAAAAATTAAATTATTCAAATTGCAACAAACTGTGCAAGTGCAAGCTTGTTATGCAGGTAAACATCAGGAGCATATTTGGTGTTGAGTCCGATCATGATTTCCTTCGTGTTGAATCGCGATCGGAAAGATGTTTGCATCAATTGATAGGGAATATTTTTGCACTTCTATCGCTATTAATAAAATGTTATTTTTCCTTAAATAAGCAATTGAATAACTATAAAATATTAAGCGTTATCTAAACACCCTAACTGCCTCATTTTGATTGGCCCGATTTACGGTTTCCCTAACACACCCATCAAAACCAAGCAGCCTTGGGGAAATCGGCATTGCAAATACAGGTAAACTTCGATATAACGTACATTTCACTTTCAAAATTGTACGTTGCATCGAATTGTACGTTATATCGAAGCATAATAAAGTACTCACAAACGTAGTTTATAATACACTAGCTAACCCGGCAAATTTACTTGATTAATTCTCGAGTAATGCAGAAATTTGTGTTTCATTTGTATGGCAGCCCCCCCTTCGAGTGGGGGAAGGACTGTCTAACCATCATAGAAACATTTATTGCACCCTAAAACTTTCACATGCCAACTTTGGTTTCGTTTGCTTGGTTAATTTCCGAGAAATGCAGAAATTTGTGTTTCATTTGTATGGCAGCCCCCCCTTAGAGAGGGGGGAAGGGTCTCAAAATATCACGAAAACCTTCCCCGGCCCCAAAAACCCCTACATACCAATTTTCATGTCGATCGGTTCAGTAGTTTCCGAGTCTATAAGAATCAGACAGACAGACAGACATCACTCCATTTATATATATATATATATATATATATATAGATTATTGTGTTGCTGTTTTAGTAAAGTTAATAAATAACTTCAATGAGAAGACGAAGCCAGCCTTTCTCATGATGTTTCCCTTCGTACTGGTGATTAAAGCATGATTCATTTAGAATCCGGAATCAAGAAACCAGCTGTATTTCGGGATTGATTGAAGGTTCAAAACTTGTTTTAGCAATACAATGCAGATAATTCATTGTTCTATCAGGAAAAACATATTGACAAAAATATTCCTTTATACTTTGGGTATGTGTACGTTATATCGAGGGTACGTTATATCGAAGTTACCCTGTACATGAAAGTATGGGGACTTTTGTTCTCGCCGAAATGTGTTCCCTAACACATACTTTAAAACCAAGCTGCGTTGGAGAGATCGGCATTGCAAATACATGAAAGTCGGGGGTATTTTTGTTCCGACTGAAATGTGTTTGCCTAACACAGACTTCTAAACCAAGATGTCTGGGGAAATCGGCTTAGCAAATAATGCCAAGTACTTTTGCACTCGCTTGCCTTTGTGCAAACTAGAATTTGTTTCCTTAAAGCGGTCTTCCGGGGGTACTTCTGCACTCGCATGTTTTTTTTTTGCACTCCGAAAAGTATTTTCCTAACACGGATTACAAAAGCGGATACGAACACCACGCTTTGGCTCGGTTATTCAAGATTGCATTAAAGGATCTTCTGCTCACTGAATTCCTACGCATACCATTTGATGATTAGGCAAGATGTTGATAACCAATTGCTGCGATGACAACTTTTGATTAAGCAATATGCGTTCGATGTACATGTCAAAATCGAAACAGAATGCCTGGAGTCCGTCAATCAAGCAAATTTGCGAGAAATACGTACACTTGAGAGATGCAAACTTCAGAAGGAAACGTAAAATAAAATAATCGTTTGATAATTCTTCTGTTCACATATTTTGTCCTAGGCATCATACCAAACGTAAAAGGACTATAATTAAATTTACTTGTAACGAAGAACATAATCTATCACAATGCATGAATTGACCTTATTTGGAATTATACAATCTTTTTACTCACAAAGCAAATACATTGAATTCAATTCAATTCGGTAATAGTTACATTCAATCAAAACATTAATCAATACATACAAATAATTCCTACGCTAAGGTAGTCCCACGTCAACCTTGCGGTTATATTATAGATATAACCCACCCATTTTTTTCATATTTCAAAGGTAACATTGTGTTGAGTTTGTGCTCCCGTGGCCGAGTGGTTAGCGTCATAACTAACATGCCGGGTGTTCGGGTTCGATTCCCGTTCTGGTCAGGGGAATTTTTCGTCAAAGAAATTTCCTCCGACATGCACTGTGATCACGCGTATTCTAGAGCTTGCCACTCAGAATGCATTCAAGGCGTGTTATTTGGCATAGAAATCTCAACTAAGTATTAATAAAAATGACGCAAGTAATACTACGTTGAGACGGCGAAGTTCCTCTAGGAACGTTAGTGCCATTGAAGAAGAAGAAGAAGATTGTGTTGAGATTTTCATCATACGAGAAAATATATTAATAAATATGTTATTAAAAATATGGCGACCAAAATTTTCGATGAAATGAAGAATCTAACTTTCTTATCTTTGAAGATAGAGATAAACATAGTTCGACAATGTTGTAGCCCTAGTTATTTTAAACAACTTTGTAGAACAAAGCTTTTTTCTATCTTTTAATAAAATCGATTTAGCGCTTTTTTTTAAGTTGCACTAGGGTGACCATGAAAAAAACGTTTTTTTTGCTTTAACTTTTATACTTCAAATTCCACATCAAAACTGTCATCGTACGACTTTTAGAGCTAATCAATTCCAGCATTTTGCGACGCCGAACTTGTCAATATCTTGATCCTACTGAAAGTTATTGATGTTTTTTTACCCAAGAACTCATGATTTCAATTTTAATTTACTCAAACACAAAAAATAACATAGAATTGAAAGTCGCACATCATGTAGAGTGAAAGATGCTCTTTCAAATGCCGCTAATAAACTTTGTTCATGTCTGCCCCAGAAAGAATGACAAACAATTGAAGAGAGTGTATTTTTTTGGGAAGAAATAATATCGAGTGAGGTTGAGATATTGACCAGTTCTGCATCGCGAAATGTTTGTATTAGTAAGTTCTAATAGTCTTCCGAGGACAGTTTGCATGTAGAATTTGAAATATTAAAGTTAGAGTAAAAACAGTTTTTTCATGGTGGCCCTAACACAACGCTATAACGGTTATTTCAAGAGATAGAAAAAAACTTTGTTCTACAAAGATGTCTCAGATAACTACAACATTGTTGAACTATGTTTACCTCTATCTATAAAGATGAAAAAGTTAGATTTTTTATTTCCTCGAAAATTTTGGTCACCCTATTTTTGATAACATAAAAATGAGCGCTCTATCATATGTAACAACTTTGTCAAAGACAGTTTTTGTCTAGAGAATAACTGTCGAGCTCCAAATGCTAATTTCCACTTAAATGCACCTCCGGACCATTGTGCACTGTATTCAAGACGTTAGAACCACTCGTTTTTTGGGTTTCGAGCGACACACGAAAACTAGACTAGACATTATTACCCTCATTGTTTTGATCAGGTTGGAGATAATTAGAAAAACTGGCACAATCGAAGTACAAATTTCAACTCTCTGTAGAACAAATTATTTGAGCTGATTGAGAACAAGGAGGACCTATGCATTATAAACTCGTTTTAAATCATGCGAAATAGATGTTATTTTGTTAAGAAGTGATAATGTTGAAAAAGAAGTAAGATCAGGTTCTATAGGTTGGTTTTATTTGGCCCGGCCAAAACCATGGAGGATATATACTAGTTTTAGAAACGAAGATCGTAATTGTGCATCATATAATGATTTCCACCAATCACTATCGCATCTCTAGAAGTTTAATAATATTGAGTAGTTCTGTAATTATGAAACGGAGTGTATACATAATTGTCTCTACTGGAATTCATATTTTTGTCATGGTATAAATATACGAGGGTAGTTCAAAAAATAAGTTTTAGTGCCTCAGAAATCGAGGAAAAATAAAGTGATTTTCGTGATTTTCGTGACAAGGTGATTTTCGTAATCTACGTTTTATTTTTATCGAATCGTTGACCACCGAATGCCTGTTTCATCACCGTACTATTGTGAAGTATTGGATCGATTAAGAACGAAAGGCCAGGTTTATTGACGAAAGGAGTGTTCCTTATCCACGATAATACGCGGCCCCTAGCGACTATCACTTTTTCTCTATGACGAAACGGACGTCAGACTTATTTTTTGAATGACCCTCGTACATATCATTGAATTTAAAAGAAAAACAGCTCAAATTCACAACACAACAAAAAATCCACCTGACAACACTGTCACATTCCCATATGCTGGCTGATGAATCGGTTAGCGCTGGCGTTGCCTTTCGCAAGCTTGTTGAATGGCTGGTGGTTGAGTGAGTACACTTCAACTAAACGGTTTTTCGGCTGTCTCGTTGGGAAGGTGCCACCTAGTGCACGGAACAACAACACGAATCTGCATCCCCTCGATGGCGGTGGTTTGTACGCTGTGCTCCGGATCTGTCCTGCACCGGCGGCCAGCCGAGCTGGCGGTTCCATCATGTCATACCGAACCTGGTATGTGTACGCAACGATAAACGGTTTTCCGCTTGTTCGTCAGCAAAGATAACTTGGCTCGGTAACTGACTGACTTGCTGCTGTCGAGCTTCCCCACGACTCACGGGGTGCATTCAGATTCGGTTGGCGTTTGTTGAGGGGGTGGGAACTCAGGAGACCCGTTGCAGTCATGCATCATCGTCAAATCATTCCTGGTGCCGCGCCTGGTGGGTTCGCGCGAGCAGATACTTTGGGGACTGCTGAAGCAATGATCCTGTTGCTTTGTGGACGAACGATGCCACTCCGCTCAGGGTATCATCACCAGGAGACAACAACAAACCAAAAGGACTGACTGCCTTTCGCCACACAATCGTCGTGTCGTGTCGTTTAATCCGTTTGGTCGTACCTTTTTGCGTTTTTTGGCATCACGTGCCATACCGGCATGTTGTTCGGTGTCTTCTAGCTCATCGCTGCATAAAACCGACACATCGGTGATAATAGAGAAAACATAAACACAATACATCAAGTCGTCACACAGTTAGTCCTGGAGATTGCCGAACGCTTTGCACGCGACAGTGCAATGACGGGACACGGAACCCCCTCTCCCCCTCCAGACGACAACTGATGGGCGCTGAATCAAGCTGAACGGAGCAGACGACATACGGATTTTCGGTGGAAACCACGACCGTGAAATGTGCATATGATGATGATGCGGTTTTGTCTAACACGGGTTTGTAACGGAACGGGAGTCCTATTGCGAACGTGGCGGTTTTCTTTTACAAACAGTATCCGTTCGGTAATAATGGATTATCTTATCACTATCCGAGCACAATCCTCGATGCAGCGCTCTGATGCAATATCGATGCAATCTCAGTTCCGTGGGGCTGTCACAAGTCGTTTGCGCTCGGGCTGTCTCCCAGAGTGCAATGTTTCCATTTTTAAATACCAATTAAAAGTGTAATTATCACCATATATCATGCTCTCGTTGCAAATTTAAGTAGGGAATCAAGTTTGATAACAGTTGTCCATGTTTCCAATAAAGCGATGCTTTCCGCTTCAGCTTCCAGAGAGATGCAGCGTGTGCAGTCGATGTGTGTTTCCGATTGTGGGCCATATTCGCTGCCAAATTGTGAATGATGGAACAATAGCGGATGCATCGGGGCAGGCATGGCAAGGGAGGCAGCACGCGGGCGGGAGGAAACAACAGAGCGAACAAAACATGTGTTAATTTGAACATTTTTGATTTCAAGATTAATTTGATTTATATGTTATTTTTATCTGGCGCATTAAATTGATATTGATTAAATGTCCGCGTTGAAATTTTCGGTCGAGAGTGCGTAATTGCTGCTGTCACTGTGAGGTGCAACATAATATGTTCGGATTCACCCCCAACCCCTCGGAACAAGAGGGGGTGGAAGGGGAGGGGAGCTCTGATTTCGGGATGACTTTTGCGTGGGTTCCACAGTGCAAATCGGGTAAAAAGGTGTCAGCGGACAGGACGTCTGTGATTGAAAGTGTACATTAAAAATTTTAATTCATTGTTTGGCGATTCTTTTCCGACGGCTATAATTTAAAATTGGAGCTTATCAGCTTTTGAACAATTCATACATGTTCCGGAGATTTCCATTGATCCAGCGGGGCTCATTCCGATGCTGTTGCTGGTGGATATTTCACGGTTCGATTGGTACTGCGAGTGATGCATTCGGATGTGCATTTGAGCCAGCGACGATCTTTTTGTAATGGGTCGAGTGTTTCGGATGGAAAAAGTAGCTACAATGAAGCATTGAATTGATTCTCATAATTGTACAATTCGGGTTCAAAAACATGATACAAACCATTCAGACGTATTTACATAAAAATCATTTTATTTTATCATTTTATATCAACTAGTTACATTTGGCCAAAATACTCACAATTTATTTGTACACCCAAAATTAATTTAAATTAATTTTTAGCTCATGTTTTGTCATCCAGATTTATGACATTAAATGAGACATAACATAACAGAAAATGTCATGGCTCACAAATACCGGTAAGCATTTGTATACTATACATGGTACAGCAATATAAGATTAATTCGTGCGAGCGAAACAAAAGACAAACAAGCTTTCCGCATACTTTGCCACATACACGGCCCAGACCGAGATAGATATTGTTCTCCTTCATGCGCTCCTTTTATACTCTTAGAAAACACTTCCCAATTTAATTTTATAAAGCGTCGTGCACAAATTACGTAACGCGATAAGGGGGGCGAGGGGAGTCGAGGTTGCCTTACTTTCTGTGTATTAGGGATAGGAATTTGCGTTACGTAGGGAGGGAAGGTGGTCCAAAATCCGAATTTTTAGCGTTACGTAATTTGTGCACGACGCCCAATCGATGCAATAAATATTATCACGTATTTGCTGAACAACTGCTGAAGCATCATTAGCCATGTGAATAGCGTGGTCGTGTAAAATAGCTTTGCATTCCAGCCGGCCTTGGTTCGATCCCCATTGACATCGTATAGACTTTTTTTTTTGCACAATCCCAAATGAAATGAGAAAAGAAAACAGAAATAGGTGTCTGCACGCATACATACAAACCATTTTTAAGCTTTTAAAACAGCTCATTATTTGTGCATTTGACTCTCCAGCACACTAAGTGGCATCATTTCTGCCAAAGACGAAATGTTTTCTGCCAACGCTAGTTTGGGTGTAAGAATGCACGAAATAATGCATCGTACATCTTCGAATCTCCTCCTTTTATGCAACACCGTGTTGTCAGTGAAGAGAAAGCTGGGGCCAAAATGCGCTGCGCTGAGCAGTGTCTTAAATGTCAACAAACATTTCACGAGTATCGAATATGATTTTGTTCCAGTATCAATTGACTTTTTTTTACTTGAAACTCATTTGAAACGAACTCAAACTATATTGGAGACAATAACAATACTGTTTATTTTATTCAAACCGCTGGCTCATGAAAAAATTGCTATAATGGATGAATACGACAATGAATGAGACTCAAAACTTCGCTGTTCTTTATACTTTGAATGTCAAAGGCAACAAATACGCAATGGGCATATCCTCCGGAAATCCGGAATGTCTCTTGGGTAAAATTACCTTTGCAATATGGGTGCCACACTATAAAATTTTGATACGTTTCCATATTCGACGAAATCCAACTTTGATCAAAAATTTGGTTATCATTTTGATAATTCCAGATGTTCATTTTTGTCAACTGGAACAAATAGAAACTCTTTAAAATCTGGAAGAGTATAAACCAATTCCAAATGAAATCGTTCTAAAAATGCAGTTTTTAAAAACAAGTATTTTTCATTCGAATAAAAGTTTCTATTCTGTTTGGGTTGAAGGAAATATGAGTTTTCCAAAGCAATTAAGAATATTTTGACTCAAGTGTAACTTTTCAATAGGGCTTTTCAGGGCTTTCGATTTTAGTAAGAGAAATCTTTGATAATTTATATTTCAAGAACTATGAGTCGTATTGAAATAGTGTCTTAGAAAGCTTAGAAAGCCGAAATAGTGGTTCTCAGATTTTATTGAAATGAGGTAGATTTGTAATACGGATAGATTTGACTCGTATTTTATTTTTCATTTTTTCGTTGCGTTGACCGTTTTCATTTTAGGGTGGTCTGAAAAATATTTTTTTCCAAAAATGACTTTTTTTAAAAGTTCATAACTTTTGAACTGATCAACATATCAAAATAAAACCAATTAGCTGTTCTTTTCTCAAAAAACACCATCGTAGGAAATTTAAATTTTGCTTTTGTTATTATCGATTGTATTTGTTTCTTATAATAAGTTTTCAAGGTTTCGGGGCTAAGGGCACTACATTTTTTAAATTTTTCTTGAAAGCTGAGTTTTTTTTCATTCCAAAATCCGCGTAAAACACCACGTAATATTCTAACCATATTCTAAAAATTGATTAACTGATTTTTTTTTGCATGCTACAATCATAATATCTGTTTCTCCTTTTATTTCTCAACTACTAATTAGTGATACAATACAAACTTAATTCGTGAAAAGTCACATCAGTGAGCACATTACATCTGTTTACACTGGAATCACTTTTTATGCAGTTGATACGAGCCGCGTAAAAAAACCGCGAGAATTTCGTAAAATAAACTGAATATCTTAAAAAAAAAACGCGTAAAAAATAACTTCTGTGTATTGTCATTTAAAAAGTATTCGCGGGTTTTTGTTCATATTTCGAAGTTTCAAATTCACTTAGCTTTCGTTCAGGATTATATTATTATTTTTTCATTTTATTCCACAGTATTTGTCGTTTGTTTCTTTGATTTCCATTCAGGGAAATGTTTCAAGATTCTACTCATGGTTCGTAGGTGTTTATGTCCTAATCCCAAGATTGGTTAAAACAGTTATATATGTTCGTATGTATTTATGTGTATATTTATGTAAATGTAACTGTTAAAAAAAAAGTCATATACTCCGGTTAGTATATTTTATAATTCACTCGCGCGCAAACAAAGTACAAGAGATATCGAGTTTTTATACTCAACAAAACCTAAATTAAATCGATACTTGTTCGAGTGCTGGACCTGAGAGTTTGATTCATCTTTCATTCCATCTTATGTTTTATGTGTTTGTTTGTGCTACAAGCGTCAAGAAGGAGTGCATTTTGTTGTGAGTTCGGTGAGTTCATTCTCTCCGTTCACAGATTTGCGCTCTATTCTCTCTATGTAATTTCTCTGAACGGCTAATTAAGCCCATGTGTCGTGTTGACATTAAGCCCATTTGTGAGTTGATATTTTTAATTTGATGAATGATTTCAGTTCAGTTCAACCACTACAAGCTTGAGCTCCATTTACAGATATTCATGATTGCCGGTCTTTTTTGTGAATTAATATTTTTAATTCGCCTTTATCTTCGAATATTCTTATATTCCATCGGATATTACCATCGTTACTTACTTTAGATTTCTTTGCGGTAAAGAAGATTTTCAAATTGCGTCCCATCCCGTAACGACTTTTTTGTGAAAGGTACATAAGTGGGAGTTTAGAAGATAAACACAGAACACAATACAAACTAACGATGGCAACTCTCCGCCATCGTGATTTCATATCGATTAAAAAGGTCGTGCAATAAATAATAACAACACAGGTCTTCCTTATCAGGATAACTAAAGATAATCTCTACCGCGTGTTGTGACAAGTAGAGTTATCAGAATTTCGTTTCATCGAGTGGCCGATATTTCGCGTTAACATAATCATATCACCTACTACGGTGAATCCTGATTCTTAGCTTTCCCCAATAACAACTATCTTTTTCTTGATAAATCCTAGGGAACCACGCTATAGAGGCGACCCTTCTGGCCTTCGGGCGGCGAATATCATACTAAAATTCCTTGTTTCCCCTGGTGACTGTAAAGATGTGGCCGACGTCGTTATTGATTCTTTAAAGTTCGAATCCCAAAACTTGCACAATGAGAATGATTTGCTACCCCAAGCGTCATTCAGTGTGTTCTTTGTGCAATTTCGCTGGTTCTGGTCAATAACGGAGAGCAACTACGAATTGTACAGTCTACCCAAGCTCAAGTTCTAGCTCATATTTCGAATTAAACTTTCCTTCATTGAAAAATCAGTCTTAAGTAAGTATACAGGGTGTCAACTGACCACGAATATTTGAGCAATAGGTTAGAGTAGCGGCCTGGCGGACAGTTGAACTTCTGTCAGCTTTTGATGACATATTCATTGGTTATTTTGATCAGTTCGACTTGTTCCCAATTTGTGATCATCATTCGTAATCATTCATCATTCAAAAACGCGTCGTTCTTCTCTTTTTATTCAATCCGGATGACCAGAATGTGTTTCAAATTTTCTGAATTTGGCGTTATGCTCTGCTGGAATAATTTCCTCTAATAATGGAGATGCCAGAAACGTAGCTAATGTTGTTCCTGGAGCGAAGTGTTTTTCGATAGGCTATCCGAGAGGCATTGTGACCAGCATTGACCAGATCCATTTCTCCAGGTTTGCCTTTCCCTGACATTTTTTGTCGTTTTCTGGTTTGATTTTCCTAGTCCTAACTGCTTTTAGCTCCCATGTTTTTTACAAAAATTGTTCAAGAGAAAAAATAGACTGAAAAAAAAGACGGGTGGGTAATGTCGGGGACATAACCGGAGTGACGTAGGACTATACAAAGAGGACAGCTTTTGCTAAATATATATTTTAAATATATTGTTTTATTTTCTTCTCCTACGTGAATACCTACCTATCTACCTGAAAAAATGGATTACTTTACTGTTTACTTTTTATGAACATCTTGGGGGTTCTGAAAAGAACCTTTGGTGTTGTGTTTTTGCGTTTTTTTTTTACAAAATTGATTCTTGATTATTTTCTGAAGGCTTTGTACTTATTAAATGTTCAACGCCGAGCATCTTTCGGCGTATGAACATATCGTACAATCAAAATGATGGCTGTGATAGGGAATGCATAGATGGTCATCAGCTCATTCACTATCATATATTTCACTATTGAGCACATTACCGTACCTTAAACTGTGGTTTCGGAGACGAATGAATTGTAAGATTTGTAGTCTCCGCAAACAAAGTAAATAAAAATGAAAAAAATGAGGTTTTGGAGACGAACTCTACGATCTGTCGCTTTTAATTCGGAAACCATGCATGATCAATTTAAAAGACCCCAACCACCAATAAGTTCAAGAACAAGCATAACCAAAATAAATCAGTTTATATTATATGTCATATTATGTCACTTTAGAATGCATTGGTATTGTGAAAAACTTTTAATAACTCTTCTTTGAAAGGTTTAATGGCCCTGAAAAGCGCCGTGTGGCTGGTTTTGCCACCAAAGCAGTCTGTATAAACAAACTTTTTCCTTCTTCTACTCGCTTCACTCGCTGAAAATAGTTGTTGCCACCGAACCGAATGTGCTCTGTTCTGTAGGCTGGTTTTGTTATTGTCGTGAGCAACTTCGCAAGCCAACTCGAGCACTCCGGCGGCCGAAATTCTATAACCGCTAGGTATACTGGTGCTCCGGCATCAATCCGTTGATGCGATGTGATGTGAAACGATGCCATACAACCACACTGATTTACTGCTTGAAAGAAAATGAGATATTTTTTGGGGTCCGCGTATTTTGTACTCTAGCGGTACACACTCACAGGATAGAGACCAATCGGCAGACTCAGCCAAAGGGGCGAGTCCAACGAGACGAACGAATGAGCGTTAAAAGGCAGCGATGGCAAAAAAATACAGCTTTCACAGTTGGAAAATTTCTTCCCATCTAGCTTGTGGCATATTGTACAGTAAATTACATTCAATGGCACGTCGCATTACGACCATTCAGTGTCGGATTGGAGGTAATTTTAACCTGTAATTTAACATTTGCGATGACAGTGGTACAGTGTCGACTTTCAATGTGGGGTCATAATTTGGACCCCGAACTCTATGTTTACAAAAATGTCCAACTAAATATGTCGCATTACATGTCCGTCCAATTAGCTAAATGTCAAACTAATTGTACATTACTGTACTTTCAATCTGGAAACAATTTAAGAATTGGTGAAAATTGAATAATCAGGAAAGTCCCCAACTATCAATAAGCTCAGAACAACTGCCAAATTCACATACTCATCAGGTCCTGGCAAACAAATTATGAAAAAATCAATTTGTGTTTTATTATTATATTGGATATTATTTTAGAATGCATTGAACTGTATTTCGTAAACTCTTTTTTGAAAGGTTTAATGGCCCTGATAAGCGCCGTGTTTTATGGAATGGTTCCAATTTAGAAAACTTTGTACTTGTGGTTTTGAAAAAAAAACAATTTCGAACGCCCTCGATGCCGCCTTGTTCTGGATTTGCCACCAAAGCAGTTTGTATAAGGAACAAACTTTTTTCTTCTGCTACCTGATGTCGTTTTGCGATTGAGTTTGCCACTCGCCACTCGCTGAAACTGCCTGTTGTCTTGATGTCCACCGAACCGAATGTGTTTTGTTCCGAATGCGGGTTTTCTTATCGTCGCGAGCACCTTTGCCAGCTAACTCGATCACTTCGGCGGCCGAAACTATATAACGCCGGCTAGGTGGACTGCTGCACTGGTACTAACGCGCTCGGCCTAGCTACCCTTGCGGGGAACTCCAGACAAACACGGTTCGAGCGGGATTTACCTTTCCCTTCACTTTTCCTCCTTTGCCATAACCAACCATGGCTGCTTGTATTGGTTTGTTGATGTGATGTGATGCGAAACGATGTGGTGTACGGTTTGGATAAGAATGATCGTTACGGCAGCGGAGCGGGGATTTTTAAGCTGACTGGCTGGCTCGAGAATTACGCATGTGTGAGACTGCGACCAATGTTTCGTTCATTTTTTTCTTTTTCCTTTCCAATGCTTCATTCTATTTCGCTGCTGCTCTGGTTGCCCGTTTTGGTCGGTACGATTTGAGGAGCACAAAATGGACCAATCAAAAATGGGCACAAAGTGATGCTTGATATTTCACAATTTTTCAATTATTTATCTCAAGAAAAATGAAATGTTATTCATTATGAGAGATGCGTAGATATATTTCCTATCAATTGATGCAAAAATCTTTGCGATCTATTGAGAAATGCTCGAGTAATAAGCGTTCCAAATCTTGAATTTTTTCCTACTTGTTCAGTGCCTAGATTTTCATTTCACCCCCTATATCTTCCGGTTAGACGTAGTCCTACGTCAAAATATTTTAAAATTGAAATTCATTTTTCTTAAAAATGTATTTTTTTGATTTCTCAAAAATATATAAATAGCCCTTACAATTTCCAACAAGTAATTCATACATCGGAAGATGGAAACTTTTACGGGAAGAAAGGTTTTCGAACAACAATTTTTTAATGTTTGTTTTGAAGAAATTACAACTATTCCCAATTTTGTTTAAAATCAAGATAGTCTCAGCTCAATAGAGGCAATCCGCTCAATGAAAGTAGATAAACGCTCATCTTATTTCCTAACAAGAATAAGACATCTATTGAGTGTTTTGGTCGAAAAATTATTCAAGATTACCTTAGCATGGGTTCCCTCTCATTGCTCGATTCCGGGGAATGAGAAAGCGGACTCGCTAGCTAAGGTGGGCGCTTCAGAAGGCACACTTTTTGAAAGGCAAATTGCTTATAACGAATTTTTTCACATTCCTCGTCAGGACACACTCATTAGTTGGCAGCGCATGTGGAGTGAAGATGAGTTCGGTCGTTGGTTACACACGATTATCCCTAAGGTTTCGACGAGTGCTTGGTTTAAGGGATTGAATGTAGGTCGTGATTTCATTCGCGTGATATCTCGGCTCATGTCCAATCACTACAACCTAAACGCGCATCTCTATCGCATTGGGCTCGCAGCAAACAATCTTTGTGATTGTGGCGATGGCTACCACGACATCGAGCATATTGTCTGGTCGTGTATCCGGTTCCATGCTGCTCGCTCTCAACTCTCTCGAGCACTGAGAGCACAAGGCAGACAATCGGATATCCCCGTCCGGGATATCTTAGGTAGCCGGGATCCTGATCTTCTGCTTCATCTATACCTGTTCCTCAGAAACGCCGATGTCAACGTTTAATGATGTTTCCTTCGTTGTGTCCCTGTTTCGTATCCCTCCTATCCGATCTATAAACTTTTACTTAGTCGCGGCAATACATACACGCACTTTTTACAGATACACGGGCCAAAGGTTGTGCAGTCCACTGATGATTCAACAAAAGCCAAAGGTTGTACCGCTCATGACAACTCTACACGAGCTGATGATTGCGCCGGCTAGTGACCATTCTATCCTGGATTCCTCGAGAAGACGCACCACGCTAGATATGGGGTACAGACTAGGGGGGCGTTGCTGATTAATGGTCAGCTGCATCCCAATAGGAAGTATCCCGTGTCGATCATTGAAGACAGCAACATCACAATTACGAAAACACTTGTAATACTAACCTCGAGCCAACCGCGAGTAATCGGTTACATATTACTAACATAGTTATAAGGCAAACATTGTCGAAATATTGAACTCCCGGCCCCGTCAGGTTGACGCCATATGAGCCTTAATAAAAATATATATTTTGGATAAAAAAAAAAAAAAGATAGTGATATGGTGTATTCGAAAAAGTTTTAGATAATATTGAAATACGGATTGTTATCGAAGATGTCTACATTATATTATTTATAGTTTCTGGAATATATGGCATTTTTGTATGGAGACTCCTGAAAAAATATAACATTATCGCTGGTAACATTTTATTGTTTTTTTTTGTTTTCTTTTATTTTTTGGTTTTTTGTTTCATAAAACGAAATTTACGGAACATGTTAATCGAGATAATCTATATAAATAAAAATGGAAGGCCGAATATGTTGGTAAACGCATAAGGAATGGCCCGATTTGAGCCGTCTTTATTTGGTTGTATTCGTCGCCCGTTCCTGCGGCCGACATCCTTAAAAATTTTAAGAATGAAGCTATTGTTCGTTTTACGTGACACTGGAGGAGCTGCATCGGCTTGTTAAGCAAGGTTAAAGGCGATTTGACTCGATGGAACGACAGGGACAACAGACGGGAGCAGAGGGTCCTGTCCAGACTGCGTGTGAGACACACAAGGGTGACCCATGCTCACACGACCACTCGATGTGATCCTCCAATTTGTACAACATGCGACACTAGATTAACAGTTGAATACATATTAATCAACTGCGTGGAGTATCATGATCTGCGAGAACATTATCAGCTGTCAACATCAATAAGGGATGTTCTCAGCAATGACGCTGTTCGTGAGGAGGTTCTACTGTCGTTCCTGAAAGATACCCCGGCTTGTTCTGGGAAATTTAAGCACGCACTTCCCCCGTAGCACCCCTGATCGGAGAGGTCCCGACTTCAGCTGATGAGCCTCCGGCAGCAGGTGCTGCGGGAGCCTGGGGCAGCTCGTTTGAGAACGATCATAATCCTTTTAATACATACGCATACTGTTCCTTTGCGATTTTTCAGAATTATCACATAAAGGGTGTATCACATCAAATTGCATCACGGAAAAAACGCTGTAGAAATATAATTTTTAGGAATTATATCTTCAGCTTTCTCTTATAATCAGATAAGAGTGTATAGATCACGTTGGCCATGCTTCACTGTCAATTTTTCGTAAATTTGGAAAAATGTCTTCGAACGAAAAAGAGCGTCGTGAATTAATCCTGTGCACTCATTTCGAGAATCCAGAGTTGTCACATCGGGACATCGGTAAGATGCTGGGAATCGTCCAATCCACGGTCAGCAGAGTACTAAAACGATACTTCGAGAACCTAACCATCGACCGGAAGGTGAAGAACGGCAAAAATGGATGCTCCATCAGTGAAAAAGATCACAAGCGCGTAGTTAAGCAGTTTAGACGTGATCCGAGAAGTTCGGTCCGGGATGTCGCCAATAAGCTGAATTTGTCTAGTTCATTCGTCCAGCGGACCGAGCAGCGGGAGGGCCTGCGTACATACAAGGTTCAGAAGGCTCCTAACCGCGACGAAAGGCAAAACATGGTGGGGAAGACGCGAGCCCGGAAGCTGTACACCGAAATGCTGACGAAGCCGCATTGCCTGGTAATGGACGACGAATCCTACGTCAAAGCGGACTTTCGTCAGCTGCCGGGCCTGTTGTTCTTCTCCGCAGAGGACAAATTCAGCGTTCCGGAGGAGATTCGCAAGCAGAAACTATCCAAGTTTGCCAACATGGTGTGGAAAGCAATCTGCTCTTGCGGAAAGCGGAGCGCCCCCTTCGTGATGACCGGCACGGTAAACGGGCAGGTTTACCTTAAGGAGTGCCTACAGAAGCGCTTACTACCACTATTGAAGCAGCACGAGGGCCCGACCATCTTCTGGCCGGATCTCGCTTCGTGCCACTATTCAAAGGACGTGTTGGAGTGGTACGAAGCCAACGGGGTCACCTTCGTGCCAAAGGAAATGAACCCGCCCAACGCGCCGGAGCTTCGCCCAATAGAGAAATATTGGGCGATTATGAAGCAGGCCCTCCGGAAGAACCCAAAAGTTGTCAAATCGGAGGCGGACTTCAAGAGAAAATGGATTTCTGTTCAAAAAAACTATAACCTGACGTTGTACAGAACCTTATGGACGGGGTAAAGAGGAAGGTGCGAGAATACGGGCTTGGGCTCGAAGTATGAATAAAAAGAAAATGCCAAAATTTGTTAATAGTTTTTATTTTATTGTCTAAAATTTTCAAAAGGATCGGTCTACTGAGCGAATTTCTACAGCGTTTTTTCCGTGATGCAAATTGATGTGACACACCCTTTACCCATGACACAAATGCTACACACTTTAGTGTATCCGGTGTTGTGCAATTTACAATCTGCAACGACTACGAGGAAGAAAAGAAACGGACGAGATAATCTGCGCAGTAAGCGCGCTACACATCTGGGGAAGTTGCGTTCACTACAGAAGTTCAAAGTTGTTCAATGTTTCGTTTATTCTTCACCACGTCATGTAATAACATTGTATACATTTGTAATATCAATATTTTTCGACAGACGGCGAATGACCTGAAAGGTTAAAGCCGACTGAAATAAATCAAATAATCAATCAATTGTCTCTTCCCGTCGATCAATATAGTGGAAAGAAAATTCGGAAAATTGAATTAATTTCTAAAATGACATCGATGTTAATCAAATTGGATTTCGCGTTTGCGGAATTGAGCTTCGTGTTCCGTTGGTGTGATGTGGAAATATGTCGGGTGGAAAAACGCGCTTTGAAACTAAAATTATGAATGAAAAATTTACGTGTCTGCATCAACCAAGAAACATATTATTTGCAATTAAATTCAAAATCCCTTAGTAAGAAAACGTGAATGTTCAAGCGAATTTATATCAAAACCTCAATTTTGGGCGAGACGAAGTTCGCCGGGTCAGCTAGTTTACACATATAAAAATATTACGAGCTCAACATTAGTAGTAATTTTTCTAAGAAAACATGAAAAACTCTTTCTGCGTAGCAGTGATCTTCTTCCGATGTATGTATGACTTATTGGTAATTGTATGTTTCATTTTTTTTCATTTTGAGAAAAATTGATTTTAATTTTCAAGATATGTTTTTTCAATGATTTTGTTTTAATTTCCTACAATTCATTCCTTAACTAACATTTTGTAGTTCTTATAGCTTTTGAGTGAGGAATTTTTTGAAATTTTGAGTTTTTTTTCAACTTTTTTTTGAAAAATTTCAACTAAAAAATTATAAGACCTACAAAATATTGGTTGAAAAATTAAATGTAGGAAAATATTCAAATTTTCAATCAAAAATTTTCAAACAAATAAAAAAACAAATTTAATTGAAAAAAAAATTATTTTGAAAATAAAAATATTTTTTTCTTAAAAACATAAACAAAAAGTCACCCATATATCGGAGGAAGGACACTTCTACAGGGAAAAAGTTTTCCTAGCAACAACTTTTTCATGTTTTCTTTGAAAAATTACTTGTTGACTTGTTGAAAAATGTAAGGAAAAATGCATTTTTTTATAAAAACATAAACAATTTCCCATATTTCACTTTTGGACTAAAATGTTGTAGGTATTATAGTTTTTGAGTTATTAATTTTTGTAGAAAATTAAGAAAAAAAAGTGTGGCCCTTGTCAAAAAATAGTCGAATTCTTTTTTGAATATTAGGTTGGGGAAAAAGTTATCAACTATTTTCTCGGTAGCTGGCTCTAGTGATCTTGCTTAATATCGATCATACAATTTCATTTAAGGCAATTTAGGCTCATTATAAAGGTGACAGTTCACACTAAAAAAATATTTAGCTGTTTTTTGTTCGTACCATTCAGTTCTGAGTTGCAGGGTGTTAACAATGGAGGTCAACAAAGAGAAAAATCGGTACATTTTACACTTTTTCTTTTACGTATGCGAAAATGCAAGCCAGGCCGCTGAAATTGTGAATGGTCTTTATGGTGCCGATACTGCAACAGTAAAACACAAGCAAGCAAATTTTTGTTTAAATTTTTTTTTCTTAGTATTTTTTCTATTTTTTTAAAATTTTCTTTTTAAATTTTTCATTTAGTGCAATGCGCTAAATTAAGATATCCAATGTCAACAAATGAACCGTTTGGATCTAGCGATTGACCAGAAACCTCCAGAACTGGCCAACAGAAGAGGTGTCGTGTTCCATCAGGACAACGCAAGGCCACATAATTCCGAGAAACTGATTGGGATGTTTTAATGCATCCACCATATAGTTCGAACCTGACACCAAGTGATTACCACCTTTTTCTCGCATTGCAAGATTTCCACAGTGATGAGAAATATGGATCAAGAAACGATTGTAAAAATCTATTGCTAGAGTTTTTGCCAATAAGGTCCAAGACCTCTATGATAGAGGCATTATGAAGCTACCTTTATAGCGAATTCGTTTTTAAAACTGAGTCAGTGCCACACTGACTCTGTAATAAAAAAACGTTTTCAGTTTCACGAATGCGGTGGTTTGTTGGTGTGTGTTATATAGTCTGATTTGTTTATATTTGCGACGACAAATGTACAGTGTCGACGTCTGGTGGCGATATTAGTGCTTGGGAGGTAAATTATTCTCTATCAGATAAGAAGGGCCAAGTGCAGTGTGAAAATATAAAAATTTGAATGACATTTTTTACTTCATATTGTTTGATTACCTAACACATGTAGTCCTGACACTCACTTAACCATTTGTCGATGCATTTCCTGTTTGTTCCACAAATAATTACTATTATAATATAAAATCATCGTTAGACACAGTTTTCGTTCAATGTTTCTGCGATATTGGAAAAAACCCTCTTATTTCATAACATAAAATAAATATTCGATACGTTAAGGTAAATTTTCATTCATAATTTTGATTTTGAGAGCATGTTTATTCCTCCTGAATATCCATAATAATTTTCGCCTCCCAATGAAAGCACACGGAGCTTAATGCCGTCTACACGAATATACTCTTCAAAATCAGAATCCGAATTGGATTACGATTCCAATAATACAAAAGCAAGAGCAGTAGCTTTTCCATTTTCATAGTCTTCATTTCTAGATTTTCCAAAACAATACTCGGAACTTGACAGTTCAGTATAGTTGTATTCGTGAACCCGTGAAGCATCTCAGTGCGAAACTAGCAGCTTTCGGGGCGAACTAGTGCGACACTGAGTGCGCAACTGGGTGAATAAAAAAACGTTTTGACAGCAGTTAGTGCGGCACTGGGGTTGAAACTGAACAAAAACGAATTCGCTATTAAAATGGCAACAAATTTTATAACAAAACGGTGCATATTTGACCCAAGTCGGATAATCCGAAGCATATTAAAAATAGTTTTCAGTTTCATCCAAAAATAATGGATTACTTTTTTACCAACCTAATATTATGCAAAATTGCTCAAATAAGCAGTGTATGTACCTCTCATGACGTTGCACATCTATGTTAGATGTTAGTTTAGACTCCTAAAACGAATTGGCATGAAATTCGTCATGTTTTAAAATGAATTTTGGACAAATCCTGCTTCAAAAATATTATCTTGCTAAATGAAAGGAGAATTTTTCGTGTAAGTTCGAATTTGTCTTACAGTAAGTAAACAAAGGTTGTCATCACTAGCGCAATGGGTTACTGTAAAGGAGAAGTGTAATAATTTAGCCGTTCATACGATCACATGTAGGTCCCGTAGAGTTCTAGCCTGACTTAGCCAGCTGCAGCCGGGATGGTGTAGAATGGTAAAAGAAGAATATTGATTTTATGGATAAAAAAGTATACATCCACCAAATCATCCAAATTTCCGAAAAATATTGGGCAATTCTCAAAGGTAAATAAAAGAAATGTGGGGAACCAATCAAAACGTCATCTGATATGAGAAGTGGTGGATGCCGATGACAATGTCACTGTGTAGAAAACTTAGAAAAAAATAAAAAATTCGAAAATTCATCCGAAAAAGAGAACAATATTTTTTAAAATATTTTTTCACAAACTTTATAGAGGTGAATGAACTGAAAAGTTTGAAGTCTCTCAAAAACAAAAAAAAAGATTAGATTAGATCAAACCTAAATAAAAAAACCTATAAAAAATATATTTTTACCGATTTTGTACTTTTTCCCTCATGAAGAAATAGTGCGGGTAAATTCTAAGCAACTAGACACGTTTTCAAAATGTATTCAAATGCAAAATTGAAAAAAAAAATCCATTTATCCAAAGTAGTGTCATCAATACAAGAAAACTCCCGCCGCAATGGTTGGCGACATAAAATATTTACTTTTCCCTTTTGATCCTCGGGATAACTTATGCGCTCTAACGCATTTGACGTTGTGTTTGCCCATCATTTTTCACAACGCTCAGTGAGACTTTGAGTGGTGGTGTCCACGGCTGCAGCCCAGAGCTTCCCGGAGCAATCCGAGTGGCGGGACCACACACGACGACCGGAGCCGGAGCGGTCGGATTACTGTTATTCAACGCCGGAGCGTGGTGGCACTTCAAAAATGGTTGAACAAGTTGTTGACGAGTTGGTTTCCTTAAGGCCTATTCGGTGGTTCCACACGGTGCCACTTCTCAGTGCTGTCAACTTACCTGAAATTGAAGAAAAGGTGAAGAAAACGGTTAATTTTGCGATTGTGCTGCGCGCGGTGGTAATTGATATATGGGATGAGTGGGAAGGATTTCATGTTTCGCGTCCAGCTTGCATCTGCGTCAGCATATGGACGCAAGTGAATTTTCTACCCGGTGTGTGCAAATGATTGAAAAGTAAACTTTTAACTGCTCGTATGCTGCAACGAACCACGACGGACAGCTCATCTACCCCCCGTTTGTGGCCACACATGACTCGTGAGCCCTTCCCCCGGGTACACAAACAGGTCCATTCAACCATCTAACCATCCGTCCGTCCGTCAGTCAGTCGGTTAGATAGGAACTACGCGATATATCACCCGCGTTGAATTAAGTGTTTTATTCAATATTTGATTTACGTATTTATTTACATTCAGCGGAATAACATTTTTTCCGTTTTGTCTTGCGTATCCCATTCGGTTGTAAATAAACAGTTAGAGATTTATGATGCCGGTCGGTTTACGCAAACTGGGCTTGGATCGATCTAAGCTGAGGCTTCGATAATTGCTGTGAGGTCTAGGCCGACAATGGGGAACTGTAGGGGTAAAACCGCCAGGCGATGCCGATGAATAGTGGCGACGAGAGTGGCTTTGGCGCCTAGAATCCTTTGACTAGCAGTGATGCTATTTTCCCGAGCGTGGTCGGCATCTTCGCAAAACAGTAAGTAGCAGCTGTTGATTCAACGATCAATCCCTCAGTCTACTAACCTTGCTATAAACTTTTGTTCTAACAAATGCCACTCATACTCTCCGACCCCGATATCTAGTTGAAAATTTGCTGTCATTCATAAATCACTGCCATCTGATTGAGTTCACGTGGAAGAAATCGTAATTAATTGCACCAATTAAGCTCATTGCTTCAGTTAAATTCGCTGCTGGGACAAGCGGACGTAAGCTTAAAAAACTCAAACCAATTTAGCGGTCATTTGACAGCGAGTGACGATCGACCTGGTTTACTCAATCAGCAACCAAGAGAATAAGTTCAGTTGGTGGAGGTAAACAATCATCGAACGGTTGACATTAATTATGGGGCCGTGGCTGTATCGGTCGGGTTTGGTCTTGCACGGATCAGGAACTCCGCTGGGAGCGGTCCACAGTAGACGACAGGCAGATAAGCTTGAGTGATCCGCGCTGTTGCAGTGCTTTGAACGGTTTCGGTTCCAGTCGCGATTTTTCTACTTCATAAGTAGAACTGAAGGTAATTAATTTATCCAGTAATTTATGATGGCTAGAGCTGGACCGAATGCGGTGGCAATGTGGTCGATACGGCGCAAAAGTGGGGGTTGAGTTAGAGATCAATGTGAGAAATTTCCGGGAAATAAATGGTTGATGTGATTGAGACTGTTCTAATAAGAAGTGGAAACCATTTGTGACTGTTCTGTTACGGTGGTATTGACGTGACAATTGGTCAAATTTTTCCGCTTGTCGTTTTTTTCATTTATCATCATGATACCCAGTTAGTTAATAGTCTTCACTTCTCCTGGTGATAATATGGCGGAGATGAAATGTTATTATTAGAAAATTGATTATCCTGGATATGAAGGAGAATCATCGCTTTTAGTTGTATAGCAATTCCAATTGAAATCGACAAATGACAAAACATGAGTATTTTTGATGCAAATGAAAGTTCGTATTCCATTTGGGTTGAAGAAAATATGAGTTTTCCACAGAATTTAGGATTTTTTTGACTGAAGTGTAACTTTTGAAAAGGGCGTATCGATTTTAGTAAGAGAAATCTTTGATAATTTATATATCAAAAACTATGAATTGTATCGAAAAAAGTGTTGAACTGATTCGGCATAACGGGATCGCCATCGCGTGACTGTCGCAAACGGGATTCATCATCACGTGGCTGCGTAAGCTATTCTTGCGCTATTGTGTTGTCTCCGTAGCGCGTAGCCTCTGTCTCTCCCTGATTAGGGCAGTAGAGCGCATTATTGGAACAACTTATATATTAAGGTACACATATTTCTTATTAATATTATTATTCAATTCATTTGTTCATTGTTTGATATTATTATCATAATATTTTCTTTTTGCTATTTTTTTTAAGATTATTGTTAAAATCAATAATAATTTAGAAATAAGACAGAAATTTTTGTAAAATGGAGAATAGTGGAGGATCTCCAGAGATGGAGATCTCCGATAAATCTCATACAAGATCTGGGAAAAAAACATAAACGAGTCCCTCATAAGGAAGATAATTCTTCTGGGGACGAATCCGCTCATCCTACCAAGCCCCCCTCTAAGAAAATTGCAAGCCTCCCTTCTCAACCCACTGTTACTTCCACTCCCACTCTCCCATCATCGATTTCGCTTCCCCCTTCTGATGCTTCCGATCCAACCCAATCCTCGTCCTCGTCCTCATCCTCATCCTCGTCCTCGTCCTCGTCCTCGTCTTCCCCCTCTGTTGTCTCCGCTCCACGTGTCAGAGTTTATCCAGAAGATGCACCTGGAACTGGCCCTTGGGTTGTTTTCCTCCGGCCAAAACCGAAAGGAAAAAACCTTAACGTGATTCAGATCATGAAAGATCTGGCCAGATACACTTCTGTATCCGAAATTCGCAGGGTTAGACCGAACAAATTGCGAGTTGTCGTGAATGAACGGAAACACGCAAACGAGATTGTTGCATGATCAACGTTCGAATATCGAACATTTATACCCTCCCATAACGTAGAAATTGAGGGGGTGATAACTGAAACGGGTCTGACGAGCGAACAAATAAAAGCAGAAGGAAAAGGCAAGTTCAAGAAGCTCCCCTCAATGGAAGTGAAAATCTTGGACTGTCGCCAACTCGGGAAACTTTCCCATGATGGGGACCAAACTAAATTTACGCCGTCCGACTCGTTTCGAGTCACCTTTGCTGGTGCCGCCCTCCCTGACTACGTTATGGTGGACAAATTGAGAGTACCTGTGCGACTCTTCGTGCCAAAGCCCATGACTTGCAACAAATGCAAGTCAGTTGGTCACACTTCGGATTATTGTGCCAACAAGGAGCGCTGTGCCACTTGCGGAGAGCAACATGAGGGGAAATCCTGCAGTGCGACTGAGCATAAATGTCCATATTACGGGGGATCCCCACACGAGCTCTCAGTTTGTGAAAATTACAAGAGTCGCTGGGAGAAACAGAAGCGCTCTTTGAAGGAACGCTGGAAACGCACTTTTGCGGATATTTTAAAGGGCGCTTCTCCACTGGCCCAACAACAACAACCAATCAACACACAAAATGTCTTCGCCACGTTGCCCGTTGACGAAATAGAAGCGGACACAGCTAACGGGGGCACACCGTTCATTTTCCAAGGGAATCCCCGGCGCAAAAATGTGACCACTCCCAAAGTTCAAGGACAAGCCCCTCCGGTGATACCCCCTGTTAGCATGCCTAAAAAATCGAGTGCAGCGGACAAGCAAAATCAGGTTCCTCCTGGTTTCCGTGGGAATAATTCACCTTCGAATGGCCCAGCACTCGAGGGGACATCAAAAACCCCAACTGTCCCTGTTATTCCGTCCAGTTCAACTTCCCAATCGGGATTTATAAAGTTGTCTGACCTTTTGGACCAAATCTTCAAGTGTTTTAATGTTTCTGACTCCATCAGAACCCTTGTCATCTCAATGCTTCCAGTATTAAAGACAATTTTGCAACAATTGATGCAAACATGGCCCCTCCTTGCAATGATTATCTCTCTTGATGTCTAATTCAAATAGAGAGGTCGGAGATATCACTGTTTTACAGTGGAATTGTCGTAGTCTTATCCCTAAATTGGATACATTCAAAATTTTAATTCATAACTACAATTGTGATGTTTTTGCTCTGTCCGAAACTTGGCTTTCTTCGCGAGATGATATCTCTTTCCACGATTTTAATATTATACGCTTGGACCGTGATGACAGATACGGAGGGGTGCTTTTGGGGATCAATAAGTGCCACTCATTTTTCAGAATTGACCTTCCACCTATTGGAGGGATCGAAGCTGTTGCTTGTCATGCAAACATCAGAGGCAAAGACCTCTGTATAGTCAGCTTGTATTGGCCTCCGAGAGCTGCGGTTAGCCGCAAACAACTTGATGACATGTGCTCACTCCTTCCTGAGCCACGATTGATCTTGGGAGACTTCAACTCTCACGGAACTGCCTGGGGGGAACAGTACGACGACAATCGTTCATTGTTGATATATGACCTTTGTAACAGCTTCAATATGACCGTTTTGAACACTGGGGAAACAACACGTGTACCTAAACCTCCTGCTAACCCAAGTGCTCTTGACCTCTCGCTTTGCTCGAATTCACTATCGTTAGATTGCAAGTGGAATGTAATCCAGGATCCCAACGGTAGTGACCACTTGCCAATCAAAATTTCCATCACCATTGGGTCGAATTCTTCTGAATCTATAAACATGGCATATGACCTCACAAGACACATTGACTGGAAAAAATATGCGGACGCGATTGCTCTAGCCATCAATTCCAGAGATGGTTTACCTCCATTGGAGGAGTATAACTTCCTTTCTCGTTTGATCTATGACAGCGCGGTTCGCGCTCAAACGAAACCCATCCCAGGTTCCACCATTTCCCGAAGGCCTCCCAATCTATGGTGGGATAGCCAATGTTCCAAGCTTTATGTAGAAAAATCGAATGCATTTAAAGCTTTTCGGAAACGTGGAACCCCTGAAAATTTTCAAACGTATTTAGCCCTTGAAGATCTATTTAAAAACTTAATCAAAGGGAAAAAAACGTGCTTATTGGTGAAATTTCGTGGGAGCTTTGTCACGAGAAACGTCAATGAAAAAATTATGGAAAGTGGCTCGAAACATGAGAAATCGCTCTTCAACGAATGAAAGCGAAGAATATTCACATCGATGGATTTTGAATTTTGCACGGAAGGTTTGTCCTGATTCCACTCCTGTGCAAAAAATTGTTCGAGATATACCACAAGATAGGTGCGATCTTGATTCCGAGTTTTCGATGGTAGAATTCTCTCTTGCTCTGCTCTCATGTAACAATTCTGCTCCGGAATCGGATAGAATTAAGTTCAACTTGCTGAAGAACCTCCCTTATGTGGCGAAACATCGCTTGTTGAATTTATTCAATCGGTTTCTGGAGAATAATATTGTTCCAGATGATTGGAGACAAGTACGAGTTATAGCTATTCAAAAACCCGGAAAACCGACTTCAATTCGTACCGCCCAATAGCAATGCTGTCTTGTATACGGAAATTGTTGGAGAAAATGATCTTGTTTCGCCTTGATCGATGGGTTGAAACGAATGGCCTACTCTCAGATACACAATATGGGTTCCGCAGGGGCAAGGGGACGAATGATTGTCTTGCGTTGCTTTCTTCAGAAATTCAAATGGCTTACGCCGAAAAAAAACAAATGGCTTCAGTATTCTTGGACATAAAGGGGGCCTTCGATTCTGTTTCAATAGAGGTTTTGTCGGACAAATTACACTCTCGGGGTCTGCCGCCTCTATTGAATAATATGTTATATAACTTGCTTTGTGAGAAACATTTGAACTTTTCTCACGGAGATTCGGCAGTAAGTCGGGTCTCTTACATGGGCCTCCCCCAGGGCTCATGTTTAAGCCCCCTTTTGTACAACTTCTATGTAAGCGACATCGACAATTGCCTTACACAAAATTGCAGCCTAAGACAACTTGCAGATGATGGAGTGGTGTCTGTCGTAGGACCAAACGAATCCGACCTGCAAGGACCCTTACAAGATACTTTGAACATTTTTTCAACCTGGGCCATTGGTCTAGGGATCGAATTCTCCACGGAGAAAACAGAGATGATGGTTTTTTCTAGGAAGCATAGACCAGCAAAACCAAAGCTTCAACTTTTGGGTAAACCGATCACTCATGCTATGTCATTCAAGTATCTTGGGGTCTGGTTCGACTCCAAATGTACTTGGGGGGCCCATTTTAGGTATCTGAGTAACAAATGCCAACAAAGAATAAACTTTCTCCGTACAATTACCGGCACCTGGTGGGGAGCCCACCCAGAAGATCTTATAATGTTGTATCGAACAACTATTCTCTCAGTGATGGAGTATGGCAGTTTCTGTTTTCAATCAGCTGCCAAAACACACCTCATTAAACTCGAGCGAATTCAGTATCTTTGTCTCCGTATCGCGTTGGGATGTATGCCCTCAACGCATACCATGAATCTCGAGGTTTTGGCAGGCCTACTCCCACTAAAAGATCGCTTCAATTTATTATCTCTTCGGTTCCTCATCCGGTGTAAGGTCATGAACCCATTGGTGATCGGAAATTTTGAGCAGCTGATCGAGCTTAATTTTCACTCTGGATTCATGAGTTCATATCATGAATTCATCTCCATGCAGGTTGATCCTTTTTCGTATATTCCCAACCGTGTTTGTTTCCCTGACTACATCAATTCCTCTGTGCATTTTGATCTGTCCATGAAGCAAGATATCCATGGATATTCAGATTACCAACGATCGAGGATCGCTCCAACGATCTTCGATGAAAAGTATGGGGGTATCAATTGTGATAATATGTACTTTACTGATGGGTCCACTATAAACGAGTCCACAGGATTTGGAGTGTTCAACGAATTTTTTAGCACCTCACACAGTCTTCAGAATCCTTGCTCAGTGTATATTGCTGAATTGGCAGCAATTCATTGGGCGCTGGACAGCGTCGCCTCACGACCTGTTGAACACTATTACATTGTAACGGATAGTCTTAGCTCTGTCGAAGCTATCCGTTCAGTGAGGCCGGAAAAGCACTCGCCGTACTTCCTTGAGAGAATACGAGAAATTTTGAGTGCTTTATCCAGACGCTGTTATGTCATTACCTTTATCTGGGTCCCTTCATATTGCTCCATTCCGGGTAATGAGAGGGCTGACTCATTAGCAAAGGTAGGTGCAATTGAAGGCGATATTTATCAGCGTCAAATCGCCTTCAATGAATTTTATTCTTTAGTCCGCAAAAATACCATCGCTAACTGGCAACGCAAGTGGAATGAAGATGAATTGGGCCGGTGGTTTCACTCGATTATCCCTAAGGTTAGCCTCAAACCGTGGTTCAAAAGTCTGGACTTGAGTCGGGACTTTATTCGCACCTTCTCCCGACTCATGTCCAATCACTGTTCGTTAGATGCACTACTCTTCCGTTTCAATCTTGCCAGCAGCAATCTCTGCGTTTGTGGCCAAGGTTATCACGACATCGAGTACATTGTTTGGTCGTGCGAGGTGTATCTGGTCGCCAGATCGAATTTAAAAAACTCCCTTCGGGCCCGAGGAAGACAGCACAATGTGCCGGTGAGAGATGTGTTGGCTCGGTTAGACCTTGATTACATGTCCCATATATATGTTTTCCTTAAAGCTATAGATCTTCGTGTGTGATTGCCCCTACATCCTTATACCCTCCTTTCCTTCCTTTGCGGGTAATTCGTCCCCTTGCTATAAATAGTAGAATAAGTTGAAATGTAAATACACTATAGATATACGAATAGATTTATAAATTGAGTGTTCATCAACATTGTTACAATTTCCTTATATCCCATCCTTCTCCTAAAAATATGTCACCCTCCTAAACTCGAGTACACCGCGAGTAATCGGTTTTCCACCTTACTAACCATAGATGTAAGAAAATTGTTTATATATATAGTTTTAAAATTATATTTAAGAATTCGGCTCCTTTAAACTTAAGTAACTGAGCCTGTAAAAATAAACGAATTAAAAAAAAAAATTAAAATTGGGGATACTACAATATGTGTTTTTAGGTTTATTATGGATGCGGAGCGTAAATACAATAAGGACAAAGTTGAAGACGTTTTGGATGCCATTCGAGCTGGATTATCCATCGACTGTTGGAAGGAGTCACACCCAAACCCAATCAGAAAACCAACGGTTCTGACGAAAGCAGAAGAAGGAGAAATCGCTGCTTTGGTGGAGGGACCGTTCCCAGTCGGGTGTTCAACATGGATGAGAGTGCATTTGAGATATATAAATATATACTAGTAATATTGTTACTAATAACGATAAACATCATGTTAGTTAAGACCAATAGAATACATTTTTCGAGAGTCGAACGAAACAGATGAAAAAAACGAGTTCTACAGCGGTACACCGGTCTGGAAAGTCGAAAACATCGAATTTGCTTTTTTTTTACATTTTTGGGAAGCATGGTTTCGCGTTTTTCTCGAAACCATATTTTTTCAGCTGATGGTATCGATTTCTCAGCTGTCAACTCGACCGATTTGGCCATTTTGACAATTTTTCGAATTTTCATAAACCCCTATATAACTATATTTAGGTATTATCTTATACAGGCAAACCTTGTAGAATAAAAACCTAAACACAGAACATGCAGAAAAAATGAATAATTTAGATTGCTTATAACTCGAATATTTCTTACTGGATCGGAAAGATGTTTGCATCAATTGATAGGCAATATTTCTATGCATCTATCGCAATTAATAAAATGTTATTTTTCATTAGATAAACAATTGAATAACTGTAAGCGTTATCTAAACGCCCTAACTGCTTCGTTTTGATTGGCCCGATTTACGGTTTCCCCAACACAGACTTCAAAACCAAGCAGTGTCGGAGAAATAGGCATTGAAAATACATGAATGTGAGGGAGCTCTTGTTCCCACCGAAATATGTTTCCTAACAGAGACATCAAAACCAAGGTGCCCAGGGGAAATCGGTATTGCAAATATATGCAAGTCGGAGGCATTTTGACGTGGGACTACGTCTGACCGGAATATATGGGAGGTAAAATGAAAACCTAAACACAGAACATGCAGAAATAAATGAAAAATTCGGAATGCTTATAACTCGAACATTTCTTACTGGATCGGAAAGATGTTTGCATCAATTGATAGGGAATATTTCTACGCGTCTATTGAAATTAATAAAATGTTATTTTTCATTAGATAAACAATATAATAACTGTAAAATGTTAAGCGTTATCTGAACATCCTAACTGCTTCGTTTCGATTGGTCCGATTTACGGTTTCCCCAACACAGCCATCAAAACTAAGCAACCTTGGGGAAATCGACATTGCAAATACATGACAGTAAGGGGGTTCTCGTTCTTACCGAAATGTGTTCCCTAACACAGACTTCAAAACCAAGCAGCGTTGGAGAAATCGGCATCGCAAACACATGAAAGCAGGGGGAGTTTTTGTTTCCACCAAAATATGTTCCCTAACAGAGATTTCAAAACTAAGGTGCCTGGAGGAAATCAGCTTTGCAAATTCATGCAGGTCGGGGGGAATTTTTGTTCCGACTGAAATGTTTTTCCCTAACACAGACTTCAGAACCAAGGTTTCTGGGGAAATCGGCATTGCAAATACATGCAAGTCGGGAGCATTTTTGTTTCGACTGAATTGTGTTTGCCTAACACAGTCTTCAAATCCAAGGTTTCTGGGGAAATCTACTTTGCAAATAAATGCAAACTGCGAGTACTTTTGCACTCGCTTGACTATGTGTTTCCCTAACACGGTCTTCTAAACTTAGGAACCTGGAAAAATGGTGCAGACACTAGAGGCGAATGAACTTTCAGGTTTCAAGCAAACTCGCGGTTCGAGAAGTGCGTACACTTGAGAGATGCAAACTTCAGAGGCAAATGTAAAATAAAATAATCGTTAAATTATTTTTTCCGTTCATATATTTCGTCCGTAAAAGGACTGTCATTTAATTTACTTGTAACGAAGAACATAATCTATCACAATGCATGAATTAACCTTACATGTTCAATCTTTTTACTCACAAAGTAAATATATTGAATTCAATTGAATTCGGAAATTGTTTCATTCAATCAAGAATGTAATCAATACAAACAAGTGATTGCTAAGCTATGGTAGTCCCACGTCAACCTTGCGGTTATATCATAGATAAAACCCACAAGTTTTTTTATTGCAGGTAAGGTGAGTGATACGATTAGTTTTAGCAAATAAAATTTTAATTTGGAACTTTAATGTTGGTTGCTTCGTGGAATTTCATATCAATGACCGATCGTGTATTGTGAAAAATTTAGCCCAAGTGTAAGTGTGAATTGTGTTTGGTAGTAGTTGTGTTAAAATTACTTGATAAATGAAACGTTCAATTAAAATTTGCATTGGGTTGAAGAAACACTCAGAAAGTAAAAATTATGTGAGAAAATTACCTTTTCCACACCGCCCTTTTCATCATATCTCCTCCACTTCGGTATCTTTTATCTGATACGCACCATCCAACGACTGTTTACCATCACTCGGTAAATACTGGTGGAGTGAACAAACAATACCCAGCAACCAAACAAAATGAACCTTTTCAGGGCCACCAAATGATTATCAAAGAATTTAACGATGTAATTCTTCAAACATATCCAAAATCAACAGATAGCCTAACGGAATCCTACGTAAACTATGCGGTCGTGTCTCGGACACAACCCTCCTGTGACTTTTTGCACTCCGGAGAATGTTTTCCTAACACAAGTGGGAGCGAACACAACGTTTTGGCTCGGTTATTCAAGGTTGCATTGAAGGATATGCCTTCATATCTTCTGTTCACTGAATTTCTACGCATACCATTTGATGATTAGGCAAAATGTTGATAATCTTTTGCTTCGATAACGCCTATTGATTAAACAATATGCGTTCGAAGTACATATCAAAATCGGAGCCTGAAGTTCATCAAATCAAGCAAACTCGTGGTTCTAGAAGTACGTACACTTGAGAATGCAAACTTCAGAGGGAAATGTAAAATACAATAATCGTTTGATAACTCTTCCGTTCACATATTTTGTGAGTCCTAGGCACAATATCAAACGTAAAATTATTAAATTTACTTGTAACGAAGAACATTATATATCTTAATGCATGAATTGACCTTTCATGGCATTTGTTCAATCTTTTTACTCACAAAGCATATATATTGAACTCAATTGAATTCGGACATTGTTGCATTCAATCAAAAATTCAATCAATACAAACAAATGATTACTAAGCTAAGATAGTCCCACGTCAACCTTGCGGTTATATCATAAACATAACCCACCCATTTTTTTGTGCGGGGGATAGGAACCGTACAAAAACTTCACCAGTAGCTTTAAAAAATCGTGATCGGTACACATTTTGAAAAAATACTTTTTTGTGCGGTAGATACGGACCGCATAAAAAGTTTCCCCCAAGAAAATAACTCAAATCCACGCCGTTCACTGTTCAATTTCCTTTTGTTTCCCTGCTTTGCGATGGGACAGTTTGCCTTTTCGGTTGCGCGTGGCTGTTTTGTACTTTTATATGTACGTCGAAACGTGTTCCTGTTAGAAATAATGTCATGCAAAAACTTAGAAAAACTTAGAGCATTTGATGGGAGGAGGCGGATAATTGAGACGTAAATATGCTTTTGCGCACTGAAATACATATTAACCATCGAAAAAAACTAAATGGACGATAACTTCGTCAAATATGCTTCTTTTCATATACCACACAAAGAAATCGCACAAAAAAAAACGCACAAGAATAAAAGGTTTTACTGTAGTTTCAAAATATTCTTTGGAATTTGTTCTGCGTCACGCCATTGCTTCAGAACCGATATCACCATCAAGGTATCAATTTTCAGACACCATCTACGCATCCAGCTGTTAACAGCGTAATAATCGTTATTCGTTCACTCAAAAATGGAAAATACATTCCTGTCCTTCTATAGAACGTGATAATTCATGTGATACATGAATTTCAATTCCCGGCAATAGCGATTAGTGGGTCTACATTTTGCAAACTGGAATGAATCATCACCTGTACTGGCGGGCTACCAAATGGCAACACGTCTCGCCTCCGGATGACGGAAACACCTCATTTCGCTATAAATTGAGTTGCACTCCTTGGTGCGCCTCGCCGATGGTCGTCAAGACATGTCGCACCTCTCAACAGCACCCGAAAACGAGAGCAGTTAATCTCTCACTCATGCTGTCACATCACAGGGCGGCGGAAAAAAATCCTGTCCGGTCCGAATTTGCCGTCGCAGGTCTGTGTGTTTTATTCGCGCAACTCCGTCATAAATTCTTGTACACTTGTGACAAGCACTCCCCGGTGCTTGGCTGTCGCCAAGTGAGCTTCCCCCCGGGCAAAGGGGGTCATGTTGGCGGGTACACGTGCATGTAACACATTTCCACTTTGAGACGTTGTGTGACGCATGTTGAATGGTTGGTAAACATATTTTAATTTCACGAACCTCGACGACGTCTCCGGCAGTCAACATCTATCGGAAGGCGATAAGAATTCATATGTACTTTAGAAAATAAAATATATACAATATTAATCCACAGAGATGCGTGTTTCCACCAAACAAAATGGATTAATCTTGACGGACATAAATCCATCAATTCCTCAAACATCATTCCGGACAGCCGGGGAGAGGATATTTACGTCCACGCACAATTTGAAACATACCGAAGCGAGATCCCAGCTTATAACAATCAATTAACTTTTCCGGACGAAACGGGCGAAAAATGAAAGAAATCAGAAGAAAACAGATCCCAAGCGATTCCCTTTTTTTTCGGCTCCATCTTCAAGAGTCGATGAAAAGCATCAATCCCCGTCAGCAAATTGTTCGGTTGTTCTGGTTGCGGGAAAATTTGCTAACCCCAGGAAATCCATCCTTGTGTAAGGATGGTGAACAGAGTACATATTTATGGGTGCCGCCGGAGCACCTGTCAGTCGGACGGTAGCCGATTTGTTGGATGTTTCGGTGAAAATTTTGAATGACCATGCAATTTAGTCATTGAAATGAACCTTTGAATTTCGAATAAAAATATCTTAAAACTACATTTGCATACAGTGGATATTATAAACAAATCGCTTCCAACGCAACGCTGGAAGTGAAATTGAAGATATATCGCGCGTTGGACTGCTTGATTCGTCTGTACTCGTTCTCGTGCTGACTGTGCTGTGAATTCTCTTTTTTTTCTCGTCTCCCTGCGCCGAAAATCTTCTCATTTCGGCCGGTATCCTCCGGCACCGGGGCGGATGGGGTCAGCAAGCGAGAAATCAAAATGATAGATTTATTGATGATCTTCCTTTCGTTATTTGAAGAATTTATGTTGTTATATGAACCCATATCTTCAGACAGACGGAATCGACATCCGAGGCCCAAAATGTAGTAAAGAATCGAACCGATGGGTTGGATGTGAAAGGCATAAAATCCACTGAGTGATTCATTCAGACAGTGGGAATGTCTTCTCCCTTTCTTGTAGTACGATTCTCGATTTACTCTGTCAGGGTCGACCCGTGAGTGAGTGAGTGAGTGAGTTAGTGTGTCCCGTTTGCGAGGGGGAGAGCTTGATTTGGTGGACCCTCTTTCTGCGAAAAGCAAGCGTGCCGAAGATCAGCAGCGGTGAAGAAAAAAAACACCAAAAAGAAGAACGGTGGAAGTGTCTTAAGTTGTCTATACACACTTTTTACACGTTTGACGTCCTTTGCCACCCCTTTTTTTGCAGGAGGCACGTAACCTTGGCCGCTGAGATGGATTTGATTCAGTAAGGAACTTGCGGATGGGACGGACAAAGGAAGGAACTCAGGTTTATCCTTGTTTATACACAAATCATCTGGTAACGTACATAAATCTACAACCGGCTGGGGGTAGCTTGTGATGTTACGCGGCTCAGAAACTCATGTGAGAAGCCTTATCGAATGGCATTTGAAGAGTATTATGTTGCATTACATCTATTCGTATGTACAAATTGATGTGGTACCCACAAGTATTATAAGAATAAATAACATTTGAAGTGAGTGAACATGGTGAATAGTGGATTGATAGCTTTAAAACGAGTAGATCAACTGAAGAAAAGAACGAATTCCACGATTTTTCCATCTTCCATAGTATCAATGAGAACTTTTTGCAACTCCAACGCTACTCTTTTAATTTGGAAACGATGCATGAATTTACGAACGATCGGAGAAAAGTCACCAAAAAGATTAACATTAACAATTCATAAATCGTCCTGTTAGTGGTTAGACGGCAGTGGCAGCGAGGCTTTTTAAATAATCTTTCTTGAAGATGAAAATTTAGCTCAGTTTTCCAAATTGATCTCTTCCACGGCTAGAGGAAAAGAACCGAGAATCCAATCCAATCACATACGACCAAAGACCAATCACTTATGAGATGGATGTTCAAGCAAGATGGTATCTATTTGTGCTAGATTTTTGTAATGTCAATAGTTACTTCTAAAGCAGTTTTTAGCTATTACAACAAGTAAATTGAAACAAATATTTTTATTTTATTCTAACACCGTCTTCGACTATTCGTACAGACTGATTTTGTTTGCTCACAAACTAGGTATAATTAGCAATCTTAGATTTAAACACATTTTTAGTCAAATTGAAGTCAAATACGTCACAAACAGCATTAAACATACGAAGACATGTATCAAACGGGTTGTTGTAGCCGTAATTCGTTCTGTGGTAAGGAATGGCTAGTAAACATGAGTTCCGAAAGTAACGAGGAGGAACATTCAACGGAATCTGTGCGAGAAGTTCAGGGCAGTCAATACCTCCTTGAATTATGTCGAACATCCGCTGCATTGTAACGCGTCTGGTCGATAGTGGCTCCAATCCAATTAGTCTACACCGATCGGAATAAGGCGGAAGATTGATAGGGCCGTTCCATGGAAGTCGTCTCAGAGCATAACGTAGAAACTTTTTCTGCATCCGTTCGATCATCAGTGTATGAGTTACGTAAAAGGGAGACCAAACAGGGGCAGCGTACTCCAGAATGCTTCGTACCAACGAACAATACAGTGTCTTTAAAACGTAATCGTCGGTAAACTCGTTTGCATGACGGCGAATGAATCCCAGCACAGAGAAAGCTTTAGCCGTCATAATGTCCACGTGCTCAATGAATCGTAGTTTCGAATCGATCATGACTCCGAGGTCACATATGGACGATATACGTTCCAACGTTGACGTTTCCATTTTATATTAAAACAGGGTGGGGCGGTTCGAGCGACCAAAGGAAATTATTTTGCATTTCTTCTCATTGACCCGCATTTCGTTATCACCACACCATTCCAGCAGTGTATTTATATCTTCTTGAAGAACTAAACAATCCATGGGGGATGTAATCGCCCTGTAGATCTTCAAATCATCTGCAAATGCGAGCTCGGGCGATGAAAGTAGTGAGCACAAATCGTTGATGTACATGTTGAATAACAACGGTCCAAGCACACTCCACTGCGGAACACCAGATGTGATACTGAAACTACAAGATTTAGCTGAGTTGACCACGGCATATGCTGTACGATCACGAAGATATGAAAAAATCCACTCCGTAATCGAGCCAGGAACACCTACGCACTTTAGCTTTTCAACAACGAGAATGTGCGGAACAGTGTCAAAGGCTTTCGCGAAGTCAATATACACCGCGTCAACTTGTCGCTTCTCTTCAATTTCATGTAACAGTGCAGTGACGTAGCACATAAGGTTCGTTGTAGTAGATCGATGCTGCATAAACCCGTGTTGACCTTCGAAGATAATCGGTGACGCCACGTTGTAGAGGATATCAGAGGTGCATCAGTCTCTCAAATACCTTGCTGAGACAGCAAAGTATAGATAAGCCACGATAATTTATAACCTTATTGTAATTGCCAGATTTGTGAATAGGGATGACGTAAGCAGATTTCCAAGCCGCTGGAAAGGTTCTTTCCTGAAGCGATCGATTAAATATGTGAGCAATTGGATTCGCAAGTTCTTTGGCGCAACTTTTTAGCAACAAGGGTTGTATGCCGTCAGTACCACATCCCTTTTTGATGTTAAGGTCATCAAGAGCTTTTTCTACTTCCTCAACAGTAAATTGAATGTCGGGTAGGTTGATATATTTGTAAAACAGTCACCCATTTGTACAGGAGATGCTCTGCTAAACACGCTCTCGAAGAACCTAGCGAACAGGTTAGCGGCATCCGCATTGGTGTTAGCCTGCACATTGTTAAAAATAACATTTTGTGGGATGCTGGAGGAAGTTTGCCGTTCCTTTACGAATTTCCAAAAGCGCGATGGATTTTGTCTGATGCTGGCTTGGATCCTGGATAAATAGTTATTGTAGGAAGATATTCTCGATCGCGCTCGGATTTAGAAATGAAAAAGCGGCGACGGGCCTTCCTGAGGACATTACGTATATGTAATAGTTCAGAGGTCCACCATGGTTTGCTGGAAGTGTGTGATGTGCGTCTTTTTCGCTGTACATGTTTCTAAGCACTGAGTGAAGCTTGTCATAGAATATCGATACTATTCCATCCACAGATCCGTTTAACAACATGCTATTCCAGTCAATATCATCCAAAGCTATTTGAAGGTGTCACAAGACTGAAAATCGTAAAGAAGGTTATCATCTGGCTCGGACTGTTCGATAAAATCGTCGGCGTTCTCGTCCAAAAGTAATATAAATGGCACATGATGATTGTCAACAGGCAACAATGGTACGGACGGTTCTAAAATGTCAAGTTGTTCTGGTCGATTGACGAAAATAAGGTCGAGAAGTCTGGCGTTCACATTCGCATGTCTGTTAATTTGCTGCAGCCCACTAGTGAACATAGTTTCAATGAGTGCTTGCTCGTGCTCCGAAGAAACATTCGAAGGAATGAAGCCATTTAATTCCTCGTCCAATTGCCAACGTAAATTTGGCAGGTTGAAATCACCCACAGATACGATGATATCGGTTGTAGAAGCACGGTTTACAATATGCTGCACTGCGTTGGCGTGTGCAGAATAAAGATCAGCACAGGAGTTAGGCGGGAGGTAGATAACAACGAGATATAGACATCGACCTTGCCGTCGTATGCAAACTGCCACTTGCTCAAGGTGCTCGCAATTCAACAGTGGTACAACCTCACAGTTTAGGTGAGTTTTACCAGCGATTAATACTCCTCCTCCACGAGAGCATTGACTTGAAATCGCATTACGGTCGCAACGATAAAATGATAGTTCGGTGAGATTTCAGCGCTGTCAATATCCGCAGGAAGCCAAGTTTCGGTGAAAACGAGCACATCGTAATCACAGCTGGAAAACAGCAAACGTAGCTGAACAATTTTGGTACGCAGGTCTCTTACGTTCTGGTAGTACACTGACAATATACGGCGGGACGAATACGATTTCGCCGTTTCACTGGATCCGTCGGCTGGTGTCAGACGGCTGGAAGTAAGGTGCTTTACCGGAAGTGACACGTTCGAATCAGACGTATATTTGCCTGTAGTATCAGCCTGGAAGTCCCATTCCTCAGTATCGTGCACAGGACTGCTGGTGGTTGAGGCTAGTCTGTGACGAGAGAGAGGGGCTTCCATGAGAATTGTGGGCGTGCATCCCGGTATCAGTGTGGTTGGTAATCGTACATGACCGTGCGGTCCAAGAACATCCATTGAACATTGATGTGAGTTCGAAAATTCCTCTGTCTAAGAAATGCCGAAAGCGACTTGCATTACCGGGAGTAAGTTGGTCGAGTTTAATAAGTACTTGCCTGCTGAGGCACCTTGGAAGACACCTTCTCCGCACCCAAACACAGGTCCGGGACGACTGATGATCGTTGGCTGGAGATTCTAGGCTGTGGAGGGGGGATGTGGGGCTTCCAATGTGCACAATTTATTGCGTCCCGGGTTGAGAGAATTTAGTTCAGATCCTTGATTGTAGATAAAGCTTCTTGGAACGTGGTCTTTTTCCTCCTCATCGACAACCGAAGATTTTGGGTATTATCTTCAAACTCTCGGAACAGCAATCCTTCAGGCCACGTTGCAGGGTCTAGTGCTTTGCTTTTAAGCGATGGGTCGAGTCCAATTTTGAACGACACGAATGAAAGCTTGCTGGTGTCTTTATTTTTGGGAACGAGCTTAACTACCGATGGCTCACCGTCGATTTCGAGATTTGCTTTGGTCATGTTTCGTACGGCTTCCTTAGTGACATCTGGACAAATCCTAGACAGATATAGCCAAAATTTTTGGTCATCATCGTTTTTAAAGATAGGAACAGATGCCACATTTTCCTGGGTAGGCTTGCTACCAATTTGATAGGTTTCGGTACGCGCAACAGTATCTAACACGCGTGGTCGTTTTGCGCCCCTTTGTTGATTAATAGTTGGCCAAGCAGAATTCGTAGCTGGTGATATTTGTGATGTGGGCTTTGAATGCAGTTCCTTGATCTCGCTCCGCAATTCAGAAATCGCAGTCGAAAGCGCATTTAATGGCGATTGTTTATCAACTTGGTTTGAAATAATTCGGAAATGAGAATTTTGAAATACGCTTGCACAATCATCACACATCCAGCACAGATTTTTATTGTTGGATGAGAAGTACGATTGCAGCGCACTTGATACTCCTGAACAGGAGATAACATGGAAAAATGCTCCACAGTAACCACGGCAGACTACCACCAGAGATCAATTCCAGTAATAGCTTCGGAGCACTTTTTGCACTGTTTTGCCATACTGAAGCACCTGCGCTTAGATCGTCTCGTAAGCTAGTTCCAATAGAAAAATTGTACGCAACGTGGAATGCAAGGTGTAATAGGAGCAGTTTCGTATTTTTCCAGTAGATGTCGCTTCAGTTAAAAAAATCGGCGTGGAGGGTAGTACAACTTTGTTCTATTGTGATCTTCAAAAACACAACACTCTAGATTTGTAGCTCTATATCACAGTGAAACAAAGCACAAACGCACAGATTTAACAACGAAGCACTACTAGACAGCGTATTAACGAAAACAATATTTAAAAAGGTAAATAACACGAAAAAAAATAACGAGTAAATTCACGACAATAAAACTTGACTTGTAAGCATAAGCAGTGTTGCCAAAAAAGTTATGAAGTGATTATCATATCACTTCGTTCAGCCGGCAAAGAAGTATTAACTCTCAAACATTGTACCCAAAATGTAACGATCTCGTTTTCGAACCTTTATACTTTCACCCCAGTACAGATGAAAATGAAAGACGTAGTCCAACGTCAAAATAATGAGAAGCACGCGCGATGAACAGTGCGTTTGCTACGGCAAACCGTCAGTATAGATTTGTGGCGACTAAATCGTTCATTTTCGAATGTATGTTCAGTGTAGAGATTGTACAAGAAGAAAATCGAGAAGGAAATCTTTTGCTATTGAAACTCCACCCGCGCACACAAATTACACCGGGTTAAAGTATAAAGACATATAGTTTCTAAAGGGTGTGTCACATCAAATTGCATCACGGAAAAAACGCTGTAGAAATTCGCCCAGTAGACCGATCCTTTTGAAAATTTTAGACAGTAAAATAAAAACTATTAAACAACTTTTGGCATTTTCTTTTTATTCATACTTCGAGCCCAAGTCCGTATGCTCGCACCTTCCTCTTTGCCCCGTCCATAAGGTTTTGTACAACATCAGGTTGTAGTTTTTTTTGAACAGAAATCCATTTTCTCTTGAAGTCCGCCTCCGATTTGACAACTTTTGGGTTCTTCCGGAGGGCCTGCTTCATAATCGCCCAATATTTCTCTATTGGGTGAAGCTCCGGCTCGTTGGGCGGGTTCATTTCCTTTGGCACGAAGGTGACCCCGTTGGCTTCGTTCCACTCCAACACGTCCTTTGAATAGTGGCACGAAGCGAGATCCGCTTGGTCCGCTGGACGAATGAACTTGACAAATTCAGCTTATTGGCGACATCCCGGACCGAACTTCTCGGATCACGTCTAAACTGCTTAACTACGCGCTTGTGATCTTTTTCACTGACGGAGCATCCATTTTTGCCGTTTTTCACCTTCCGGTCGATAGTCCAGAACGTGAGATTTAGTTTTTTTTTTAGTATGGACTTTCTTGATAACTGTCCGAACAGCATCCACCGTTTTATTTTTCTTTGCAGAATCCAAACTGAATCCGTAACCACCCTGCTTACATTTTGTCAGCCTTCTGAGACCAATTCTCTTTTCCTGATTTCGGAAGAAGCGCCAGTTTACGATTTTCTAATTTTACAGGGAAGTGACCGCCGTCCAGACATTTCTGCAGTACCATCCTAAACATATGGAGGAGGGCTAAAATCATCGGTTTGGAGTCCCTTTAGGAGATTTCGTCAATCCTACCGAAACCGCGATGAGTTCCTCGTTGGTGTCTTGTACACGATCAATTTATTCTTTTTCGTATGGTGTAGCCACCCACGTGCTGCGGAAAGAGTCCTTTCACAATGAACTTAAGTTTTACCGGACACGCTCCCATGAGTCTTGTAGATCCTCGGATTCTAGCCACCAAGACTCGATATTCGTCGCCCCAAGGATTCGTATCTACATCACGGCACAGTTCTCTATAACAGTTTGATTTTTTCCTACGTATCTCCTGTTTCGAGGCATTTCTGGTCTCTCAGAACAACGCCCGGCGCTCATTTCTTGCTGATTCGGTTCGTGGTCGGCACAATAGTTGCTGTGCTATGTCGCAATGATTGCGATTGATCTGGGTAACCTTCATTACTGCAGACCTGCCATCGTCTTCTTGGATGTCCGACACAACCTTCATCTCCTCACCTAACGACGTCTGTATGAGTTTTTTTTTTTGACGCAGAGCTTTTTAACGACGGATCTTTCTTAAGCTCAAAGAGCATTCCGCCTTTCTGGATATGTCACTTTTTGGTTTTTTTTTTACTTCTCCGTTTTATTATCGACTTTACGCCGTACGACAATGGAGTGTCCGTTCCTCTTTTGTTTGATCGCGTGTTCAGAGGTCCCTTCGTCACCTCTAGTACTCAATCGTTTCTTCTGTGGCTTCAAACATTCCTTTTCAGCAACCTCTGCACACATCTTCAGATTCTTTTGCTCGCGTTTGGCAAACAATTATTTCGTAACCCTACATCAGGAATGCGCTCGTGTCATCCTTTACAATTTGAACATTGCAAACATTTTTATGTTTGCTTCAACCTATATTTGAAAGCTAAAGAAATATTTCCATAGAAGCGAATGAACTGAAAAGCTTAAACCCCCTTAAAACCAAAAAGAAGAAGAAGAAGGAGAAATATTTTTTCAGTTCAGGCACAGTGAAACCTGTTTTTGTGCGCTTTCTTTGTGTGATTTTTTGTGATGTTTTGTTTTTTTGCCGTATTTGAAATATAGAATTTCTTTCGATCTTTCATACGTATTTCATTTCTCTACATAGGTACTGTGTCAGCTTATTATCAGTTTTGTTTGTTTTAAGGTGTCAGCAGGACATCTTATGGAAGGGAGCAAAGAGTTGATTTAATGATCTGCGCATGTGAGTAGGCTTATTAAAGTGAAAAATTAATTAAAAGAGCATAAATCACCAGTTTTTTTTTATCTTTTACTTAATTGGCTTCCACAATCCACGCTTTAACGTTCCTGGACCATAACGATATGATATATTTCAAAGCGTAGCATGTAGTTTGTTAACAACTAACAGCGTGAAAAGAGCTAGTTTGCATCTTAATTTTCCACTTCCAACCTATTCCTATCATTTCATCAAATGCAATACGTTTGGCATGACATGATATCTAATAGCAACAAATTCCGAGTACAGCGAATTTAACCCTTTGTGGTCGTTTTTCTGCTCTCAGCCACCACAACAAGAAACCATGCTTATCTTATATTTTACTCGACCAAGTATCAGTTTATGCATTCCTAAACGAAGCTGGATGTCTAGTGAACCTGTTCACGAATCAATGCGGTGCTCCTATGAGCAATAGATAATGGTATTCAGTATCAATCAAAGTAGTCACTCACACAAGACAACGCATAGTGCGTTGAATGTATAAGAATGTGGGACAAAAATCATAACAGCCGAATTTACCCATTGTAACACTCTGGTGTGATGGAAAAGATTGTTCCTAAGTATCAGAACTACTGTTTGCATAAATGACTCATGTTATTTGGATAATCGCAGAAGGGTCTCAAGCGATAAAATATTTTTTATATAAAAACATCACATTAAAATATATTGTTAAGTTAATAAGCTTGAGCTTGAGCTTGAGCTTGGGTAGACTGTACAATTCGTAGTTGCTCTCCGTGATTGACCTGAACCAACCAAATTGCACAAAGAACACACAGAATGACGCTTGGGACTAGCAAATCATTCTCGTTGTGCAATTATCGGTGATTCGAGCTTTAAATGGTCAATAACGACGCTGGCCACGTCCTTACAGTCAGCAGGGGAAGGGAAGGAATGTTAGTATGATATTCGTCGCTCGAAGGCCAGAAGGGTCGCCTCTATAGCGTGGTTCCCTGGCGAATATCATGGGAGGATAATTGTTAGTGGGAAGAGGTATGAATCAGGATTCACTGAGGTAAGTGATGTAGGAAAAGGATAATAAGGAAATTCTGTAAAATTAATTAAACCGGCTATATATTATAATGTTTATCGTACTTACTTAAATGTGGGGAACCTGAGAAGGTAACCGAGAGAAATTATCTGATACCAATCGAACCGTTATTTATCACGCAAACTCTGTTTCAAGCTTGAATCGCGACGTCGGAGAGTTTTGTTTGGGAAACCTGGGAAGGTAACCAATAGAACTTCTCCAAAATAAATCGGAATATCCATTTTTCATGCTGCTATGGGGATACAAGGGGCTATCGATGTTATACCATTGTAACACTGTATTTCCGTATTATCTCCATTCAGCTCCCCTGGCGGATCACACATACACTCACCGGGAGCCCAACGTGAGGTCAGATTCAGCCATGTGTCCGTGGCAGTAGCATAGAATCCGCGAGCTCGACATACAACACGCTCGATGATCAACGAAATATGATTATCCAGCGTATCGTTAATCGAGCCCGCGAACTCCAGATCACCGACAAATATACAACCAAAACCAAACTCACGTCAAGAACCCAGCGGGTACATTTGCAATCCGCAAAAAAAAAATAATAAAAATAAAAACAATACAAAAACACAACAATATAAAATCAACAACCGCCTCCACCCTCACAACAGCATCAAACTACACATTCAGATATAATAGATAAATGAAAAAATGGAACTACTTCGCCTATTACATCGTAGCACTGCTCTCCCGGGTGATAATAATGAGGACTATAGAAATACCAGAGTAGTATAAACCAGCATTCATATATTTTTAAGACCTCCCTTCAGAAGTATGTATGTAAATAAATAAAAAAAATAAACTCAGCTGAAACCACTATCTGCTCTCAGCCAAGCGATGATTATTCCGGTTGTGATACATTCACTATGTCACATCAACTTCGAACTTGTTAAAGAAAATATAGGCACTAACACTTATACATTGGCTTGTCTGAATCTAGCAGACGTAAACAACCAAACCGCAATATGGCGGCATACACGCGGCAAAAGGAAACACTGCACACCAAACCAAACACGCGACGATCCATAGCACAACGAAAACGATGAAATGTTCACCATTAAATATGAAGTGTAAAAATGGCTTCGTTCAATACTTCATCTCGCCATTCATGTTAATTTTCATGATTTGTAGGAAATTCAAAAAATTCACTGCTCTCCATGTGGTCGAAAATTATGAAATGGATCTCCCATATATTATTAATATCTGATGCGATAAACAAGTAAATAAAAAATAAATAAATTATTTCGTGAACCTACGTCAAGAATGTGGTTGGACATAAACCAGAAATCAAAGGATAGCATTCCAGCACTCCCTCCACGGTTGAAATCAAGATCGGTTTGATCAACTACCCTGAAAATGAAATAAAATTTTCACCTTATCGAAACTAATCTTACGCTTTTTATGAAGGAAGTGAAACGCTTATACAGCTAAAAAAAAATCAAAATCACATCAATCGGTTTTTCCCTGTGGCGAATAAAGACTCCACATGGTTCTTTGTCTTTTTCGGGTAACATCAGTGGATAATTGCTGTTAGGTTCCCGGTTAATGTGTATGCGATTTCCGGTGGACTAAATTGAGTAAATATTACGAAATGTTCGTAAGTTGTTGATGTTCGATGATCACAGTTTTCAGGAATCGCTAGATCAGGAGAATCTGGGAACTTATGTTGTACTGATCTGAAGAAACTATACACGCCTAAATTGTTCAAGAGTGGAGATTTTTGAACACAGTGAAATCTCAGAAGTTTCTCATCGATGTGGACTTAACTGAATATATCTGTACTCTTCGCTCCTGAGTTAGCTGAACTGTTCAGTTAACCAAAATACACGGTCCTGAATCGATTTTTGGAGTGCGTCTGACCATCGACGAGATACCCGGATGTTGTCGAAAAGCAAAGACAGCGCTTTAGGATGGGCGGTCTCATTTAATCATTGAATCATTTAAAAGTGGTCTTTCAAACATATCCCGAAATACAGGGTTTTCCAACTTTAAATTCCGAAAGTAAATTCAAATAAAACACACTTAGAATTCGAATTTCGATGAAACTTTTATTTCAAATTGAAGTTTGGTTTACGCCATTATGTGTGAAATACAACATCATTCAAATGTCCACCTAGGGCTTCCTCGCACAGCTTGATCCGGAAAAGGTAATTTTCGATAACTTTTTGGCACATATGGGGCGGTATCTCGGTCATAACTTCACGAATGTTGTCTTTCAAATGTTCAAGAGTTTGCGGAGAGTTGGCATAGACACGGTCTTTCGTATAACCCCACAAAAAAAAGTCTAGCGGGTTCAAATTGCATGATCTGGACGGCCAATTGGCATCACCAAAACGCGAAATTATGCGTCCCTCAAATTTCGTTCGCAATATGGCCATGTTCGGTCGTGTTGTGTGGCACGTGGCGCCGTCCTGCTGAAACCACATGTCATCCGTATCCATATCTTCAATTTGTGGCAAAAAAAATCGATTAACATGCGGCCATAGCGCTCACCGTTCACAGTTACCGTCTCGTCGTCCTCATTTTCAAAGAAATACGACCCGATGACTCCACCAGACCATAATGCGCATCAAACAGTGACTTTTGGCGGATGCAATGGCCTCTCAACAATCACGTGTGGATTTTCTGAGCCCCATATACGGAAATTTTGGGTGTTCACATAGCTACCGAGCTCGAAATGTGCCTCATCGCTGAAGAAAATTTGATGCGAAAATTCAGCATTTTGCTGCTGTTGTTCATTCACCCAATTGACGTATGCCCGACGCATTCCATGGTCACCACGCTCTAATTTTTGTTGGTCTTTATATGGATGTAGGTGCAAGTCCAAATGCAAAATTCGCTACAATGATGTGTTTGACAAGCCCAATTGCTGAGCACGCCGTGGAATCGAAACATTCGGGTCATCCTCCACACTGGCAGCAACAGCAGCAATATTTTCGGCCGAACGCACATTACGATGATGGACAGGTTTCACAATATCCGCTACGGATCCAGTTTGTTCGAATTTACGCACTACATTAGCGTTTGTGTGCTCTGTAGGCCGTCCATGACGACCAAAATCCGTCCTTAATTCTCGAAAAACATTTGCCGGTTTTTCATCATTTTTATAGTATAATTTAACAAAATTAACACGTTGTGCGATGCTAAACCGATCCATATTGTAAAATGGCAGACATTCAACTAACGATATGACGCTTTGGTTGACAGCTTTGTCAAATGGTTGTCAGCGCAGGGCTGTATACTTTCGGAAGCCCGAAATGGAAAACCCTGTAGTAATCAATGAACGAAGGAGAGATGATAGGAGGAATTTATGAATCTAAAAAGCAAAGAACAAAGTTACTTTAAGAAGTGTCAGGATACAATTTGTACCAAAACGTAACGCGAAGCAAAATACGGAGCATAGAGAAACGAGCCATTTTTCTGCAAGTGCATGTCCAAGAGTTCGTGTAGGGGATAATCTGACGAGGCCAGGTATGGAGAATACAGCGGGTGCGATTATATTTCCCAGTTAAGGGTTTTTATTGCGTCAATCAGGGCTTTAGTGGCATGCGCCGATACGTTGTCTTGCTGTAATATGACTTTACCGTATCTTCTTTTTCCATCAATGCAAAGTTCAAGTTTTCGCTTGTTTCCCGGAGCGATTTGTATTCACCATTTCACTAGGTTTTAGTAGCTCGTGGTACACCACACCTTCTTGGTCGCACCACACACAGAGCATCAGAGCAACTGTTCATTGATTCATCTTCTAATTGACCCTTTACAATTTACATTTAATATAAATTTCCTAGGACTTCTACCAAAACTTGTCATTTGCTCTAAATAAAACCTTCACATGTCAAATTTGGCTCCATTGGCTTTATTATTTTTCGAGTTATGCAGAAAATCGCGTACAAAAGAATCCAGAGTACTCAAAAACTTGAAGAAGGGATAATAGCAAGAATGCAAGATTGGTGTGTTTATTTTTTTTCGTGCTCAACCTTAAACCCTCAAGGAATTATCCTAACGCAATTCGTAAAACTTTAAAATAATATTGCTAACTAAGGACATTCTATTTAACAAAAAAAATTATCATATATCAATTTATAGAAAAAAAAAAAAATAAAATAAAACGAACCAGATGGGAAATCGTTCCTGCATGGCTTTCGTTGGGATTTCCGAAACAAAAGCTGTCACTTTATGTTAATGTTGATGAAGTACATTATCCTCATGAGACAGCAGCAAATCACCTTCCAACTAAGTAAGTTGCAGTCTGAAACGTCACCTCATGGCTGAAGCAACTATGGGGCGGAAAGCCCCGGCACCGGTTAGCGACTGTGACAGATTGCTTTGACTTTCTTTTATGCACTGAAAGCCAGCCAGCCACCCACAATTTGTGTCCACCGGTGGACGCCCAACGCTAAGCGAAACTGCTGTCCGGTCCGGTGCTCACATGCGAAAAAGGAAAAAAGGAGGGGAGGAAAGGCGAAGATAAAACTTGCAGCATAAATAATTTCCCTTTCGACCTCGTCGCTGCCTTGGCTTTGGTTCGGCTAGAGGCCAATGGGGCTTCGCAGTTTGCGAGTAAGAATGAAAAGTGAATACTGGGCACTCGATTCCCCGGACTAGCGGGTCAAGGGTTCAGTTTGGGAAAAGCAGAAAAGCCACATACCTACTCCACATACACACGGTGCGCCAGGTCTTTATCGCTCCGAGAAGATCTCGAATGGACCCTCACACGGATTCATCGGAAGCATTTTGAAAACTATGTGTCGTTTCGTCCTCAATTAGTAATGCAGTCTGGTGTCCGGAAGGCACCGCTTATTGTATGTGACTGTGAGCGACCGTCTCCAAAACTGACAGCCGACTGACGGCTCTGTTTCTGCTCGTCAACCGACTGGTGGACTTCTTTACAGTATTTTACTTCTGGACTGGGGATTGCACCGCAAGCGGAAGTCCCTCGTCAGCAGACGAGATGCCAGTATGTGGATCTTATCGTACAAAATTGAATTACTGTTTGTGAATTTTAAGCCGAGTTGAACAAAACTTGGTACTATAGTTGTTTTTTTTTCTTTGTAATAAACTGTTGGAAATGATTGGAATGTATGACAGCTGTTAGTTTGTGGAAATTGTTCTTCATTCTTTTGTTTCCGAATAGTCGCTCAAATTGAAGCCCGAGAAGGTGGCGGCATTGACCACTGCAGCCCGAATTAAGTGGAAGAGAGAAGCAAACGCCTTGGATTTCGACAGTAACCAGAAAGCTGTCACCGTTGTCCGGGATGGGAAGGCGCTAGTTGCTGCCATGTTGGTAACGCCGGAATGTGTCCACATCACGAATCTGGTTGGTTGTCATCTTGTCAGCTTCTGTCCAATTGGCCGGCTTTCTTGCCTGATGCCTTCGGTTGCATTCTGGCGCGAACATACGAGGCTGGAAGATCTCCTGTCGCCTATAATCGTGGTTAGGAGAGCGGGATCGGAAACCGAAAAACTGGACAACGAGATGGATATCAGTGACAGCGTCCATACGTTGTCCCGTTAAGTGCTTCCCGATAGTAGTTGCCACATTGTCCCTCCGACTTCGGGAGCTGATCGGGAGCGAGAAAAAGGACCATCAAATTGATACTCCCGGGCCAGAGTGAGTGACTGACGTTCGGCAATAAAGCTGTAATGTCATTGTATTTCGACCGTCAATCACGCTGGTAGACGAAATGGAGAAGAGAGGTAGGAAATGATCTTTCAATTTGTCCACGTGCACTAATTGATTACATGATAATGAGATGTTTTGGGTGAAAAGGAGACATGAAGGACGAGCTGTTGCGCTGCCATTTAACTCGATATGCTTATTAGATTCTTTGCTTGTCACACACACCTCACTAGTTATACAGCCATTCTATGCCAAACCGATATAGTGGTTCTCAGATTTTCGTCAAAAGTGGCAATTTTGTTTTAATCTCAATACATTAGACCGGTATTTTTTTTATTTTTTCATTAGGGTGCCCCTTTCCATTTTAGGGTGGTCCGAAAAATCAATTTTTTAATTTTTTTCCAAAATGAATTTTTTCAAAAATTCATTACTTTTCAATTATTGAACCGATTTAGATCATCGACATATCAAATTGAAGCCAATAAGCTAATCTTCTTTAAAAAAAATAACACGCTTGCAGGAAGATTGAATTCTAGTTGTCTTGGTCGGGTTTTGTCACATATGAATATTGATCGATTCCTTGAAACATATTTAATTTGCAAAATTATAACTCAAAAACGATAATAATAGCATCTCTGATAACGAGATATCGTATGGTCAAAATCCTCAGCTTTCCACAAAAAATATTTAAAAAATATAGCGCCCTCTATCTTCAACCCCGAGAAAACCATGAAAAACTAACTCATTCAATTTAGCATTAGCATTAGCATTAGCATTGAGCAAGTTGCACAATATCGTAGGTGGTACGAATTCAAAACTGTTAAGTCAAAAACTAGCCCCATCCGTTGCTGATGATTGGTAATATCTCTTAGATGAAGGCATGCTTTCTCCAACAGTTAAGAATTGTCCTGGCCACGTCTTTGCAACTGCTGAGGAAAGGGGAGGAATGTTACTTCGACATTTACTTAAGAGAGATGCAGAGAACTCTACGACCTCTCATAAATGCCTCGGGAATTTAGGAATGTGTTAGTAGGGAAGGTGAGCCATAGGATACACTCAGCCGGTGTTACTGGCGCAAGTTATTATTACTATTACTATTACTATTACTATTACTATTACTATTACTATTACTATTACTATTACTATTACTATTACTATTACTATTACTATTACTATTACTATTACTATTACTATTACTATTACTATTACTATTACTATTACTATTACTATTACTATTACTATTACTATTACTATTACTATTACTATTACTATTACTATTACTATTACTATTACTATTACTATTACTATTACTATTACTATTACTATTACTATTACTATTACTATTACTATTACTATTACTATTACTATTACTATTACTATTACTATTACTATTACTATTACTATTACTATTACTATTACTATTACTATTACTATTACTATTACTATGAAAAACTAACTCATTCAATAATTACAAAAACGAAAACAAATTTTTCGCAAAAGTAATTATTTTTCAAAGAAAAATAACTCATAAGCTTCAATTTGATATGTCGATCGTACGAATCGGTCCAATAGTGCAAAAGTTATGAATTTTTGTAGTGGAAAAAATGGGGAAACATTCTTTTTTTTTTATCTCATTTATTTATTTATTAGGCTCATTAGCATTTTAGCTGTAACAGAGCAGGGTTTTAATCGTGTACATGTACATATGTTTATGTTTCTATAAATTGTAAATTACACAGTCGTTAGTAGTAGCCATATAGCCGTTAAGTTTTTTCTGTTCCATTACATTATGGTAAATTACATAGTAGTAGCCATTTAGGCGTAAGGGTATTCTTTCTGTTCATCCATTGTTCAGCAGACCGGACAGCGGAGACAGTTGATATTGATCATTGTTGATTTATTTATAGAACAGCAGCCCGATGTTTCTTGTAGAGCAGAGCAGTTGTATGGATGAATCGATCTTATTTCGACCGTGGATCGATTTCCATCGCTGATGATGGTTGCGTGGACGTAGTTATTCTATAACAATACAAAGAGGGTCAATTGAGGGCCCTGAGTTTGAACTCACGATCGATCGCTTGGTAAGCGAACGCGTAACCAAGTGGCTACGAAGACCCCCCTGGGAAAACATTCTTGTTTCGAATCAAAATAAACTTTGAAGAATCATGTCTCAAAAACGAAAAAAATAGCATCTCTGATATCGAGATATGTTATGTGAAAAATCCTCAGCTTTCGTGAAAAAATATAAAACAATATAGCGCCCTCTAGTCCAAAGCCATGAAACAATAAAAAACAACTACAATCAATACATTCAACTCTCCCTAACTCGATATCCAAAGGGACCATCGAGTTAGGGAGGTATCGAGATACGGAACATTTTTTAATATTTTTTTTTATGTCATAAATTGTTATATATTAGGGTAAGTGTCCCAATTATGGTATGAATTTGAATTTTTGATTCATTCCCTTAAAGTTAAAAAATACCTTTCTCACATGAAAAATTTTTTTTTCCAGAATATCTCAGGAGGTGATAGACGGTTATATTTCACGATAAAAATCCTTCTACGCATATGTTCGAATTTCAACGATGACAGAGTTATAGATCTTTTTCTTTGTTTCGGACTTTGTTGGCTCAAACTGACTCTACATTGAAAAGTACGCTACGTAATCCGATTCTGTTGCTTTCATTTGAAAGATAAGAAAATTTAGTACAGGATATAGTGGTGGAACAACTAAATTAGTGAATTTTAATAACATTTTGAAATTGAAAAACTCAAAAGTTAATAATTTTTATTGTGTCATTTTTAATTTTATCCTGAATATTCATATTAAACAATACAAATGAAACACAAATTTCTGCATTACTTGAGAGTTAATCAAGCAAACGATATGCAATTTGGCATGTGGAGGTTTTAGGATGCAATAAATGTTTCTATGGTGGTTAGACACTCCTCCCTCCTCTGAAATGGAGAGGGGGTCCCGTAAATAATACACATATTTCAACCAAACATGACAATTGAAATTTTTTTCAATGTGATAAAACGCACTCCTATATCTTTCTCTATCTATATAAATAAAAATGGATCACCTAATGTATTCATAAGAGCAAAACTCAATAAAGGAATTGTCCGATTTAGGGCTGTCTTTATTCTTTCATATTTTATGTATCAAACATTTATTCCATGTAACAGAGAAACATGTTATTTTGCAAGTGGTTAAACGAAAAAAGTAGAAGAGTCTGAGCCTAGGGCCACGGCGCAAGTTTGACGTAGGACTGCCATGCGCAATACTTACGATTTCGTGATATTTTGAGGTAAACTACACATGGAATCATGAAGTTGCTTTATTTTTAATGGAGGTATCGGGAGTAGTAGTTTTTTCGGTGAAATACTGTTCTTGGCAGGCTATCACAATCAAGTCGTATTGGTTCTACAGCTCAATCTATCATAGAAGAATTTTTTTTTATCCCAACAGTTTATTTTATTAGGCTTATTAGCAATTCAGCTGTAACAGATAACTTATCTTAAGATAACTTTTGTTGTATATTACACTGTTGCCATTTTGAGGCGTAAGAGTATCACTATCTATCGATAAACATTTGTTTTATCTATAACACAGTAGCCGTTTAGGGACAAGAGTGTAATATACAACATTCTATCGATGCACAAC